>NC_045429.1:43545830-43900830 GCF_902635505.1 Sarcophilus harrisii | reverse complement strand
TCAGACCAAATCGAAAAAAAATGAGAAAGAAAATGGAAAGAAAGCAAACTACAACAAAAAATGAAAATATTATGTTATGATCCACATGCAGCTCCCATAGTCCTCTCTCTGGATGCAAATGGCTCTCTCCATCACAAGTCTATTGGAATTGGCCTGAATCACCTTCTAAAGAAAAGACAAGTCCATTAGAGTTGATCATTGCATATTTTTGTTATTACTGTGTACAATGTTCTCTTGGTTCTACTCACTTCATTTAGCATCAGCTCATGCAAACCTCTCCAGGCCTTTCTGAAATCATTCTGTTGATCATTTCTTCAAGAACAATAATAGAGAATATCAACTTTATAGGAATTTGAAGAAGAAAGGAACCAGTAAATCAAGGATTTTAACCTAGGAACCAAGAATTTTTAAAAATTAAATATATTCACAAATGTTTTATTTTTAATATAATTGTTTCCCCTTAAAACATCATTCTAAATTGAGGTACATAGGCTTCAACAGATTGCTTAAAGGTTCTAGAAAATAAAAAATTCTTAAGTACTCGAGTAGAAGAACTGGAAAAACATTAGGTGGAGAGAGATTTTTCCTGTCCCTGAAGATCATCCTGACTGCTAAAAAGAGGCTAAAAACTTTATTTGTAGAAATTTCCACAAAAACACCTAAAATTCTGAGTCTATCTCACATTGGATAATGTAGTCAGTGACATATTAAGATTTTACAACACTTTACTCTCTTAATTTGTCTAATTAATTTTTTCCCAATAAGGGAATAAAATTAGTGTTTTTTTTTTTTTTTTTTTTTTTAATCTTGTAAATTTCTTTCCAAGAGAATCTCAGGGCAGTATTTCCATACTGTTTGCAAACTGTTTAGAATTCATGGTTTGGAGACAACTCTAGTATTGGCTAAATTGATGTTTAAGATTTAAAATCTCAGGTAGAATTTAGCTCCTTGTCCCTTCTGTTTGAGAGATAGTAGCAACAATAACTGTGATTCAATTTCTTTCTAATCATACACCAGCACATTAGCATGATGTTTTCAGAATCTGAATCTTTACTCTGACCTCTCTTATTTTTTAAACTAAGACATTTAAGTAATTAAGGCGTATATTTTTAGAGGTGATTAATCTTAAAACATTAAGAGTATACAAACCAAATATGTTAATTAATGCCTGTAATAGAGAAAGTATTTTAAAATTCCTTTAACATTATTATTTTATTGAGCTGTGCTTTTAAATTCTCATGGGAAATAGGATGATATAGTGAATAGCTCTTTTGAGATGCTAATATCATTAAAGAGATAATATCCTCCTTTCTTGCAAATGAGATGAAATACAGGATTATATACATACCTGTCCTGATGAATGTGTTAGTGGAATCAGCTTTGAGTCATTATAAAAATCTCTTGGAATGTCTCTTTGCTTTGACCATGATATTTCTTGTCCTACTCAAGAGAGTAGATTAATCTTGTCTGAATGATTAACAAAAACACCCACCCTCCTCTACTATCGTGGTTCCTTTCATCTGAACATCTCTAAGTGCTTGATAAGTGATTTTAATTATGCCCATTTTACAGATGGGAAATCAAGACCTTGGTAGTTTAAATGGTTTTGTCAAGTTCACATAGTGAGTCAGTGATAGTCAGTTGGAGAATCAAAGATGGCTAGAAATTAGCTATCTGATGCAGTCACAAGATAATGCTTTCATTCTTGATAAGCTCAGATTCATTCCCCCATACTGGACTTCAAAGGACAAAATGACCCATTGTGCTTGATAAACTGCTCTGAACATAAAATCAGTATTCATTCACAAAGAGTCTTCGGTTGCCAATTGAACTTCTGTTGTGTTTACATCTGCCAAGCCACAGCTGTACCATATGTATGAAATGATTAAAGCTTGAATGGAACTCCATCAGAAATGATTTCAGGTGCAAGGCCAATTTTGAGTGTCCAGGAAAACAGAAAAAAACCAAACCTTTTGCAGGCTTGTATTGCTTCAGTCAAATATCCCCAGCATATTAACAGGATCCCAAGTCATTCAGCAAAGCTTTCAGAGAAAACATAAAAAAGATTTACTTTTTGCTCCATTTGGGAAAAAATGCAAAGGGTGCTAGCTACCTCAAAGACTTCATTGTCTTCTGGTGCCTCTGACCTAGCCCCTATCCTTCTGGGAATATACTTAGGAAAACTCAATATTCCTTTTAGTTTTTGGACAAGCAGATAAGTATTGGCAGTAGGTGTCGAATTAAGCAGATTAAGAGATGCATATTGTCCATGTTTAGGGAGGAAATAGTCCTTCTATATTATGTTCTGCTGAAAACAATCACCATCACCACCACAACAACCCCCAGTACAACAATTATCAGTACAACAACCTGTCACCACCAGACCATCACCACCACCAAATGTTAGTATGTAAAATTTGGTTTTAGATTCCAAATTAAGATAAAGCTATTGATAATCTGCAGAGGCACCAAATCTGGCACTAATTTGGAGAAACTGCCAAGTTTGTGACATTCCATTTGCAGATCAGTTGAAAATATAGTGGTTGTTAAGCCTGGAAAAGAGATTTCAGGGAAACATGAAAGTTATTAACAAATTTTAAGGGATATATTTTGGAAGAAAAGTTAGATCTATCCTATTTTCCCTCAAAGGATAGATTAAAAAATAATTTAAAGAAGTTACATTCAAATTTAGGCATTACGTTGAGAAAAATACTTAAAGATTAAAACTGTTCCAAAGTGAAAAAGGCTGCCAAGAGAAGGTAAGAGAATACTCTTTATTGGAAGTATTTAAGGGATCACCGTTTGTCAATTATTTTCTAGAAGAGATTCTTGTTCATATATCTAATATGTAATATCTGGTTTGAAATGCTAAGATTCTATATTTACACAATAAAGTGTTTATTGTAGAAAAATGTCTTATGTAAAGTCCAAAGGGATAGAGGAGGGAGGAAGGGAGATATTTTGTTGATCAATAAGCTTTGTAAATTTTCCTATTTTCAGATAACTTTGTCCTATGCAGTGAATCTCTGGATAATACAAAGTAACTTTGCCTAAATTCACAGTGATGTGAAAAGAAACCTTATAATACCTAACTCAAAAAGTCTTTGCTTGATAATAAAGTGCTTTTAAAATTAGAAAAACTTGGAGATAAAACTGGGAACAGTCAAATATGTATCCTAAAATTAAGAAAGAAATTTTAAAAAAAATCAAAGAAAATATTAAGTATAATCTATGGTTCTGTGGCTATAAAAGGGACAATAACTCAAAACATAAGATTCTCAGAAATATTACTATATGAGGAAAAAAAGGGGAAGGCTTTATCAAATAAATGTGGCTTCACAGGGATCCCTCTGATAGGGCACCCAACTAAGGACAAATAAAAAAGAATGCCAAGAATCTGTAAAAATTGAGTCAAGAGGGTTATGTCCAGACTGAGCTAAAGGAAAAGAATACACTTAACAAAAAGGGCTTTTGTTAGTTATTTTTGAAATTTGAAGGAAAACATAAGTTTTACATGTTAAGCTTTACTAAGGGCAGAGAGCAAACTTTTAAAAAGTTCCTGCTATTTCCCTAACAGCTTTGCAGATGATCTAATTTTAAAAGAAAAATACAGATCCACTAAATTCTTGCTTTTATTTTCACTGAGAAGAATGAGAGCTTTAAAGGACTAGAAAGAACTTCTAAGTCATTCAGCCCAATCCATGCAGGTGCCAATGTTTTCCTCAGTATGATCAGAGATAAATGATTATACTATTTCTAGTTAAACAGAACAGGTTCATTAGTGAAGAATTGGGATATCTGTACCCACAGGAAATGTAACAACTCACAAAGTGATGGTTTTTAATTGTGCTAATTATTAAGAAACTTTTTTCCTTTATATTTATCAAAAATCTTCCTTTTTTGTCATGTTCACACAATATTTCCTAGTTTGTCCTTCCAACACCAAATAAATGCAACCTCACTTTATGTCATTGCAATTTTATAACTGGAAGGGACCTTAGAGATCATACTGTCCAACTATTCCATTATCCAAATGATGAACTTGAATCTTATTTGATTTAATTGAAGGGATTTGCACAGGGTTATAGAGCTAGTAAAAATGTGAGGAAGAATTTGTATAGAGGGCTTCCTGACACCATGTCCAGAACTCCATCTAGTGAAATCCCTCATTATAGATTCAACATGTCTGTTTGTCAAATGCTTAATGAGAGCTATCATTTCTTTTTCATCCTCTAACTCTCTTCTTCAGGCTAAACCTGCAGTTCTTTCAATCTCTTTATAATGTGGTTTTGAAGACTTTTACTAATATAGCCATTAACAAAGTGGATACAATACTAGACCTAGAGTCAGGAAACCATCTTCCTGAGTTCAAAACAGGTTTCTTACTAGCTGTGTGACTGAAACCTCTTTACCTCAGTTTCCTTATCTGGAAAATGAACTGGAGGAGCAAATAGCAAACCACTGAGATCTTTCCCAGCAAAATCCCAAATGGGGTCATAAAGTGTCAAACATGAGTGAAGAATGACTGAAAAACAGTAATGGAAAGTAGTGAGTTCCCATTTATTCAAGACTGTTACACACAGAAAAACTAGCTGCCTCATCAACAGGTAGGTTATGGAGAAGATGCTTTGTCAGATAGAAGAAGAACCAGATGCCCTTTGGTTTTCTTTTCAATGCAGTCATATTGTGACTGGGAAACCACAGTGGAAACATAATACCTACTCTCACATATTTAAAGAGTTGGCATATACTCTCATAAGAGAGTACAGTTATTCTGTTTGTTCTAGATGGCAGAAATAAGACCAAGTACTACAAGTGATAATGAGGCAGATCCTCTGAAATAGGGTGTTGTATTGTGAACTTCCTACCATTGTCAGTATTCAAACAGCAACTGACTAATCACCTATCAAGGGATACCTGCATTGCATGGGGAGTGAGGATATATCAAGGGTTCTATTCCCCGAAGAGTTTCTGGATAGATTGCAAGAGGTCTTCGAACTTGGATGGGAAAAAAACAAACAAACAAACACAAAACAATCATAAAATAACCCTTTATTTTAATATATTTGCTTTCCCTTTTAAACAAACTCTTATTTTATTTCATGCTTTTAAATTTTTTTCTGAGGTTTTTTTTTTAAGCTTCATCTGGTTGCCAAAGGAAGTATACCAACCATAAAGAAGGTTAAGAACTCCTCGCCTAAAGTTTCTTCCATGACTATGATTTTATAATTTCATGAGCCTGTGTCTGCTGACACACTTTCTCCTTTGCAAATATCATCTGCAGTAAACATCTTCATTATCACTTTCTTCTATCTCTGTCAGAGGATTTGCTATTGCCACTACTACAAAACGATTTAGGAAATTCCAGCAATTCAA
Organism: Sarcophilus harrisii; assembly: GCF_902635505.1. Taxonomy (NCBI): domain Eukaryota; kingdom Metazoa; phylum Chordata; class Mammalia; order Dasyuromorphia; family Dasyuridae; genus Sarcophilus; species Sarcophilus harrisii. Next base: position 43,895,454 of record NC_045429.1, on the reverse strand, counting down.
TTACCCAGCTATTCCCACCCCCCACCCCCCATCAATAGTATAGCTAGACATGATTTGGAATGTACATTGGGGAAGGAAATAGATCCCTATGCAGAAAGGCTCTCTACTGTGAAACATTTCCATGGCAAGGTGTAAAACCTTCCAGCGAGTCCACCAGTAATAATCTGGGCAGTTTAGCATTCAGTCTTTGTCTTGCTACTATAATAAATTTGAGCTGGGTGCTTAACACATATGGGTAGCATTGCTAAGGAAACCATTCCCTTGGTATCCATGTGTGTTTAGCAAGCCTGTCTTGCCTTTGTGTCTAGCTCAGAGAGACTATATTTCATAGAAGATTAGAGTGAATATCCTAAAAAAAATAACTACAACAGCTTTTATTATGCTTCCCTTTAAAAATGGATGTATGTCTCACCCTTTGTATAGGGAAAGCACAGTGAATCATGGAAGGCCTTCCTGAAGATCTTGTCCTTGGCCCTCCCCCCACAATAAGTACAAATTGATTAGGCTTGATCTGTTTCGTTTCACAGATGAGCTATTCACCTATTTTTATTCCTCTGTCTCTGGAGGCAAAGAGATGATGTCAAACAACCAGATGCCTTATTTCAGGGAAAAGGATACACAGGAGACTTTTTTCCCTTCTTTTTTTTGTTTGTTTCTTCTCATTTTCAGCTCTTATTCCCCTTCTTGCCTTGATCCCTCCCCTATTTGTGACACTTTTTTTGGTTTCTTTCTCCCTTTCCCTCTCCTCCCTCTTTTATGTCCCTCCTCCTCTTCTCCCCCTTTCCACTTCTATCTGTTCTTCTCTATGTTTCTCATTGGCGCTCTCTCTCTCTCTCTCTCTCTCTCTCTCTCTCTCTCTCTCTCTCTCTCTCTCTCTCTCCCTCTTCCTCTCCCTCTCCCTCTCTGTCTCTTTCTTCTTTTCTGTCTGTCTGTGTCTCTATCTCTCTCTTTCTCTGTTTTCCATTCCTTCTGTTACTCTGTTATTCTCTGTTTTTCTCTCTTTCTGACATTGCTATTACTCTGTCTTCCTCCCTGTCTCTGTCTCTGATTCTCTCTGTGCGTTTTCTCTCTTTCTGTTATTCTATCATTCTTTCTGTTTTTTTTCTCTCTTTCTCTTTGACTTCTCTGTTTCTTTGTCTTCATCTTTGTCTCTCTCTATCTCTCTCTGTGGTTCTCTGTGTCTTTGTCCCTGTGTCTGCCTATCTGTTTCTGCCTTTGTGCTTAAATTTGCTTCATTGTATGGCACTGTCTTGGAATAACTCTAATATCCATACTATCTCAAGGTTGGTTAATTAAAAAAAAACAACTTTGGCCAGTAATTTCAGATTATAAGTAATTGTGAATTACCAATTTAAAAAATTCATTTTTATTTGTTACTTTGCTCTTCTGGTTCTACTTTGACTCTCATAGGAGATTTAGAGCTAAAAGGCAAATGTGTTGTAGAATAAGATAACAATGGGGTGGTTAGTAGATCCATGATAGCAAAAAGAAGCCAGGAAGTTGCTCTCCCCAGTTTCCTTCAGAAACAACATTAAATCAGACTTCTACAAGAATTCTTGAGTGACAGAATCTAGAAAAAGACAGAGAGGAACAATTTTTCAGTCAAACCTCAAAGGACTCTGGGAAAGGTCTGTCTCATGGGTAAAAGGGGAATGGAATACCAGTATAAGTGGTGTTAGGGCAAGCCAGCAGGAGGCCTTTGCCACAGACAGATCAGCAACCAAGGACTCATAGCCCAGACTTAGCAGGCAAGTGGCATAGTAGGACAGCTATGAGGCCTCCAGCTCCAGCACAGAAGGCAAATTGCTAACTCTGGAACCCAGCACAACAAATGTAACTAGGTCAGATCAAGCTAGCTCTGTGGGCAAGCCACCAGCTCCAGAAAGTCACTAATGCAGAAAGCCATTGACCTGCCTCTTAGCTACCAGCATAAGAAGCCTGAGATAGTGCCCTGTGCGCTCCAGGAACAGAGCTCAACTTGACAAAAGAGTAAAAAGCAACAAAAGAGCCCTGACCATAGAAAGCTATTATGGCAATAGGGAAGATAAAAACACAAACTCAAAAGAAGACAACAATATCCAAATACCTGCATATGAAACTTCAAAAGGTACTATAAATTGGTTGTAAGCCCAAAAATTCTTCATAGAAGAGTTCAAAAAAATTTAAAAATCAAAGTAAAGAAGTAGAAGAACAATTGGGAAAATAAGTGAAAGTTGTGCAAGACATGCAAGAGAGTAATGAAAAAGGAGTTGAGGGTTTGGAAAAAGAAGCTCAAAAAGGATATAAAAAAACAACTACTTAAAAAATTGGCCAAATGGAAAAAATTCCACTGAAGAAAATAATTCATTTAAAAGTAAAATTGGCTGAAGTTAAAGGAGATACAAAAACTAACTGAAGGAAATAATTCCTCAAAAATTAGAATTGGGCAAGTGGAAGCTAATAATTCTATGAGACATTATTTGGCATAAGTGAAACAAAACAAAAATAATGGGGAAAAATCAGAAAATGTGAATCACCTAATTGGCAAAATAATTGACTTGAAAAACAGATCCATGAGACATAGTTTTAAAATTATTGGATTACTTGAAAGCCATGTTCCAAAAACAGCTTGAACAGATAGCACCTTTCAAGAAATATCAAGGAAAACTGCTCTAATATCCTAAAACCAGAGGGCAAAATAGTCATTGAGAGAATTTACCAGTTATCTGAAAGGGATCCCAAAATGAAAACACCAAGGAATATTATAGCAAAATTCCAAAACTATCAGATCAAGGAGAAAAGATTGCCAGCAGCAAACAATCAATATATCAAGGAGCCATAGTCAGGATTAAACAGAATTTAGTAGCTTCTGCATTAAAGGAATGAAAATCCTGGAATATGATATTTTGGAAGGCAAAGGAGTTTCGATTAAAATCAAGGAACAACTACCGAGAAAATTCAGCATGATCTTTCAGGGAGGAAAGCTGTATCTTCAATGAAATAGGGGACTTCAAAATTTCCTGATAAAAAGACCAGAGCTGAACAGAAAATTTGATCTCATGAGACTCAAGAGAAGCATATAAAGGTAAATAGGAAAGAACAAAAAAGAAACAAAACAGAATATGGTGTTCAATTTGATTAAACTGTTTACATCCTCATTTGGGAAGATGATACTTGTGATTCCTCACAGCTGTATCTCTATTAGGGCAGTTAGAAGGAGTGTACTTAGACTTAGTGGGTATAAGTTGGCTTTGAAGTGATGATAAAAAAAATAATGGATAAAAAAAAGGATTGTCATGGGAGAAGTGGAAAGGGGGAAGAAGAATGGGGTAAATTATATCACATAAAGGGGCATGAAAGATCTATTACCATAGATGGAAAGAAAGGAAGGGGTGAGTATTGTTTGAATTTTACTCTTATTGGATTTGGCTTAAAGAGGGAATAACATATATACTCATTTAGGTAAAAAAAATCTATTTTACCCTATAATGAAGTAGGAGGGAAAGGGAGAAAAAGAAGGAAGGGACTGACAAAAAAGAGGGCAGATAGAGGTAGTAGGAGGTCAAAAGAAAACATGGTCAAGGAGACACAGGTGAAAAGAAAAAAGAGAAAAAAGTATAAACAAATGGAATTCTGTATGTAAGAAAATATAATTAATAATCAAAACTGTGAATATGAATTAGATAAACTCTCCCATGTAATGGAAGTGAATAGCAAAGTGGATTAAAAATAAGAATCCCCTAAAGTGTTGTTTACAAGAAACACATTTGAAACAGAGAGAAAAATCAAGTAAAGTTAAAAGGCTGGAGAAAAATATGGTATGCTTTATCTGAAATTTAAAAAGAAGCAGGGGTAGCAATTTTGATCTCAGAATAAACAAAAGTAAAATTAGACCTAATTAAGAGAGATAAGGATGGAAACGGCATCTTACTAAAGGTAGCAAAGACAATGAAGTAATATCAATACTAAGCATATATGCAACAAGTAATAAAGCATTAAAATTCTTAGAGGAAAAATTAAGTGACTTTCAGGATGAGATAGAAAGCAAAACCAAACTCCCCTTCCCTTCTCAGAACAAGGTAAATCTAACCACAAAATAAACAAGAAAGAAATTAAGGAGGAGTTTAAGAATAAGAAAAATACATTGAAAAAATTAGACTAAGAAAAGAGGAAACAAAACTATTGCTTTGTAGATGATAGAATGGCACACTTAGAGAATGCTAGAGAATCACCTAAAAAACTTCTTGAAATAATTAACAATTTTAGCAAAATTGCAGGATATAAAACAAACCCACACAAATCATCAGCATTTCTATTTATTTCCCACCAAGTCCAAGAGCAAGAGAAAGAAAGAAATTCCATTTGAAATAACCGTAGACTACACAAAATATTTTGGAGTCCTACCTATTAAGCCAACCCAGGAACTATATGAACATAAATACAAAACACTTTTCACCCCAAAAAAGTGAGATCTAAACAACTGGAAGACATCAATTGTTCATGTGTAGGCTGAGCTAATATAATAAAAATGGCAATTCTAGCTAAAATAATTTACTTCTTCAGGATCATACTAATCATACTGCCAACAAATTATTTTATATGTCTAGAATAAAACAATAACAAAATTCATCTGGAAAAATAAAAAATCAAGAATATCAAGAAAATTAATGAAAAATGCAAAAGATAGTCTAGCCATATGCAATCTAAAACTACAATGACAATCATCAAAATAATTTAGTCCTGGCTAAGAAAAAAGAGTAGTAGATCAGTGGAGCAAATTAGGTAGACATGACAAAGTAGTCTTTGCTAAACCCAGACCCCAGTTTCTGAGAAAAGAACTCATTATTTCACAAAAACTGCTGGGAAAAGTGGAAAATTGTATGGCAGAAACTGAGCATAGATCAATATTTTTCTCCATATACCAAAATAAGGTCAAAATAGATAAATGGTTTATACATAAAGGATGATACCACAAGTAAATCAGGAGAACAAGGAATAGTTTACTTGTCAGATTTATGGAGAAGGGAAGAACTTATGACCAAACAAAAAATAGAGAACATTATGAAATTCAAAATTTATAATTTTGACTCCATTATATTCAAAAAGGTTTTATACAAACAAAACCAACACAACCAAGATCAGAAAGAAGGAAAGCAAAAAGATAGAAAATGATTTTTATATTTAATATTTCAGATAAATGCCTCATTTATCAAATATATAGAGAACCAAGTCAAATTTACAAAAATACAGTTTTCAGATGAAAGAATTAAAGCTATCTATTGTTTTATAAAAATGCTATAAATCACCATTGATTAGTGAAATGCAAATTAAAATAACTCTGAAGTTTTCACCTCATATCTATCAGAATGACTAATATGACAGAAAAGGAAAATGATAAATGTTGGAGAGGTGGGAAAAGTGGGACACTAATACATTGGTGGTGGACTTGTGCACTGATCCAATTGGTCTGGAGAGCAATTTGGAACTTTGACCCAATGGTAATCAAATTGTGCCTGCCTTTTAATCCAGAAATACCACTACTAGGTCCTATTTGAAAAAGATCATAACAAAGACCTATATGTGGAATATTTATAAACACTATTTTGTGGCATAAAATTGGAAATTGAAGGAATGCCCATCAATTGGGATGTGACTGAACAAATTGTGGTATATGAATGTAATGAAATTGTGTTGTGCTATAAAAAAATGATGAGTAGGTGGATTTCACACAAATCTTGACAGACCTATATGAATTTATGATGAGTGAATTAAGCAGAACCAGCAGAACATTGTACACAGCTACAACAAAGTTGTACAATAATTCACTGTGACTGACTTACCTTTTCTCAGCTATACAGTGATCCAAGATAGTTCCAATAGACTTATGATGGAAAGTGCTATCCACATTCAGGATGTGGTGTCAAAATGCAGAACAAAGCATATTATTTTCCTTTTTTTGGCTTTTCCCTTTTGTTCTGCTTTGTCTTCCATAATATAACTATTGTGGACCTATATCCAAATGCTTGCAGTCTTGGGGAAGGGGCATGGAGAAAAACTCAGAACTCAAAATCTTATGAAAAGTAATTGAAAGCTATCTTTATTTGTAATTGGAAAAAATATCATTTACTAAAAAATGCCAACTGGGAATTTTGTATGTTAGGCTGGTAAATGAATGCTATGAGTATAGGATTTTTTAAAGTATAGTATATTATGAAAAATCACAAAACACACACACACATACACATAGACACACACACATACACACAACACTAAACAAGCATAACACAACATTGAGAGAGGAAACAGAAATAAAGCTGGGCTCACAACTGTGGTCTTTGGTGATCCTTGTACATTGTCAGATGGTGTCACCTAAACTGGTCATCTTAGCAGAAGGAATATGCCATTCAAAGGGATTGCAATTGTCTTAATTTAAGACAAGATTTAGGGAGTAAAACTATGTCAGGAACATTTAAATGCCCCCCCCCGAGTAAATTATTTTCTTTATGTGAAATTCAAGGCCACAAGTTTAAAGACATAACAGAAACAAAAAAAAATATATTAAAGATATCAGGGCTTTCAGAAAACAAGTGCCTGTTAGCATAAACAAACGACTCATCTTGGCATAGATACTAAGGTCAGAGAATATTAAAGCTTGCCTGGGCTGCAAACTTCAATGGAAGGGGCAGAATAGAATAGGAAATTGATCAGGCTAAACCCAAGGGAGTAGAACTTGGCCTGAATAAAAGTGAGTGAGCTGCAAAGGGAAATTTCTCAGAGGAATAATATTCAGGGATATCAGAGATGAGCAATATTTAAAGAACAAAGAGCTCAAAAATTCAGCAGCAAGTACGCCTTTAACCCAATGAGACAAAGCTTTGTTTGGGACCCATGGTAACAAAAAACGGTCAATGTCAGAGAATATGTAGAAATCAAATGAGATGCTCACAGACCCTTAACTAGAGTGGTGCTAGGAATGCCTCTATAATACTTAACACATAAAACAAATTATAACAATATCCTTAAGATTACCATACAAGTAATAGGGCTATATAAAAACTCATAAAAACAAAATGTATGGCTACAATAACCATATTAAAACAACTACAGTTCTCCTTTAAATAACCATGCTTGGAACACTATTTAGTGATTAAGCTTAGGGAGAAGTTTATCAGAATCATTGTGGGCTGGCCAATGCAACAGATTCCAAATTCTCTTTTTCCCAGTTGCACAATCTCTATCTAGGGATAACAGCCTCAGATGGTGGGGCAGGCACTTCTAGGCGAAATTACTTGGAGGGTGGGAAGGAGTCAATCCTTTAATGGAGGAGAAAGGAAACAGTCAGTGAAGTCATTTCCCTTCTTGTGTGGGGAGTCTGTTTTATTTTTCATGTAATACCTCCAAGCACTTCATAATTGCAGAGCAAGCCACATGTCTGAATCATCATTTAAATGCTTAATCTCTCTCTTTTTGGGAAGTGATCCCAAGTTTCCAGTGGCAGTGAAGTGTGAATTCAAAGAGAAAGTTCTCTTTCTATTCATGGGAGAGGAAAGAGTGAACAGAGATCACATAGGTTAGTTTTGTAATTTACAAGCAAAGAGTTGTCCTTTGTTATGGGACTGGGACACAACTTGAGTGACTGGTTTGAATGAGGTGAGTTACACCCTAGGTTTGGACCCTAGCAAAAAACCATTTTTCAGCTGAGCATCTTAATTCTTATCTTGTTCCTCCTTATTCAGCTCAAAATAATTCAGGAAGTAAGAGGGGGAAAAAAGTGAATATGGTGCTTGACTTGAAGATTCAAGGGAAATTCTGGGCAAGTTTAGGTCTATTTAGGTCCCTATTTCTATTACCCTGTGAGTGGGCAAACAGTTACTGGGATTCTGGTTGGGGTTAGACCTGGAATTAGGAAGAACTGTCTTTAAATCCTGTCTGATACTCTTAAGGATTGTGTGACCTTGGTCAAGTCACTTAACTTTACCTTTTTTCAGTTTCTTTATATATAAAATAGGGATAATAATAGCACCTATCTCACAGGGTTGTTACAAAGAGGAGATAAAATAAAAGTATATAGATAAAGTGTTTTGGAAATCTTAAAACACTATATAAATGCTAGCTGTTTTTATTTCTATTAATGTGTCTCTAAGTACCTACTATGTGTCAGGTATTGTGTTAAACATTAGTTTACAAAGACAAAAATGTAAAAAAAAACCAACAACAAAACACCTTTCCCTCAAGACAAATAGAAATGAGCAAATACCCTAAGTAGTTATACAATATATACAAATATAAATAATTTCAAGGAGGAAAGGACATAATTAAATTGGTGAGGGAAGACTCATAAATAATACTTGAGCTAAGTCTTGAAGAATTGGAGTGCCAAGATTATAGACCCCTTAAGTTTCTCCTGAAAGGATTCCAGGGATGCAAAAATAAAACTCTCTACATCTTCAATGAGCCTCTTTTCTACTGGAGAAACACAACATATATTCAAACATACATAAATACTCACACACAAATATATGTGTATGTATTATAAATAATATGTATATGTATACATATTGTACATATATACATACATATATAAACATATATATATATACATATATGAAGCTGAGGAAAGAAATAAAGACAAATGGAGTAAAGAGATCATGAAAGTCTTCTAGAAGTGACACATGAATTGTATCTTAGAAGACATCTTTCTGGGATGTAAAGATGAATAGAGAAGGCATACCAAGTATGTGGAATAATTTGTGTAAAATGCTTGGAGGATGGAGATATAGTACTAATTTATGAAAACATCCTAGTAGGATACAGGAAGATAGAATTCACTAATAGGAAAAAAGGCATGGAAATAAGACTTAGGAGGCACTTAACTACTATGATAGACAGACAGACAGATAAATATAGATATAGTTAAGTAAATATGTATGTAAATTACATATATAATTATATTTATAGAACGAGTACCTTATATATGTCTATAGTATTATAAACTAATATATGTACATAAATAAATGTATGTCTATGCTATGTATCCATATATCTATTCATCTAGCTATACACACATATGCACACACACACACACACAATTTTTTTTCCTATTTAGTCTGTTACTGTAAAGATGGGCAACCAAATCATAAGATATAATAAGACAGCCTCATTTTTGGATTGGGAAGCATTGGTAGTGGAAGGAGTCCCTCCCTCCAACTCCCACTTTCCTCACAATGAGTATGAATCAAAATCAAACAGGTCTGTGAAAGATAAATTTCTATCTAGGGAGGATGGTTACGTTTCTGCAAAGTTCCTAATATTGACAGCTTCTCAGATATTCTCATTTCACATCCCAAACCTAAATTTCAGCACTTGTAGGTAGCAACCTCCACACACTTTGATTGTTTTTCCCCTCTCAATGAGTCAAAGATCACTTGAGAATGGGGGAGTCAGGGAAAGCTCCCTTTGTTGCACTTGACTGAGAAAGGCCTAGAATCTTTGTACCTTACTGAGCTTTTTAGATCCTTTATTGAAATTACAGTAATGAACTTCCAACACTTCCCACAGTGCCTTGGATGTAGTAGACGCTTAACAAACAAACAATTCAAATCTCACCTTCCTCAAGTTGAGATAAAAACAAAAACAAAAACAAACTTGAAGATGAAATGAGGTTAAATTTTCCCAAGATCATGGAACTAGTAAGTAACTGAGTTAGGATTGGAATGTAGGTCTTCCAAAACCTCTAAGTCTAGCAGTGAAGGAAAGAAGGAAACAAGCATTTATTCAACACCAACTGTGTGCCAAGTGCTATGCTAAGTGCTTTCCAAATCTGATGTCATTTTAGTCTCACAGTCAATGGCTCAATTTTATGTCTGAGGAAATAAGAAAACAGAGGTGAAAGGACTTGTCTAAAATCACCCAGATAGTAAATGTCTAACTTCCTGACACTGTAGTCAAGGAGCTACCTACCAACTACCTCTAGTCAAGCAACAAAAAAGATTTCTCACTAGAATTTTTCATAAACCACGGTAAAATTTTCTCATGGTCTCTTATTCATATTGACTCTTTTATTAAATCATTTTCCCTTCTTTTCTTTGCTTTATTTCTTCAAAACTAAGCTCGGATATCACCTTCAATGATCCTCATTATTCTCTGTTGCAATGGACAATGTTTGCCAACTTCTTATCTTGAATGCTTTCTGTTCAGTAGGTTGTGGTGACATGACTCAGGCATGGTGTTCCTGCTTTCTGACTTAGTCTTCTTTGTTGGATCATCATCCATCACATGCTCTGTAACTGTGGTTCTCCCCAAGATTCTATCCTGGGTCCTTCTCTCTCTTTATATTCTGTCTTCGTGACCTGATCAATTGCCATGTGTTTAATTATCTTTATGCAGGTAACTCAAACACCTCAGTATCAGGTCAGCTGAGGTTCAGTAACTAAACAACAATTTTCTACTGGACATTTCAAACTGGAATTATTGCAAAAAATTAAATGACATTTCCAATACAAGGCATGTTATCTTCTTGTTCCCCCAACCCATTCCTCTTGCAAACTGTCCTATTTTTGGAGGAAAAAGCTACCATTTTCCCAGCTTTCCAGTTTGTTAATTTCTTGTTTCCGAGGCCTCTTCACTGTCCCTTACTCAACTACTTGCCCAGTCTTGGCATCTCTTCCTCTGTATCTCCTTCATCTATTTTTCTTTACCCACACAATCCTCAACTTAGTCTATTCCTTCATCACCTCTCACCAAATTATGGAAACAGCCTTGTAATTAGGCTCCTCTGCTTTAAACCTTTCCCTTCCCCTGCTCATTTTACATATTGCCAACAAAATGATTTTTTGTAAGTACATATCTAACTGTGTCACTACATTACTCAATAATGTCCAGTGGCTTCCTATTGCCCAAAAGATCAAATATAAACATCTTTGTTTGACTTTTAAAGTCCTTTAGAGACAAATTCCAGTTTACACTTTTGGACTCAATGTTTATTCACACTCTGCTCCCTCATGCCCCCCTTTTGATAATTACTTGATTATCTAAGGTTCAGTAGGTTGTGGTGACATGACTCAGGCATGGTGTTCCTGCTTTCTGACTTAGTCTTCTTTGTTGAACCTATCTATCTTTCCTTTTTTTTTTTTTTTGAGTTGTAATTTTCTCTTTTTTTTTCTTTTATTTTATTATAATAACTTTTTTATTGACAGAACCCATGCCAGGGTAATTTTTTACAACATTATCCCTTGTACTCACTTCTGTTCTGATTTTTCCCCTCCCTCCCTTCACCCCCTCCCCTAGATGGTAAGCAGTCCTATATATGTTAAGTATGTCACAGTATATCCTAGATACAATATATGTGTGCAGAACCGAACAGTTTTCTTGTTGCACAGGAAGAATTGGATTCCGAAGGCAAAAATAACCTGGGAAGAAAGACAAAAATGCAAACAGTTTACATTCATTTCCCAGTGTTCTTTCTTTGGGTGTAGCTGCTTCTGTCCATCCTTGATCAATTGGAACTAAGTTAGATCTCTGTGTCAAAGAAATCCACTTCCATCAGAATACATCATCATACGGTATCATTGTTGAAGTATTTAATGATCTCCTGGTTCTGCTCATTTCACTCAGCATCAGTTCATGTAAGTCTCTCCAAGCCTCTCTGTACTCATCCTGTTGGTCATTTCTTACAGAACAATAATATTCCATAACATTCATATACCACAATTTACCCAACCATTCTCCAATTGATGGGCAGCCATTCATTTTTCAGTTTCTAGTCAATACAAACAGGGCTGCCACAAATATTTTGGCACATACAGGTCCCTTTCCCTTCTCTAGTATCTCTTTGGGGTATAAGCCCAGTAGTAGCACTGCTGGATCAAAGGGCTATGTACAGTTTGATAACTTTTTGGGCATAATTCCAGATTGCTCTCCAGAATGGTTGGATTCATTCACAATTCCACCAACAATGCATGAGTGTCCCAGTTTTCCCACAGTCCCTCCAACATTCATCATTATTTTTTTTCCTGTCATCTTGGTCAATCTGACAGGTGTGTAGTGGTATCTCAGAGTTGTCTTAATTTGCATTTCTCTGATCAATAGTGATTTGTCTAAGGTCTTTCCTAATCCCCCCATCTACAATTCATTCTTCCTGAAAGAAAAAAAATATATACATTGTAATCTCTCTCTCTCTCTCTCTCTCTCTCTCTCTCTCTGTCTCTCTGTCTCTCTGTCTCTCTCTCTCCCCTCTCCTGTCTCTGTCTCTCTATGTCTCTCTCTCTCTCAGTCTCTCTCTGTAGCTCTATATCTCTGTCTGTCTCTCTGTCTCTGTCTCTCTTCCTTATTCTAGCTTTTATCTTCCATCCTTCATTTTTTCTTATAACTTTTTCCTCTTTCTTCTTTACTTCTTTTAACTATTTTTTTTAATCTGTGAAAATGGATTTGGAATCAAAGAACTTCTGTTTAAATGCTAAGATTCCTACTTACTCCCTATGTGATCATGAGCAAGTTATGACACCACTTAGGACCTTGCCTTCTTTATTTGTGAAATGGAGGGCTGTTATACAGAGAGAATAAATTTGTGTTTTTCCCGAAGTGTCTAACTAGAAACAAGAAAAAAAAGGTGAAAATTGCAACAAAAAAAGCCAAAGGAAACATCGTGTAAGGTGACAAAATTCCTCACAATTTGAGTTATCCTGAAATGGCGTGAGCTGTCTCAGAAATAACCTCTTTGCCTCATGGTCTTCCCCATCTTATAGTCTTGAAGCAGAGATTGGGTGACCACTTCTGGGAAATGATTATTCCTGGGTATTCAAATATCATTTCATATTAGAATTATACTAGATGACTGTGGAGAATTCCTTTTAAAAATTCAAGTTCTGGATTCAATGAATTACCAGCTAAGTATTTCTGATCATAGAAAGATGCCAAAGAAAGGCCAAATCTACTCCTAGATGCATCCTTTCATTCTCATTTATGAGGCATTCATGGTGTCTTAGAGAATAGATAGGATTAGAAGATTTTTGTGTTTTGTGTAAAGAGATTTAAACTTGTCACTACTAAAGGCAAACTTAGCATAGAGTAACAGGAATTGTGGGTTTTATCTTTTTTACATTCTACTAAGAAGTTCACATAATATTCATGTTCACCCATGTTAATAAATATATGTGTGTATATATCTATATACATATATATATCTACATATACATATATTCAATATAGATAGATATATACACATTTGTAAAGTATATACATATTATATCTATAAATACATGTACATATTATATATAATATTTTCTTATAAGCACTATACAATGAATAAATTACCATTTATTAAGTGCCAGATATTATGCTAATCACTAAGGATACAAAAAAGGGTGATAGTCCATGTGTTCAGGGATCTTAAAATCTAATTGGGGATACAGTATACAATACATATCATACAAATCAAGCTATATAGAAGATAAAAAGAACATAATTAATAGAGAGAAGGCACTAGAATCAAGAGAAGTTGAACAAGGCTTCCTTTAAAAGTTAGGATTTATAGGAAGCTAGGGAAGTCAGTAACCAAAAAGAGGATGGAGAACATTCCAAATCTGGAAAAGAGCCAGAGAAAATGCCCAGAGCTGAGAGATGGAGGGTATTGTTCATGGAACAGTCAGGAGGCTAATGTCACTAGATTAAAGAATATGTACATAGAAGTAAGTTATGATTGTAAAGATAGGAAGGGGTCATGTCATAAAGGATTTTGAATGTTTATTCCTAGAAGGAATAATCATGAAGAAACTAAAAAAAAAATGTTACTGGTAATAGAAAATTTGATAGAGTCATTTAGTGACAACATCAAGGAAATAGGAAGATCAGTGTGACCCATATATTTCTCCTTAACTTCATACATAGATTTAGCCAGTTAATGCTTCCAAATCTGCAATATTTGATTTTTTTGTGTTATCCTCCTAGAGTACAACTGCCAAAAAAATTAATGAATTGAATTTAACCTTAATTCTACTCCCCCATACCTGTTACTTAGACTTGATGAATAATTCTTCTTTCACAGTGTTCAAAGAAGGCTTGCTTTGGCATCAGAAAAGTTGATTTTAAATTCCCAGTTCTGATACTTATGAGTTGCACAATCTTGGATTGTTTCTTCACTTTTATGGGTTTCAGTCTCCTGAGGGAACTAAAGGGGTTGTACTAGGTTCAATTCAATCAATTTAACAAACACTCTTAGTTTCTACTATATGTCAGGCAATATACTAAAGTAGTATGAATATGAAGAATATAGATTACATTTTACTGGGAAAAGGAAATAGATACACATGTACATAATACACATCTCTATACCAGAAAACAAATACAAAGTATACTAAATTCCTTGCCTTCTCTAAATTTATGATCAAATGAATTCAGATTGAAATTCTGTGGGAGTTTGCAGAGGACTTTGGGGAAAAAGTATGAGAGATAAGCACCTATCTGATTAGTCAAAGACTTGCCTTGGTCCTCTGCCCAGACCTGAAGCAAAAAGTTACATCATCACTTGTTATTTGTACATGTTCTATAAATCTGGTTTGCTTTTAACTCTCTCAGGTATCATGGATAATAGCTTGTCTCTTAGGAATCTATTACTCCAGTCTCACAAGGATATGTTTTATTTGTCTAATCACTTGTAATGAAAAAACCTTTGTATTGAACCAAATACTTTTCCCCTCGAGTATTTAAACCAATGACTGGCCATATGTTATTGTGACTAGAACATTTAACAGAGTCTGAGAGCTTTGGTCCTGGTCCTGCCACTGGTACCTAATATGTTTTTGAGTTAATTCTTTCATATATTTGGACTTTGGTTCCTCATTTGCAAAATGAGAGGTTTGCATTAGATGTCCTTTGATACCCTTTCCATCTAGAACCCTAAGATTTTGTGATAAATCTAATTGTGTTGACGGAACCTCAGCTTCAACAAGGCCTTGTCTGAGCCTTTCCAGATAAAAAAACAACAATTTTAAACCTTTTCTTAATAATTCCCATGTGAAAAAAATTTAGCCCAATTTCATTCTACATAAGCTATGGCTATATTTTGGGAAATTTCTCTCAAAGAGAAGATATGAGGGGAAGACAGTCAGACTTAAGTCCCTACTTTGATAATTACAGTAGTCTTAACTTAAGGGCCTTATAGCTTAACTTTCTGATTCCTGATAAGGAAGCTGGTCATAGAGAATAAGTGCATTGCCCAGAGTCAGCTAACTACTAAGTTTTTAAAGCTAGGTTTGATAATGTCTTCTGGACAGCAAATATATTTTACATTTAGAGATCCTGAAGTACTCTGACATCCTCCAAGATCTTCAGATCACCTTCTCAAGGTGAAAAAGCAATTAAATAAGTAGGATTTTCTGTAAGAATGTAAGTTTCTTGAGGGTGGGGACTATAATTTTGCCTTTCCCCATATCCCTGGTGCTTGGTTAAAAAAAAAAAGTTTCTAGGTACTACTACTACTACTAGATTAGTAGAAACCTAACACATAGCAATCACTTAAATGTTTATTAACTTGATTTGATTAAATGTAGCTATGTGAATACATATATGTGTCTATATATACATATTATATATACATATATATATATATATATATATATATATGCACACACACAATGCACAATTATAATTACAAACAAATACCTCCAGTTAGAGCATCATGACAAAAATAGTTGCTGGCAGAGCCAAGGACAGCTATATTAGATATGTTCCCAATCCCTGATGAATGACACATCCTGCTGATGTTTTGATTGTTATCTCCAAAATTTTAAGGCACTTTCTGACCCACTCTCCTGTGTCATTCTCACTACATATTAAAATCTGCTTTATCACCTTATGCTCTCTATTTAATCAGAATATTTAATTCAAGTTCTTGGTGTGGCTGCCAACTTGTAATTCTCCAGCTTGGGTCTGCTTACAATGCCTTCTAAACTGATCTAAATCAAATACGGCTTGAAACCTGCCTCCTCCTGTGTAAAATCAGTCTTTTTTTTTGAAACACCTAGTATATTCAGGGATTTTAATGAAATGCCTTCCCAACTCCCTTCCAATTAAATAAAGTATTGGGATCTCATTTATGGACCAAAGAATTTCTCCTTAGCCTATGGGATTCTAGTTATGAGATGAATTGCAAAGCTTTCCTAGATTCTTGCAGGAAGTTTTCTCCAAATTTATAGGAAAAAAAAAAACTTCTGAAAGTATCTCTAGAAATACAATTTCCTTCATCTTGGATGAGACTATTCTCTATTTTCTGAGACAAGTTCAATCATTACCATTGGGATCCGGAAAGACTAGAAGACAATAAATAAGGGTTTAAATCTTTTAGCTCCTACCCGAATGATCTTAAACGAATCACATGATCTCTATTGGTCTGAGCTTTCTCTGCTATAAATTGAGATTACTCTGAAGTTCTTTCCAACTCAAAATCTATCATCTCATTTCAGTAAAATCTACAAAAAATTGTAATCAGGGCAAACCCCACAAAATATCCACTTGATTCAGTTTGATGCAGAGTGGGAATAGAAATGAAAGCAGGTTAAGGGCAAATCCAGGGAAGAGGTCACCTTAGGGATAGACACTTCTAATTTGATTCTGTTGACAATTCTTATTCTTGACAATTATGTGCTAACCTGAATTATATTTACGATGATGAAGGATGAAAATGCCATTGACCTTGGCCCCCATCTTCAATCTTTTGGCACCCTTAGACAAAGCTCACAGCATAAAATTACTGTTCAAATTTGAAGGAACCTCATTAGAAATCTAGTCTAATTCATACCCCAAAAGGATCGCAGCATCCCTGACAAGTCTCAATTTGAAGACCACTAAGTGTGGGGCAACACAATACTTTCAAGGCAGGTCATTCCACTTTGAGATGGTTCTAATTGTTGGGAAATTTTGTCTTCTCACATCAAGTCCAAATTTATTCTTTGTTTTGCTCTTTAGGAACTGGCAGAAATCTTATCTCCCTTCTATAGAGATAGCTGGTGACACAAATAGACTTGGATTCAAGAAGTTTTGAGTTCAAATCCAGTCACAAACATTTACTAATTGTGTGACCCCAGGAAGCATTTTCTAAACTGTTAAAATAATTTGGGGATAATAATATCACCAATATCTCTAGATTATTATGAGAATTAAATGGAATATTTGAACATCATAAATGCTTAATAAATGACTTTCTCTTCTTTGTTCTTCCCATAGGAAAGCCTTTCAAATATAAATGTCTTTCAAATATCTTTCAAATGCAGATATCTCATCCCCTCAATCTTCTCTTCTCCAGACTAAACTTCCCCAGTTACTTCTACTTATCTCTTTATGATGTACTTTCAAGGCCTTTCATCCTGATCACCTCCTTTGAATGTTACATAGTCTTCTTAAATGTGAATATCCTAGCTTCAGAAGTCCTGCCAGTGACAGCTCCAACAAAGATTTAACTAGAGATCCCCTTGATCACCCCAGCAATTTCCCTTTTTGTATATACATTTGTAGGAGAATTTCTTTCCCATATAGCAACATATTTATCTTTGCCTTGTTAAAACAATTTGATTTCAAGCTAAGCAAAAATGGCTCTCTTGAAATCCCCATACCGGACTACTTCAAAGTTCACTCAGTGACTGGGTACTCTAAGCACAGGACTGTCTCATCAGCATAAAGATGAATGCTGCACTCAGTACACTGACCTGTCAGCTCATTTATAAAGATCATAAATAACAATGGTCCAAGGATTGATCCCCAAGGAACCCCATAATGACATCCATTAAGTCTGACATGACACCGTTTAATAACACAAGTTGTGTGTGCCCTCTTAAGTAGCTAGCACACCGATTAATTAAGGATGATTCCATACCTCGTCCATTCCACTTATCCAGCAAAGTATAAGCAGGAGCCACCGATTAGAAAATAAAAACATATTTAAAGGCACACTCTCCATTTCCTGTTGGAAGATCACTTTTCTTGAGTTGCAATGGGGAATGAAGGACTTGGGAAGATACACACTCACAGCAAAACATACTTCTTTAATCTCAGGGATCTGAAATTATTGATTTGACATTAAGGTGACTGATTCTGTTCTTAACAACAAGAATAGCAGCAAAAAGTTGGAAAGGGAAGCAAGAGAGGTGAGAGCTTTCATACAGAAAAGCCACTTCCCTTGTTTCTGTAACCTTCTGTGATTCTCAAGTTAAATGCATTTATGGTGGTTTTCACTGGACTAAACTTTGAGTATTTCCATTATTTAATTTTAAATTAAGTTTAGACAATAGGGCAATCAAGTCTTTGCAGGAAGGTCACTTTACTTTTGAGTGAAATATATGTACGTCTTTAATATGGACTATCATTATCACTTTATCTGTGGTGCAGGATCAATAATCAGTTAGGAATGAAGGGAAAAGGGTAGAGGAGAGAGAGAGAGAGAAAGAGAGAGAGAGAGAGATAAAGTGAGAGAGAGAGAGATACAGAAAGACAGAGAGAGGCACTAAATCAGAAACACTGTTTTCAGAAAGTAATGTAAGGAGATATGAAAAGAGAATGGACAGAGAAAAAAGTGGTAAGTTCAAATCTTTTGTCTTAAAAGCTGTGGGAATAGAAGGCATAGAAGGGAGGAACATCTCTTTGGTATTTCAGGCTCACTGAGATAATGATGATGATGCTACATTATTGTACTTAATTATGTTGAATCAATTTGTGATGATGTTGATGATGATGATGATAGGTTTTAACTTGAATCATCTAATGTTCTTTCATTAGCATGAAGAAAGAGGAGTTGGAAGTGGGGGAAAAGAGGAGACAGAAAAAGGATTGAAGGAACACATTTTAGAGCCTCAAGGGATTTCCAAAGTCAAATATTCTAATGTTCTCATTTTACAAATCAAGAAACTGAGGATCAAATAGGTTAATGACTTCATCAACATCACCAGTATATTAAGTAGGATAGCAAAGATTTGAATGCAGGCCTCTAAGTCTACCAGATATAGAAAGAAGAGAAGAGAGAAACTCTTTGTATATCCAAGACCAGCTCTCTCATCACTATGGAGAAATTGGTTGAGTCTGCCATACAAGAGGAAGTATGAATAATGGATAAAAGATTGAATTGTGTTCCTAAGTTAGGAAGACTTAGGCTGAAGCATTGACTCTGACATAAATTTTGTAAATTGGGAAAATCACTTAAACTCTTGGTACTCAAGCATACTGCAGCAATTTTTGCAGATCTGCCTTAGCAAAGGGAGTTTTCATACTGAGAGTTCCTCACACATATGAAACCTTCCTGTCTTCATATCCACACCCCAAAATACGTCAAATCTAGTGGACAATTTTCAGCAAAAAAGGAATTGTAGCTGGACAGGCTAGCTCAGGTCTGGAATGAAAAGAGTAACTGCTATTTTCTATCCACCTGTTCTGTCCTTCCTATTCCCAGGTCAGTAGTCAGAAGCAAGGCCACAAATATAGTCAATGGTGTCTTCCCTCCCACAGAAAAGGCCAACTGAACAAATGCCTTCTTGTCCCGTGGGTCAATCCCTGCTATGGTATGAATAAATCACTTTCTTATATCAGAAACTCCTATCTTAGCCACAGCTGCTAGAGCCTCTCCAGTTGAGGAGCTAGCCCTGCTGATGCTTGACATTTGGAAGGTGCATATTCCCTCAAAACCCACTCAGTCTTTATAAACAGAAAAGTCATATGTTTTCTGTAGTGACTAGCTGGGGCATGTGTAAATTGGCTGTCAATTGTGGAATGGCTTTTGCTGAATTAGAGTGGCTATTACAGGTTTACTTTACTTTATTTTATTTTATCTTTAAAAAATAATAGCACACTTCCTTAGGTGAAATCTGTTTTCATGAGAAGATTTCAAAAGGTTTATAAATTTAATTGTATAATTAGACCTTACCTACAATTAAGAATGCAGCTCATTATATCAAATGGCATTAAAAAGAAAGTAAAACATAAGGATAGATGTCTTCCCCATTTCATATCACTAGAAACCAAGGATCAGACAGATTCCATTATTGACTTGAGGATTTGAAGCAAACTGTGATGAAATCAGAATTTGTGATTATTACTTATCTACTATCTATCTTCCCTTTCATTAGATGGAGTTGAAATGTCCAAGATGGTTTTACAAATCCATCCATCAAGACTCATTACTTGGCTTCCTGAGGCTTTATCTGTCTTGCTGGTACAGCACGCCATTATTCAGACTGCTTAAAGGAGAACAGCTGAGGACCAACAAATCCCTAAAGTACCTAGTTAATATTTGGGATCTATAGAATGCAAACTCCTTGAGGGCAGGATTGTACCCTGTCCCCTTTAAAAATTATAGCTCTAGTATATTGAATGCCACCTAGTCATCTTCTAATAAATGTATGTTGAATGAATACTGGAATATTAAAAGTATATTCTCTGATCTCAAGGAATTTGCTTTTATGTCAGTACATCACTTAATCAAGCAAAAGCATTTATTAAGCCCTTACTGTATGGCAGATGTTGTCAGTTAAACAACAGGCATTTATTAATTATCTAAAGTGGCAGTTTAGGATTGTGGAAAGTGCATGAGCTGTGGATTCAGAGCACATGGGTATAAATCCTGTCACTTTATCTACATGGGCTTCTGTTTCCTTAACTCTAAAATGAGGTGATTTAACTGGATGGCATTTTAGCTTGTGAACTAGAATCTTCTAATCCAAGACATTTAGTAAGGACCCATTAGGTTTCCAGCATTGTACTAGGTACCAGACAACAGTGAAACAATTGCTGACCTCCACTGCAGGAGGAGGACAGGAAGTAGTGAAATTATTTCAATCAACCCATATTTATTAAAAACCTACTATTGCCAAGCACTGCACTATAAATACTAGGGATACAAAAAGAGGATGTTCTCAAGGAATTTATAGTCTAAGGGAAGAGACAACATGCTAACAGATATGTACAAAAATAGGTTTTAAAAGGATAAATGTGAAATAATTAACAGTTGGAAGGCACTATGATTAAGAAGAGTTGGGTAAGCCTTCCTGTAAAAGGCAAAATTTCATTTAGAAATTAAAGAAAGTTAGGGAGATCAATAGTCTGAGTAAAATGGGAAGAGAATTCCAAATTGGGGAATAGACAGAAAGGATGCTGGAGCCAAGAGAGGATTGTCTTGTTTTTGGAAAGACAGAAGACCAATGTCACGGGATTGAAAAATATTAGTCTCATGTATTTCCATCTGGTTTTCTTCTTATTTCCCTCCTGATCAAAAGAGAGTCAAGTATGTATTTGCCATCTTGTCATCTCTGTAGAAGCAGCTTAGTAGGGCTGGGGACAGAATTCTGGGTCTGGAGTAAAGAAGACTTAAATTCAAATTTGATCCTTGACAATGAACATGCTGTGTTTAGAAAAAGATAAATTCCAAGAACTTATCAGAACCTAAAATCATTTAACCTCTGCCTGCCTTAGTTTCTTAATTGTAAAACATAGGTGTAATAACACCTCCCAGGTTTGTTGTGAAGATAAAATAAGATATTTGTAAAGCCCTTAGTAGATGATTAATAAATACTTCTTCCATTATGCTTAGGAGCTAAAATGCCATTTACAAAACCTTTCCAGCACAGCTTTGCCACTTTTTCCTTTGCCATTCTTGATGGGTTGGTACTTTAATAACTATTAATCTCTCTACCTAATAGTATAGAAGAGCTCACATGGCCTTGGTGGTTGATGAAGTCACTGAAAAGATCACTGATGGTGGTGGGCTATCACCCTCTGGGATGTCTGTGACCTTTCTTTGCTATTGTCAGAATAGCTATGAAGCAGTATGTCTTTTGGAGATTTTCTTTAGCAGTTTTCAAAGACTTTTTCACCAGAGTGAAATTGTCCCTGCTCAATAGAGATTGATTTTGAACACTGATTCCTGGGGCTAACACAGGAGAGACACCCTTTGCTGGGAAAGTGAGCCCTTGTTGGGGGTGGAATGTGTTGCTTTCTATGATATCTATGATCATCTTTCTGTCCCTTTTTGATTTCACAGAGGCAAATTTGTGGAATTGGAAGATGGTGGGTTTCCCTCCACACCCCTTTCTCCAATCAACAGACCTTTATTGTGTACTTTGGATTTACCTGTGGTATTTGTCTGATAGCAAGGCTTTTCTGCACATCCCCTCTCCTTTTGCTTTTCCATGTCTCCATCATTCTTCCTTTTTTGATGCATCTCTCAACAATTCACAGGAGAATGTCATTATAAGAGAAAGGGATAAGCATGCAAATAGAAAAAGGTAGAGATTACTTTAAAAAATATTTATACTGTAACCTTTCCTCCCTTTCCTTTTTAGATCTTGTCCATGGAGTCAAGTAGCTAAGGATATAGATGAGATTTGGGTGAAGAAATCAGTTGTAAAAATCTTAATTGCATATTGCTGCTTACCCTAGAAGAATGACTGTGAGAGCTATAGTTCTTATGCAATCTAGCCATAGTGCCTACATGAGAATTTTGACATTTTCATTTTGCAAGACTGGCTAAGATAATGTTTCATTTAGGGCCATGGGCAAAAAGGTGTCCCATATCTTTTCATCACATGCATAGAGATTTGCATCCTTTTGATATGTTTGAAGATTGCCATAAATAAAATGATGTTGGAACTCAGCAGTATAATAAACATGCTGTGTTTAAGAAAAAAGATAAACTGGAAGGACTTTCAGGAACATAAAATGCATTTGAGATCCTTCCTATTCAGATTTATTGATTGTCACATCCTGAAAATCATGTTATGCACACAGTCTTAATTCCAGGAACAACTT
This sequence comes from Sarcophilus harrisii, assembly GCF_902635505.1. Lineage (NCBI taxonomy): Eukaryota > Metazoa > Chordata > Mammalia > Dasyuromorphia > Dasyuridae > Sarcophilus > Sarcophilus harrisii. The sequence goes on along the minus strand of NC_045429.1, from coordinate 43,872,696 downwards.
TTGTAAATCAGATATTATTTTTAAAGGGCAGATTTTAAAATATATTTTATATAAGTGTATCCATAAATTATAGGTTGAATTAAACAATTTAGTTCAGCATATATATGTAATTTTCTGTTTCTGTTTTTAGTTTGGTTTTGTTCTGACATGATCCTTTAAATTGTCTTGCCAGTTAAAATCTTTCTTGTAATCCAGCAAATACATTAATAATAATAATAATAACCATAAACAAAATCAACTTATAGAGAAATTGTTTTGATAATGTACCTTATTACTTGTAGCTATGGCCTCTATTTCTCTACTGAGAGGAGGTAGGCAAGTTTATTTTTTCAGGCATATTATTTCTCAAGGTACATTCTTTTTCTAGGACTAGAACTGGTCATGAAAATACTTCATATTTTAATTTCTTTATAGTGTTGTATTAAAAACAATGCAAAACTAAGAAAAGTATTAATTCTCTACAATGCCCAAGGCACAGTACTAAGTGCTGGAGATTTAAGTAAGAAAACTACAATCAGAATTCTAGATGGAATCTCAAAAGCAATCCAGTTTAGCCTTTCATTTTACAAATGAAGAAAATGAACCTGAGAGAGATTATATAACTCCTCTAGGGTGATATAGCTTGAACAATGTCAATTACAATCTAAGACAAAATTTGAACTTAGTTTTTCCTGAATGACAGCCTAACATATTATATACTCTGTCCCACATTGCTAACTATAAAGAAACCTTTCTTTCAAAGAACTAAACTCATTCTGGAGTTGAAATTTACCAAACAATCTGTTTTCTTAATCAGTCTTTTTAGACTAAAATTAAAATTGAAGCTATAGAAAAAAATTAAATTGTTTATAGCCTAGATGCATGTGATTTGGTTACTATTTTTAAAATTAAACTAATATGGATTCAAGTATTAATTGCAATACTAAGGGATCACAGGTAAGGTAAGGACCAGAGTACAGTAGGAGTGTAGTGAGCCCATTTCTACCCATATCAAACAATATTGGAAACACCAAAATTTTTAAACACCCTAGAATGTACTCTAGAAACAGTAGTGCAAAAAAAAAAAAGATCTAGAAACTCAAGATAGTACTCTTCTACTTTCATGGTGAGAATAGAGTCTAATATTCTTATAAAGTCCCAAATCAAGAAATAGGGTGAAAAAATGATCAAACAAACAAAAAAGAATTCCTTGGAAAATTAAAAATTGATTTCAAAATTAAATAAGAATGGTAGAGGAAAAAGACAGGTAAAGAAATGAAAGAAAAAGATAAAAATGCAATTAATAATTTGGTAAAAAGAGCTATAAAAATACAGAATTGTCCAAATAGGAAACAAGGGACAAAAAATCATCGAAGAAAACAACACCTTAAATATAAGAACTGAGCAAGCAGAAACTAATACATCATGGATACATAAAAATAATAAAACAAAGTCAAAATAATGAAAAAAAGAAGAAAATGTGACATATCTCAAAGAAAAAAACAACTTACCTAGAAAATAGATCAGAGAACTAATTTAAGAAATACTAGATTACCTGAAAAGCATGATCAAAGACATCATGTTTCAATAAATTTGGGGAATTGACCTGCCTCAATGAAACCTGCCTCAATTTTCTAGAAGGAGAAAGTGGGTAAAATAGAAATTGCAAATATATATTGGTAACTATCTGAGTGAGATCTTAACATAAAAACAGCTAGTCATATTAAATTCCAGGATTCTCAAGTCAAAGAGAAAATATTTTAAATGGCCATACAAATAAAAAAAATAGAAATTAAAGAATCATGGAGGCATAGTGAGGCTCATACAAGATTTAACAGCTACCACATTTAAGGAGAAAAAGGCTTGAATTATGATATCATGGAAGACAAAAGATTAAGCTACCCGATAAAATTGTATAATGCTTCAAGAGAAAATAGACATTTATGAACTTAATGAAATAGAGAACTTTCAAACATTCCTGATATAAAGACCACAGTTGATTAGAAAATTTGACTTGCAAGTATAGGATTCAAGAGAAACATGAAAAAGGTAAACATGAAAGACAAAAGCATAATGACTCGAGATTAAACTGTGTATTTTCATGTGGGAAGGTGGTGTATATATTTTCTAAGAGCTTAATCACTGCTAGAGAAGTTAGAAGGATTCTATATAGAAAGAGGATATAGGAGTAAGTCAATTTTGTTCAGGTGATACAAAAAAATTGTTGGATAAGGAAGAGATATGACCTGGGCAAAATGGGGGAAGAATAAGAAGAATGGGAATATTATCTCACATGAAAGAAGTGCTTTTAAAATAGAGGGAGAAATTGTGAGGGGTGGACAATGCTTGAACTTCACCCATATCTAAATTAATTTAAAGAGGGAAGTGTGTGTGTGTGTGCATAAAAACATATTCAATTGACAATGGAACTCTATTTTAATCAACAGGGAGGTAGGAGGGGAAGGTGAGCCAAAATAGGGAAAGCACTGGTTACAGGCAAAACAGACAGAGGAGGAATAAAGATGAAAATCAATAGTTAACAATTGAAACTGCGAAGGTGAATGGGGTGAAATCACTGATAAAAGAGAAGCAGATAGCAGAATGGACTAAAAACCAAAATCCAACAATATGATATTTACTAGAAAGACACTTAAAATAGAGAGACACACACATAGCATTAAAAAAGGAGCTGGAGTAGAATCTGTTGTTTCCAATGAAATAAAAAAGGCAAGCATATCAGTCATGATCTCAGATGAAGCAAAAGCAAAATTAGCCCTAAATTAAAAGGGATATGCAGAGAAACTACGTCTTTCTAAAAGAATACAATCACAAGGAAGTGATATCAGTGCTAAATATATATACCAAATGGGATAGCATCCAAACTTTTAAAGGAAAAGTTTAATGAATTGCAGGAGGGAATAGACAGAAAATTTATACTAATGGAGTAACTTCAACCTTCCCCTATCAGAGATAGATATCTAATCATAAAATAAATAAGAAAGAAGCAAAGGAGATAAAAATAATTTTAGAAAAGTTAGATGTGATAGACTTCAGAAAAGAACTCAATGGGAAAAAGACTGTACCATTTCCTCTATTATCTATGGCACTTTCACAAAAATAGACAATGTATTAGGCCATAAATCTCACAACCAAATATAAAAAAGCAAACATATTAAGTGTGCCCTTTTCAGACTAGAATGCAATAAAAATTACATTTAATAAAGAGCCATGGAAAATAGTTTAAAAGTGAATTGGGAACTAAATAATCTCTTCCTTTAAATTTTTTTTTTTATTTTAATAGCTTTTTATTTACAGGTTATATGTATGGGTAACTTTACAGCATTGACAATTGCCAAACCTCTTGTTCCAATTTTTCACCTCTTACCCCCCCACCCTCTCCCCCAGATAACAGGATGACCAGTAGATGTTAAATATATTAAAATATAAATTAGATACACAATAAGTATACATGACCAAACTGTTTTTTTGCTGTACAAAAAGAATCGGACTCTGAAATATTCTACAATTAGCCTGTGAAGGAAATAAAAAATGCAGGTGGGCAAAAATACAGGGATTGGGAATTCAATGTAATGGTTCTTAGTCATCTCCCAGAGTTCTTTCACTGGGCGTAGCTGGTTCAGTTCATTACTGCTCCATTGGAATTGATTTGGTTCATCTCATTGCTGAGGATGGCCAGGTCCATCAGAATTGGTCATCATATAATGTTGTTGAAATATATAATGATCTCCTGGTGCTGCTCGTTTCACTCAGCATTAGTTCGTGTAAGTCTCTCCAGGCCTTTCTAAAATCATCCTGTTGGTTATTTCTTACAGAACAATAATATTCCATAATATTTATATACCACAATTTATTCAGCCATTCTCCAATTGATGGGCATCCACTCAGTTTCCAGTTTCTGGCCACTACAAAGAGGGCTGCCACAAACATCCATGCACATACAGTTCCCTTTCCCTTCTTTATGATCTCTTTGGGAAATAAGCCTAGTAGATCCACTGCTGGATCAAAGGGTATGCACAGTTTGATAACTTTTTGAGCATAGTTCCAAATTGCTCTCCAGAATGGTTGGATGTATTCACAATTCCACCAACAATGTATTAATGTCCCTGTTTTCCCACATCCCCTCCAACATTCCACATTAAATTTCCTTGTCATTCTAGTCAGTCTGACAGGAGTGTAATGGTATCTCAGAGTTGTCTTAATTTGCATTTCTCTGAGTAATAATGACTTGGAGCAGCTTTTCATATGGTTAGAAATAGTTTCAATTTCTTCATCTGAGAATTGTCTGTTCATATCTTTTGACCACTTATCAATTGGAGAATGGCTTGATTTCTTATAAATTAGAGTCAATTCTCTATATTAAATAATCTCTTCCTAAAGAATAAGAGGGTTAAAAAAAAATCCTAGAAACAATAATGTCATCAAAAAGAATAACAATGAAACCATGTTCTAAAATTTGTGGGATGTCTTTAAAGCAAGAGTAAGCAAAGAATTTATATCATTAAAACTATACATTAATAAAAGAATTACAGAACAAATCAATGAACTGGACATGAAACAAACAGAAAAAACCCTAGAAAAAATGATAAATTTTAAATCCCCAATTACACACCAAAATAACATACAATCAGAAGAAGGACTAATAAAATTAAAAGTATAAGCAAACAAACATTGAACTAATAAATAAAACTAGGAGCTAATTATTTGAAAATAAATTACTATTGGTAATTTAATTTAAAAACAAGAAAGAGAAAATAAAAAAAATAAAAAGGCAAAGGTTTAAACCAATAAAAGTTAATGTGAAACAATTATAAGGAGCTATTCTGCTCAATTATATATCCATACATCTATGGATATTTACAAAAATATAAACTATCCAGATCAACAGAAAACAGAAAACTAAAAATCTTATCTCAGAAAAAAAATTGAATAAGTCATAAGTAAACTTCCTAAGAAAAAATCCTTAGCACCAGATGGATTTACAAGTAAATTCTATCAAATATTTAAGGAACAAAATATTTTTATTACCACATAAACTATTTAAAAATAGATAAGAACTTCTACCAAACCCTTTTTATGATACAGATTGGTGTTGATATGTAAACCGAAAAGAACAAAAAGAAAATTGCAGACCAGTTTGCTTAATGAAGATTGATACAAAATTTTGAAATAAAATCTTTTAAAGGAAATTACATCAATATATCAAAGAGATATATTTATTGACATCAGGTAAGATTTATCCAGGAAGGCAGAAATATTCAATATTTGGAAAACTATCAAAATAATTGGTCACATCAAAAAGCACTATTATATCAATAAATGAAGAAAAGCCTTTGACAAAATACAACACTCATTTCTATGAAAAGCAATATAAAGTGTAAGAGTCAATGGACCTTTGCTTAAAATGATAAATAGTATCTATCTAAGACCAAAAACAAACATTATCTATAATGAGGATAAACTTGAAGTCTTTTCAATAAAGTCAGGAATGAAGCAAGGCTATCAATTATTATCATTATTATTCAATATTAAACTAGAAATACTTTCTATAGCAATAAGGCAAGGTAAAATAATTTAATGAATAAAAATAGGCAATGTAAAAATAAAACAAATACTTTTTGGAGATTACAATGATGATACACAAGAGATTCTAGTATATTCTAGAGAATCAACTAAAAATTAGTTAAAGAATTAACAATTTTTAACATAGTCAAAATGTAAAAATTAAATTCACCTATATCATTAACATTTTTATATAATACTAACAAAACCCAGTAGCAAGAGATAATATCAAACACTAGGGAGCCTATCTGCCAAGACAAACCCAGGAATTATATGAATCTAATAGAAAACAGAAGCAAAGAAAGAACTAAAATTGTATGATTATTAATTGCTCACAAGTAGAGCAAGCCAAAATGATAAAATTGATAATTCTACCTCATTATTTATTTAATGCTATGCCAACTGAATTACTAAGTGATTATAGAGCTAAATAAATGGTAACAAAATTCATCTTGATAAACAAAATGTCATGAATATCAATGGAATAATTGAAAAAATACATTAAGGAAGGTAGCCTCACATTTACATATTTTAAATTATGTTAAAAATAGCAATCATCAAAAGAATTAGTCCTGAGAAATATAGTGGTGGATCAGTGAGCTATATTAGGCACATAAAATACAGTTGTAAATGATCATGACAATCTAACATCTGATCAACTCTAAGATCCAAGCTTTTGGAGTAAGAACTCAATATTTGATTTTAAAAATTACTAAGAAAACTGGAGAGCAGTTTGACAGAAACTAGGCACATGCCAATATTTCACATTGTTTATTAAGATAAAGTCAAAATGAGCACATGATTAAGACATAAAATATTACTTCATAAACAAATAAGAGGAGCATGTAAAATTATACGTATCAGGTGTATAAAGAAGATACTATTATGATATCAAAAATGATGAGCAGTGGGGGGCGGAGCCAAGATGGCGGAGAAGACACACGCGTCTTTCTAAGCTCTTCTCTTACCCTCTTTATCAATATTATATCGAGCCTCAAAAATAGTCTTGATCACAATTGTAAAGATAAGAAGTAGAACAACTCACCGCGAAGAAAATCTGCAGTCTCGCCAAAAAGGTTGGTTCCGGGCCAGGGGGAGATCGGGCGAGACTGGGAGAGAAATTAGGTTCCGAGGAGTCTCAAAACCCAGGGTGAAGGCACAGATCCCAGCAAATGCGCAGCCCCAACCAGCAGTAGGGCTTTTCCTTGGGGTAGTTGTGATCCTGCACGCAGGAGGACGAGCCGGTTAGCCTCCAACTTGCAGGGGGAGCTCGGCTTGGGCCATAGGAGCTTATCCAGGGCGATTTGCATTGGGCAGAGACACTGGGCAGAGTTTGTGGCTGTCTGCCTGGCGGTCTGCACTCAGCTGCTAAACTCACAGTCCCACAAGAGGCTCCGCCTGGGCGGTGACACTTTCACCACTTAGTCTCTAGCCAAGGCAATCATAATCCACTCAGCCCTACTAAGTAGTTTGATAGCTCGGCCAGTGCTGAATCCACTTCCTGTTGGGGGAAGGGAAAACTCTCACCCAGAGCACCTCCCATACCTCGGAGCCGGAAATCGGTTTACATCTTTCCCTGCTCTGCAGAGGAAGCTGGTAACCCCCTGCCTAGGAGACCTACCCTAAAGGCTTTAAAACATGAATAAAAAGATGAAAAGAACGATCGACAGCTTCTATGCAGAAAAAGAGCAGGTCAGCAAACCTGAAGAGACTAACAGCAAACAATCACCAGACTGTCCTCTTTTACATGATGCTCTCATAGAAGAGACCATTAAAAGTCTCAAAAGAGAGTTAGAAGATAAATGGGGAAAGGAAAGAGAAGCCTTACAAGAGAGCAACAACTTCCTGAAATACGAATTGGAAAGTTAAAATTCCCGGAAGTGCAGGGAAACAAAATTGGTGAATTGGAAAAATAAAAAATCTCAGGAAAGTAAGAATTGGATTGAAAAAATAAAGAATCTACTAGAAAGTAGGATTTGTGAATTGGAAAAGACAAAGAACTCGCAAGAAAGTAGGATCTGTGAATTGGAAAAAGAAAATAATTCACTAAAAAAATTAGTGAAATGGAAAAAATTCCACAGACCAAAAACAATACATTCAAAAACTCAATTGGACAATACAGAAAGAAGTAAAAAAAGCTAATGAAGAAAATAACTTTAAAAATTAGAACTGAACAAATTGAAACTAATGATGCATTGAGACAGCAAGAATCAGTCAAGCAAAACCAAAAAATTGACAAACTGAAAAACCATGAATTATCTACTTGCTAAAATGACAGACTTGGAAAATAGATCTAGAGAGATAATCTGAGGATTATTGACTTTCCGAAATATGGATGAAAAAAAGAGCCTAGGATACTATTTTACAAGAAATCATCAAAGAGAACTGCCCAGATGAAGAATCAGAAGGTAAATAGGCATTGGAAAGAATCATCGAACACCTTCTGAAAGAAACCCAAAATAAAACCCCTAAGGAATATTGTGGCAAAAATTTCAGAACTATCAGATTAAGGGAAAAATTTTACAAGCAGCCAAAACCATTTAAATACCGAGGTGCCAAATAAGTGATCACCCAAGATCTGGCTGCCTCTACATTAAAGGAAAGAAGGGCCTGGAAATGATATTCCGAAAGGCACAAGAACTTGAGATGCAGCCAAGAATAAACTACCCAGCTAAGCTGGAGCATTTTCTCCAGGGAAGAAGATGGACGTTTAATGAAACAAATGAATTCCATTTGTTTCGAAGAAAACCAGAACTAAACAAAAATTTGATTCCAAGAATAGAAACTCAAGAGATGCAGAAAAAGGTAAAAATAACCTTGAGAATTGTATTTCTGTTGTGGATATACAAAAAAATACATGTAAAATTTGATAGTACGATATAACATAAAAAAAGGGAAGTAGATATGGAAAAGGGATGATGGCAGAAAAGGTGGGAAGGAGGGATAAAAAGAGGGAAACCACATCCCACAAAGAGGCTAAGGAAACTTATCTATCTGAGGGAAATTAGAGGGGGAGGAACATTGTGTGAATCTTACTCCCATCAGAGTTGGCCTCAAAGGAAAAATAATTGACATTTGTTTTAGAGAAAATTCCTCTCGCCCTCATTAAAAACGGGGAGAGGAAAAGGGAAAAGAAAAAGAGTAATAAGGAAGGAAGGGGGAAAGACCAAAGGGGGAGGAGGGATTATAAAGAGGATAAGTATCGTGATACAAGAGGGGCATAAGTTTAAAAGGGGAAAGAGGGTTGGAAAGAATAAGTAAAGCACAATCTGGGTTATTAGGATGGCAGGAATACAGATTTAGTAATTCAACCGTAAATGTGAATGGGATGAACTCCCAAAGAGGGAGGCAGATAGCAGACTGGATCAAAAGTCAGAACCCTACAATATGTTGTTTAAAGAAACACATTTAAAGCAGTGGGATACATATAGAGTAAAGGTAAAAGGCTGAGCAAAATCTATTATGCTTCAGGTGAATCAAAAGCAGGGGTAGCCATCCTTATCTCAGATCAAGCAAAAGTAAAAATTGATCTAATTAAAAGAGACAAGGAAGGAAGCTACATCCTGCTAAAGGGTAGCATAAACAACGAAGCAATATCAATATTAAACATATATGCACCAAGTGGTATGGCACTCGGCTTCCTAAAGGAGAAGTTAAGAGAGTTGCAAGAAGAAATAGACAACAAAACTGTAATAGTAGGAGATCTCAACCTTGCACTCTCAGAATTAGACAAATTAAACCACAAAACAAATAAGAAAGAAATTAAAGAAGTAAATATAATATTAGAAAAATTAGGTATGTTGGATCTTTGGAGAAAATTGAATGGGGATAGAAGAGAATATACTTTCTTCTCAGCAGTTCATGGAACCTATTCAAAATTGACCATATATTAGGACATAAAGACCCAAATTAAATGCAAGAAAGCAGAAATAGTAAATGCTTTCTTTCAGATCAATAAAAACTACATTCAACAAGAAGTTAGGGGGAAATAGACCAAAAAGTAATTGGAAACTAAACAATCTCATCTTAAAGAATGATTGGTGAAGAGCAAATTATAGATACAATTAATAATTTCACTAAGATAATGACAATGATGAGACATCATACCAAAAATTTGTGGGATGCAGCCAAAGGGTAATAAGAGGGAATTTTATATCCTTAGAGGCTTACTTGAATAAAACAGAGAAAGAAAAGATTAATGAATTGGCTTGCAACTAAAAAACTAAAAAAAGACCAAATTAAAACCCCAATCAAATACTAAATTGGAAATTCTAAAATTAAAAGGAGAAATTAAAAATATTGAAAGTAAAAACTATTGAACTAATAAATAAAACTAAGAGATGGTTTTATGAAAAAAACCCAATAAAATAGATAAGCCTTTAGTAAATCTGATTAGAAAAAGGAGAGAGGAAAACATATTAGTAGTCTTAAAAATGAAAAGGGAGAACTTTCCACCAAATGAAGAGGAAATTAGAGAAATAATAAGGAGTTACTTTGCCCAACTTTATGCCAATAAATTTGATAACCTAAGTGAAATGGATGACTACCTCCAAAAATACAAGACTTCCAGATAACAGAGGAAGAAGTAAATTGTTTGAATAGTCCCATTTCAGGGAAAAAGAAATAGAACAGGCAATTAAACAACTCCCTAAGAAAATCCCCAGGACCAGATGGATTTAATGTGAATTTACCAAACATTTAAAAAATTCCCCAATGCTATATAAATTATTTGATAAAAATAGGGAAATGAAGGAGTCCTACCAAATTCTTCTATGACACAGACATGGTACTGATACCTAAACCAGGTAGGCTGAAAACAGAGAAAGAAAATTATAGACCAATCTCCCTAATGAATATTGATGCTAAAATCTTAAATAAGATATTAGCAAAAGACTACAGAAAATCATCTCCAAGATAATACACTATGATCAAGTAGGATTTATACCAGGAAGCAGGGCTGGTTCAATATTAGGAAAACTATCAATATAATTCACATGTCAATAACAAATTAACAAAACCATATGATCATCTCAATAGATGCAGAAAAAGCATTTGATAAAATCCAACATCCATTCCTATTAAAAACACTTGAGAGTATAGGAATAAATGGACTTTTCCTTAAAATAATCAGGCATCTATTTAAAACCATCAGTAAGCATCATATGTAATGGAGACAAACTGCAACCATTCCCAATAAGATCTGGAGGAAACAAGTTGCCCACTATCACCGTTACTATTTAATATTGTATTAGAAACGCTATTATAGCAATAAGAGCTGAGAAAGAGATTAAAGGAATAAGAATAGGCAATGAGGAAGCCAAATTATCATCTTTGCCGATGACATGATGGTATACTTAAGAACCCCAGAGATTCTGCTAAAAGTTATTAGATCAATCCACAACTTTAGCAAAGTTGTTGGTTATAAAATAAACCCACATAGTCATCAGCATTCTTATATATCACAAAAAATCCAACAGTCAGAGTTACAAAGAGAAATTCCATTTAAAAGTAACTACTGATAATATAAAAATATTTAGGAATCTATCTCCAAGGGAAAATCAGAAACTTTATGAGCAAAAATTACAGACCACTTTTCACACAAATTAAGTCTGATCTAACCAATTGAAAATATTAAATGCTTGGATAGGGCAGCAAATAATAAAGATGACAATATTACCTAAACTAATCTATTTATTTAGCGCTATACCAATCAGACTCCCAAAACTATTTTAATGACCTAGAAAATAACAACAAAGTTCATATGGAAAAAAAGGTCCAGAATTTCAAGGGAATTAATAAAAAAAAATCAAATGATGGTGGTTTAGCTGTACCAGATCTAAAACTATACTATAGAGCAGCAGTTACCAAAACTATTTGGTATTGGCTAAGGAATAGATTAGTTGATCAGTGGAATAGATTAGGTTCAAGGATAAAACAGTCAACAAATATAGCAACCTAGTCTTTGAAAACCAAAGATCCCAGCTTTTGGGATAAGAACTTACTGTTTGATAAAAATTGCTGGGAAAATTGGAAACTAATATGGCAGAAACTAGGCATTGATCCATACTTAACGCCGTACACCAAGATAAGGTCAAAATGGGTTCATGACCCAGGGCATAAAGAATGAAATTATTAATAAATTAGAGGAACATAGGATAGTTTACCTCCAGACCTGTGGAAGGGGAAGGTTTTTAGACCAAAGCAGAACTAGAGATCATTATGATCACAAAATAGAAAATTTGATTATACAAACTGAAAAGTTTTTGTACAAACAAAACTAATGCAGACAAGATTAGAAGGGAAGCAATAAACTGGAAAATATTTTTACAGTCAAAGGTTCTGATAAAGGCCTCATTTCCAAAAATATATAGAGAATTAACTCTAATTTATAAAAATCGCCATTCTCCAACTGAAAAATGGTCAAAGGATATGAACAGACAATTCCTCAGATGAAGAAATTGAAACTATTTCTAGTCATATGAAAAGATGCTCCAAGTCATTATTAATCAGAGAAATGCAAATTAAGACAACTCTAAGATACTACTACACACCTGTCAGATTGGCTAAGATGACAGGAAAAATAATGATGATTGTTGGGATGGGAAAACTGGGACATTGATTCATTGTTGTGGAGTTGTGAACGAATCCAACCATTTTGGAGAGTAGTTTGAACTATGCTCAAAAAGTTATCAAACTGTGCATACCCTTTGATCCAGCAGTGTTACTACTGGGATTATATCCCAAAGAGATTATAAGAAGGAAAGGGACCTGTATGTGCACGAATGTTTGTGGCAGCCCTTTGTAGTGGCTAGAAACTGGAAACCGAATGGATGTCCATCAGTTGGAGAATGGCTGAATAAATTGTGGTATATGAAAATTATGGAATATTACTGTTCGTAAGAAATGACCAACAGGATGGATTTCAGAAAGGCCTGAGAGACTACACGAACTGGATGCTAATGAAATGAGCAGGACCAGGAGATCATTATATACTCAACAATAATACTAGATGATGACCAGTCCTGATGGATCAGCCATCCTCAGCAACGAGATCAACCAAATCATTTCTAATGGAGCAGTAATGAACTGGAACTAGCTATACCCAGAAAAAGAATCCTGGAGATGACTAAAACCATTACATTGAATTCCCAGTCCCTATATTTATGCACACATTGCATCTTTGATTTCCTTCACAAGCTAATTGTACAATAATTCAGGAGTCTGATTCTTTTGTACAGCAAAATAATGTTTTGGTCATGTATACTTATTGTGTATCTAAGTTATATTTTAATATATTTAACATCTACTGGTCATCCGCCATTTAGGGAGGGGTGGGGGTAAGAGGGAAAATTGGAACAAGAGGTTTGGCAATTGTTAATGCTGTAAAGTTACCCATGTATATATCCTTAAATTAAAGGCTATTAAATAAAAAAAATTTTAAGATGAAAAAAAAAAAAAAAAAAAAAAATGATGAGCAGTAAGTATGGTTTCAGAAAAACCTGAGAAGTTCTTATTAATTAACTTTGTAAAATTAATTTTTAAAATTTTTGAATCAAAAAGCAGGGGTAGCCATCCTGATCTCAGATCAAGCAAAAGCAAAAATTGATACGGAAAGAAACTATGTCTTGCTAAAGGGTACCATAGATAAAGAAGCAATATTAAACATATATGCACCAAGTGTTGTAGCATCTAAATTCCTAAAGTAGTTAAGAGAGTTGCAAGAAGAAATAGACAGCAAAACTATAATAATGGAAGATCTCAACCTTGCTCTCTCAGAACTAGATAAATCATACCACAAAATAAATAACAAAGTTAAAGGGGTAAATAGAATACAAGAAAAGCTATATGATAGATCTTTGTATAAAACTGAATGGAGACAGGAGTACACTTTCTTTATGGCAATTCATGGAACCTATACAAAAAATGACCATATATTAGGACATAAAGACCTCAAAATCAAATGCAGAAAGGTAGCAATAGTAAGTGCATTTTTTTTTCAGATCACGATGCAAAAAAAATTACATTCAATAAAAGGCCAGGGGAAAATAGGCCAAAAAGTAATTGGAAACTAAATAATCTCATCCTAAAGAATGAATAGTTGAAACAGCAAATCATAGACACAATCAATAAGAGAATGACGATAATTAGACAACATACCAAAATTTGTAGGATGCAGCCAAAGCAGGAATAAGAGGAAATTTGTTATCTCTAGATTCTTACTTGAATAAAATATAGAAAGAGAAGATCTATGAATTGGGCTTGCAACTAAAAAAGCTAGAAAAAGAAGTTAAAAACTCCAATCAAATACCAAGCTTGAAATTCTAAAACTAAAAGAAGAGATCAATAAAATTAAAAGTAAAAAAAAAAACATTGAATTAATAAATAAAATTAAGAGTTGGTTTTACAAAAGAACAAAAACAAAATAGATAAATATTTAATTAATTTGATTAGAAAAGGAAAGAAGAAAATCAAATTGTTAGTCTCAAAAATGAAAAGGGAGAACTATCTACCAATGAAGAGGAAATTAGAGCAATCATTAGGAGTTACTTTACCCAACTTTATGGTAATAAATTTGATAACCTAAATGAAATGGAGGAATACCTACAAAATATAGATTATCTAGATTAATAGAAGGGGAAATAAATTACTTAAATAGTCCCATTTCAGTACAAAAAGATAGAAAAAGCTATTAATCAACTCCCTAAGGAAAAAAATACCCAAGACCCGATAGATTTACATGTGAAACTCTAATACTATATAAGATATTTGAAAAAATAGGGAATGAAGGACTCTAACAAATTCCTTTTATGACACAGACATGGTACTGATACCTAAACCAGGTAGGTTGAAAACAGAGAAAGAAAATTATAGACCAATCTCCCTAATGTATATTGATGCAAAAATCTTAAATAAAATATTAGCAAAGAGAAATCACCTCTTTGATGATCATCTTTTCATTTTGAAAAATCATCCTCAGGATAGTACACCATGACCAAGTAGAATTTATACCAGGAATGCAGATCTGCTTCAAAATTAGGAAAACTATTAGCATAATTGACTATATCAATAAACAAATGAACAAAAAACATATGATTATCTCAATAGATGGAGAAAAAGCATTTGATAAAATATAACACCCATTCCTATTAAAAACACTAGAGAATATAGGAATAAATGGACTTTTCCTTAAAACAGTTGGTAGCATCTATTTAAAAGCATCAGCAAGCATCATATGTAATGGAGATGAAAAGGAACCATTCTCAATAGGTTCAGGGGTGAAACAAGTTTGCCCACTAACACCATTACTATTCAAAATTTTATAGAAATGCTAGTTTTGACAGTCAGAGAAGAAAAACAGATTTAAAAAATTAGATTAGGTAATGAGGAAACCAAATTATTACTCTTTGCAGATAAGGTATATTTACAGAACCCTAAAGAATCAACTAAAAAACTATTAGAAGCAATCATAACTTTAGAAAGATGCAGGATACAAAGAAAAACCTCCATATAAATCATCAGCATTCTTATACATCACAAACAAAATCCAACAGCAAGAGATACAAAGAGAAATTCCATTTAAAATAACCGTTGATGTTATAAAATATTTGGGAATCTATCTGCCAAGGGAAAATCAAGTACTCTATAAACAAAACTACAAAACCCTTTTCACACAAATAAAGTCAGATTTAAGCAATTGGGAAAATACCAAGTGCTCTTGGACAGGTAAAGAGAATATAATAAAGATGACAATACTACCTAAACTAATCTATTTATTTAATGCTATATCAATCAAACTCCCCAAAACTATTTTGCTGACGAAGAAAAAAGGATAACAAAATTCAACTGGAAGAACAGAAGATCAAGAATTTCAAAGGAATTAATGAAGAGAAAAGTAAACGAAGGTGGCCTAGATGTTCCAGATCTAAAATCTATATGATATTATCTATAAAATCTAAAATTCTATATTATAAAGGAGTGGTCATTGAAACCATTTGGTACTGGCTAAGAAATAGAGAAGGTGATCAGTGCTTAAGTTCACAAGCAAAATAGTCAAAGATTATAACAAATCCAAAGATCCCACTTTAATTAATAATAATTCACTATTTGACAAAAACTGCTGGGAAAATCGGAAACTAGTATGGCAGAAAGTAGGCATAGATCTACACTTAACACCATAAACCAAGATCAGGTTGAAATGGATTCATGATCTAGACATAAAGAATGATATTATAAATAAATTAGAAGAACAAAGGATAGTTTACCTCTCAGATTTGTGGAGGAGGAAGGAATTTGTGACCAAAGAAGAATTAGAGATCATTATTGATCACAAAATAAATAATTTTGATTATATTAAGTTAAAACTATTTTTGTACAAATAAAACTAATGGAGACAATATTAGAAGGGAAGCAATAAACTGTAAGAATGTTTTTTATATCCAAAGACTCTGATAAAGCCTCATTTCTAAAATTTATAGAGAATTGACTCAATTTTATAATAGTTTAAGCCATTCTCCAATTGATAAATGATCAATGAATATGAACAGATACTTTTCAGATGAAAAAATTGAAACTATTTATAGCCACATGAAAACATGCTCCAAATTACTATTAATCCTAGAAATGCAAATTAAGACAACTCTGAGATACCATTACACACTTGTCAGATTGGTTATGATGACAGGAAATGATAATGACCAATGTTGTAGGTAATGTGGGAAAACTGGGCCACTGATACATTGTTGGTGGACCTGTGAATGGATGCAGTCATTCGGTAGAGCAGTTTGTAACTATGCTCAAAAAGTTATCAAACTGCGCATACCCTTTGATCCAACAGTATTTCTATTGGGATTATATCCCAAAGAGATCTTAAAGAAGGGAAAGGGACCCACATGAGCAAAAATGTTTGTGCCAGCCCTCTTTGTAGTGGCAAGAAACTGGAAACTGAATGGATGCCCATCAATTGGAGAATGGCTGAATAAATAATGGGATATGAATGCTATGGAATATTATTGTTTTTTAAGAAATGAGCATCAGTATGATTTCAGAGAGGCCTGGAGAGACTTATATGAACTGATGCTGAGTGAAATGAGCAGAACCAGATCATTATACATGGCAACAAAGACTATACGATGATCAATTCTGATGATGTGGCTCTCTTCAATAATGAGATGATTCAAACCAGTTCCATTTGTTCAGTGATCAAGAGAGCCATCTACACCCAGAGCGAGAACTGTGGGAACAAAACATAGCATTCTCACTCTCTCTGTTGTTATTTGCTTGCATTTTGTTTTCTTTCTCAGTATTTCTTTTTCTTCCTTCTTGATTTCATTTTTCTTGTGCAGCAAGGTAACTATAAATATGTCTACACACATGGACCCGAGAGGCCGCAGGGTAAGAGGAAGAGGGACACGGCGCAAACATACACTCCGGAGGACTATGGGGGAGAGAGGGACAAGTCCAGGACGGTCTATTTTAACATATTTAACATGTATTAGACTACCTACCAGCTAGGGGAGGGGATGGGGGGAAGGAGAGGAAAATTTGGAACAAAAGGTTTTGCAAGGATCAATGTTGGAAAAATTACCCATGCTTATGTTTTGTAAATAAAAACCTTTAATAAAATTATAAATCATGTTGGGAGACAAAAAATAGAACAAAGGAGAAAAACTATGGGAGAGACAGAGAAAAAAAAGAAGTGAACTTAGTATGTGTTGATTTACCTTCCATTTCTGTAGTTTTTTTTTCTGGATTCTGATAGATTTTTCTATCCGAGGTTTAATGGGATTGCTTTGGATCACTGAACCACTGAGAAGAACCAAGTCTTTAATAGTTGATCACTGCACATTCTTGCTGTTACTGTGTACAGTGTATTCCTTTTTTCTGCTTGCTTTTCTCAGCATCAGTTCATGTAAATCTTTCCAGGCCTTTCTAAACTCTGCTTGTTCATCATTTAATATTCTATTACCATCATGTTACACAGTTTATTCAGCCATTGCTCTATTGATGAGCATCTCCTCATTTTTCAATTCTTTGCTAACTACAAAAAAAGTTACTACAATAATTTTTGCACATGTGGGTCCTTTCCCTCCTTTATGATTTCCTTGTAATATAAAACCAGTAATGGCACTGCTGAATCAACGGGAATGCACATTTTAAAATTTGGGCATAATTCCAGATTGCTCTCCAGAATGATTAGAATATTTCACAACTCCACTAACAATTTATTAGTGTCCTGGTTTTCCCACATCCCCTCCTATATTTATCATTATCTTTCCCTATTATCTTAGCCAATCTGACAGGTGTGAGGTGGTATTTCAGAGTTATTTTAATTTGCACTTCTCTAATTAATAGTGATTTAGAGCATTTTTATATAACTATAGACAACTTTATTTTCATAATCTGAAAATTGTTAATATCCTTTGACCATTTATCAAATGGAGATTGACTTGTATCCTTATAAATTTGACAGAGTTCTTTATATATTTTAGGAATGAGATCTGATCTTTATCAGAAATACTGGCTGTAATTTTTTTTCAAAACCTGGGGAGTCTTAAATGAATTGATGCAAAATGAAATGAGCAGAAGCATGAATACAACAGTAAGGAGGAATAGATGAGGAATAGGAGAGAGAAAGACACACACACACACACACACACACACACAGAGAGACAGAGAGACAGAGAGAAAGAGAAACAGAGACAGAGAGACAGAGAGAGACAGAGACTTTATGAACTTAATACAAATTGAAGTATTCTTTAAAAGTTTTATTTTTATTATTTTATTTTGTTTGTGCTTTCTTTTACAGCATAGCTTATGTGAAGTATGTTTTGCAGGACTTCACATATATAATCAATATCAAATGGCTTGCTTTCTTAAGGGGGGAAATGGGGTACAGTCAGAGAGAAAATTTAGAACTCAAAATTTTAAATGATTATTAATTTTTATATATAATTGTAAAATATTCAGTGGCATAAATAAAAAAAATTTAAAACTTTTTCACGTATGCTATAAATTTCTATTACTTACAGTTTACCACCTAAGCTAAGTATTTGGTTTTCTATATACTTTTTAGCCTTAAATGGTGACTACATTTCCTTCAACCCAGCACTGTTTTCCTCATGAGAAATAGTAGACCCTATGTTGTAATATTAATGGTCACCATAAGTGACTCTGTGTTACTTCAGATGGTTTCGGTTTGAGGCTCAAAAATACCCTGGTTTGAACTGAAGACAATTCCATGGTATGAATTTTTAGGATATATTAACATGGGTCTTTTGATGCTTCTAAAATGCTATAATCTGCACTAAAAAATCCGTATCTTTCTCCAGTCAAAATCTCACTGACATTGTGGTTCTGCCTTGAGCTCACTAAAAGACCCTGTTGAAGTTATTTAACCTCTCAGTGTTTGTTTCTTCATCTGTAAAATGAGGATCATTATCTTTACCTACCTCATAGGGCTGTTGTGCAGATTAACTAATTAATGATTAGCAAGTGCTACATAAATGCTAAGTATTATTAAGGAAAAGCTAAGTATTTTCAGTGCCTTTGGGTAAGAATGTTACTTAGCTGGGAAATGACTCCAAGCAGGCTTCGAGTCAGTGATCATCAGATAGTCTGGATGGAGACTGCCACCTTCATCCCTGGGGAAAACTGACTGGTTTTTGGGTCCATTCCCATCCCTTTCACCCTCTTTTCACTGGAAAATATCTAGATTTACTCTGAAAAGGTGACACTTTTAACAGGGCTATGTGTTCATTTTCTGACTTTTTTTGGGGGAAAAAAACTAATAGGGGATAGTAAGACATGGTCCTTCCAAACAAAGGAATTAAATCTATCTAGCTACTTAAAATGGAGTCTTACCTTGTTGCATGTATTTTAGGCTTATAATAATTCTGTGAAAAAGTAATAAAAATGTCCTATTCTCCACATCTAGCTGGACTCAGGTAAAACTTGCATTAGTGGTTAATAGGTTGGTTCTCCTTTCTGTGAGTTGTTCTTTTTTTAAAGCATTCTTTGTGATAGCTCTCTTCCTGATTTTTGTATTTCTAAACTATTCTGCCTCATTCTGGAATTGCCCTCAAAGCCTGAAGCTTCCTAACCTTGGAACAGCAAACCATCCCTGTGGTGATCCCAACATATTATAACTCACTAGAAAGTCTTCCTTTCTTTTGTCACTGGTGACAATCTACAGGTACCTCTATTTTATTTATCTACCTCTATAGGAAGACCTCCTAGTATTCCCCTTCGGGTCCTTTGACCTTCATCATAGTTCTTTCTGATAATAAATGAATGAAACCAAACCATGAGCATGATGACAGTTTACTAAACAAATTGAATCATAGTAAGAGAACATAAAAGTATGTTATTGAGCTATAAGAAACATCAAATATCAAGTGTTCATATAATAAAATAGAAAGTCATAAGACTTATAGAGAATGAAATAAATAGAGCTAAGAAAAGAACATAGATATGACAATAATATAAATTACGATATCATTAAAAACAAGGCAGAATATTGTGCAATTATGATGACCAATCTGCACCATAAAGACATTAAGAAAGTATTTCCATTACATGTACATAATGTCACTGTGTGAGTTGTTTTTGCTTAAATGCTTTTTCTTCCTTATAAGGGAGATTTAGTAGTTGCTGTAAGTGAAGAATATCTAAAAAGCCTATGAAACAAAAATAAAAACCAATAAAATTTTTTTAAAAGATTGTTTTTAATATACTAACTTTAGCATAGTCAAGGCAGTGGGGCAAGACTTGAACCTGAATTCCCTTTCCTATTCCTGTTCAGGAATTCAAGATCTTCTGGACAATGAAAAATAGTACACTTAATGATACCACCTCTTGACCTTATTCCCCCTTATTTTGTGGACTGGCCTAGCCTGAGTTGTCATTCGTTTTGTAGCCTTCTTCCTAATTTCTGTGTTTTTAAACTATTCTGTCTCATCTTGGAACTGCCCTCAAAGCCTGAAGCATCTTAACCTTGGAACATCCAATCATTCCTATGGCCATCCCAACATATTACATCTCACTAGAAGTTTTATTTTCTTCTTTCATTGGTAACAATATACAGGTGCCAATATTTTATGGGGTTATGTAAGTAGCCTTCCTAGCATTCCCCTTCTGGTCCTTTTTTCTGTCTTCCTTCCAAATCATGTAATTCAGTTTCTGGTCCCTTTTGTGCATTGTTAGATCCCAAGCTACTTGAGAGCAAGGATTGACTTTGTTTAATATTTGTATCTTCAGCACTAAGTATGTGAGACACATGGTCAGCATTTAATAAATACTATCAGCAAGAGAAAGCTTCTACTTCAACCCAGCCCCATGATTCATTGCCTCTCACTTTCTCAAGAACTAATGAATCCAAATAGGGGAGGAGTGAATTGTTGCCACTACCACCATCCATTGCTAGTAACTAGAAGATAATGAGTGCTAGTGAATAACTATGATATTGCCAAGGGATCACTATGCAGGCAGACTTCTAACAAGAAGCTTATAGCTATTTTACAGCTTAATAGAGGGATTTAGTGTGGCACTTTATCTATTTTTAATATTTTGGTAACTGTATTTTAGTATACTTCCCCTCCTTTATAATTGTATGTATTTTATTTTATGCATTTAAAATTTTTATTCTGAGAAATGACCCATAAGTTCACCAGACTGTCAAAGAGGGGGGATCTTCATACTATTAAAAAAAAGTAAACAGACTTTTATTAGTGAATTAATTTTATTACTACTTTAACAAAATTGGCTTGATTTGACTAAAAAAAAATTCTTCTGAAAATAAAATGGTGAAATGAATACTCTACATAAATACTCTAGATTCTTGGATTGGATGACAGAAGCTTAAATTCTAATTTTTCCAGTTAATATTTGTGTGAGCTTTGCCAAATAGCTTAACCATACCTAAGATTTTTTTTTCATTTATAAAATGAGGGAGTTGAATTAGATAATTTTCAAAGTCCTTTTTAACTCTAAATTTATCATTCTATGATTCAATCTATATAACTTTGGACAAATCACTTAAATTTCCTAAGACATTCATTTCCTCATTTGTAAAACATGGAGACTGCTTCTATGATCCCTTCTTCTCTATGATACTCTTTATATTATTCTCAAATGCCAGGGAAGAATTTCTCCCTACCTCACAACAATTTACAAAGCTTCCAGAACAAGGATTTGTAACTCTTTCAAGTGAGAGATCATAAATGGCCATTTATTCAATTTGAGGAATGCCTAATCTTGACCAGAAGCACAAAACATCAGCTTTTACATTGAATGTCTTCAGGGAATGATTAGTCAATTTTCCTGCTTTTTTAGTTTTGAGATATAACTTATCTGTAAGAAAACAGTTGATCAGGAAGCTTCCAATATATGTAGAGAGCCAAAACAAAACAAAACAAAAAAAACACAATCCATTGTTTATTAGAAATATTTATCTTTACAAGTCTTAGCAATATTGTGGACGAAAAAAACTTTGATCTTTATGAGAATTGTTGATCTAAGACCAATTTCTAGTGGGCATATAAACAAACACACAGAAACATATACACATATATACAAATACAGAGAGAGCTAATGTCTTCTTGGCTATCTGCAGTTAAATTAACCAAAGGAAGAGAGAATATGCAAAAAGAATTTTTAGATTTTTTTCTCATGGGCAAATATACAAGCCTGTAGTCCATCATAGGATAGATCAACACTCTGAGGAAGCAGATAAACAAAGTAGGAGAACAGGTTATGGCAGTAGTTGCTTCATAGCCTTTCAAGTTTCGGGTTTCTTTTACCTGGATGAAAACAATGAGCCAAGTAATATTATCACATTGTCAATTTGTTCAATGTCAACAAAAGCAATTTATAAATAAAAAAATATATGTGTATATATATATATATATATATATACTTATGTATGTGCATATTCATACATGTTTGTTAATATGTATGTATATTTCTAAGTTGACAGGCTTTTAGAAAGTAGACTTCACTTCTTCCAATGTTAGTTTGCAGTTAAAGAGAAATTAGGGGGTGAGAGAAATTCATGCCTTTGGATAGATATGAGATGGGAAGAAAGCTATATGTTAGTTTGTATTTTGCTTAAACCAACCTGCAACTTAGTTCATCATTTGTAGGGCTACTGACATAGCACTTTTTAATGAAAGTGTAAGTTAAAATTTTCATTAAAATCCTTTTCAGTCTCAGCTGAATAAAGACAGCTGTTCTTTTCACTTCCTCTGCTTCAACAGTGACGCCCCATCAACACAGAGACCAAAGGGCTCCCTAGGACAACAGAACTACTTATGCACAACTGTGTTCTTCCCAGAAGTTTCACACTGCAGAGCTGGCTGGCAAAATTGAGAAGAAAAGGTATCTTGATCAGAAATAAGCCAACTTTTTGATCTAGAAGAGTAAACCATCTGTGAATTAAAAAAAAGTAAGGGTTTTGTTTAACAGTATGTATGGGTGTATGGGTAACTTCTATAGAACAATATATTACTATTTGGAGGATCACTGGGACATTTGTCTTTTTCTTTATGGATTTTGTGAGTATGCTAATCAGAAACCCAAATTTCCCCAAGAAAAGACCAGATTTTCTCATGGGCCTGAAGATTTATTTTATTTCATTTAAAAAAAATCTTTATTGATATCTTTTGTTTTTATATTATATTCATTTCTACCCACACATATCATTGGGGACTTTTTCTTGTAGCAAAGAAAAAGAATTAAACAAATCTAAAACAGCAGCCATGTCTAATGATGATGTCTGACCCATGTACATATGTACATTATATATACTTATATGATAAATGGAAGATAATTAAAAGAGAAGAGGCATTAGCATTAAGTAAATTATGAAAAGCTTCTTGTAGGTGGGATGTCAGCTGGAACTTGAAAAAAGCCAGAGAGGAAGATGAGGAACAAAAGTTCCAAGCATGGAGAATAGCCAACGGAAATTTCCAAGGTCAAGAGATAGAATATATTAAGTGAAGAAGAACAAAATTCCAGAGGTCACTGGATAAAGATTACGTGTCAGGGAGTAAGGCACATAAAGACTCAAAAGTTAGGAAAAGGCTATGTTATGAATGACTTTAAGACCAAAGAGAGGGCTTTATATTAAACCTTGGAGATGATTATAGTGGAATTTGTTGAATGCATGTAACATGGTCAGATCTATGTAAAGGAATATCAATTAGACTATTCACTGTAGGATGGACCGAAGTGGTATGTCAGGGAAAACAATCAACAGGTTATTGCAGTTTTTCAGAGATGAGAAGATTTTCTACCATTCTTGTGGCAGTGTCAGAGAAGATATTCCAGAGGGAAGTTCCAAATTTAATAGAGAGAACTTTGTAAAAGATTGGATTAGAGAAAGAAAGTAAAGAGTATGTGATGATACTTTGGTTTAGATCCTGGATTATTAGGGGGATGGCAGTGCCCTCATCTGTAACAGGAGAGTTAATAAAAGAGGAGGGTTAATAAGGAGGCAAATATAATGAATTCAATTTTGGACATATTGAATGTAAAATTTCTCAAAGATATATAGTTAGAGATATCCAAGAAGAAATTGGAAATGTAAATCTAGAGGTTTGGAAATGGGTTAGGGTTGGATAAATAGCTTTGAAAATCACTAACATAGAGATAATATTTGAATCTTTGGCATCTGATGAGATGATCATATAAAACTATTTTGTATGATCTGGATGAAATTCCATGACTGTTTTATATCACTATCATATTTTTTCCCATGTCTTCCTTTATTTTATTTTTAAAATCCTTTTTGAACTCTTCCAGGAATTCTTTTCTTTTTTGACTGAGACTATTAAATTTTCTTTGCAGTTTTTCTTTGTTTTGATTTTCCTTGTAACCATAGTAACTTCCTCTGGCCATGTTCTTTTTGTGTCATTGCTGCTGACTCAATTTTTTTCCAACAATTTCTTGAATTTTTAACATTATGTAAAACTTGGATTCTGATTAGTATGGCCGAAACTAACCACTGATCCACACCTAACATCCTATACCAAGATAAGGTCTTAATGGATTCATGATTTAAACATAAAGAGTAATGTTATAAGCAAATTAGAAGAATAAAGAATAGTTTACCTGTCAGATATGTGGAGAAGGAAGGAATTTGTGGCCAAAGAAGAACTTGAGTACATTATTGAATGTACTCAGGATAATTTTGATTATATTAAATTAAAACATTTTTGTATAAACAAAATTAATGCAGACAAAATTAGAAGGGAAGCAATAAATTAGCAAAAACATATTTATATTCAAGGGTTCTGATAAAGGTCTCATTTCCAAATCTATAACAATTCAAGCCATTCTCCAATTGATAAATGGTCAAAAGATATGAATAGGTAATTTTCAGATGAAGAAATTAAAACCATTTCTAGTCATATGAAAATGTGCTCTAAATCATTATTCATCAGACAAATGTAAATTAAGAAAATGCAAAAAAAACCCCTCAACTCTGAGGTACCAACCACTACACACCCCTCAGATTGGCTAAAATTACAGGAAAATATAATGAAGAATGTTGGAGGGGATGTTGGACAACTGGGACACTAATACATTGCTGTTGGAGTTGTGAACTAATTCAACCACTGGCTGGAGAGTAATTTGGAACTGTGCCCAAAGGGCTATCAAACTGTGCATACCCTTTGATCCAGCAGGGTTTCTACTGGGCTGGTTTCCAAAAGAGATCATAAGGGAGAGAAAGGAATCCACATGTGCAAAAATATTTTGGCAGCCCTTTTTGTAGTGGCAAGAAAGTGGAGTAGATGCTCATCAACGGGAGAATTACTGAACAAATTATGTTATATGAATGTTATGGAATATTATTGTTCTATAAGAAATGATTAGCAGAATGATTTCAGAAAGGCTTGCAGAGACTTACATGAACTGATGCCAAGTGATATGAGCAGAACTAGGAGATCTTTATCCATGGGAAAAGCAAAATTAGATGATCATCCATTCTGATGTACATGGCTTTCATCAACAATGAGGTGATTCAGACCAGTTCCAGTGGTATTGTGATGAAGAAAGCCATCTGCACCCAGAGAGAAGAGAGTGGGAACTGAATGTGGACCACAACATAGTATTTTCATTCTTTTTTGTTGTTCTTGTTTTGCATTTTGTTTTCTTTCTCATTTTTCCCCCTTTGAAACTGATTTTTCTTATGTAGCATGATATCTCTAGAAATATGGAGAGAGGAATTGCACATGTGTAAAATATATTGGATCCCTTACCCATGTTGGGAAAGAGGGAAAAGGAGGAGAAAAAACAGAACACAAGATTTTGTAGAGGTGAATGTCAAAAATTATTCATGTATATATTTTTAAAATAAAAAAGCTATAATTTAAAAAATACAGTTGGATTCTGCTTTTGGAGTGAAGAGTACAGTGTCTCAGTTTTCAAGTTTTTCATTCTGCTGTTTTCAGAAATAATTTTTGAGTTTTATAAATTTTCAATACTTTCAAGCTGGTATTATAGAAAGAGAAGTGTCATCAGTGCTTTTGTGGCTTATGTTCTGGTTTGTGAGTAACCATGAGTACTTCCTTCCTTCTTTCTTTCTTTCTTTCTTTCTTTCTTTCTTTCTTTCTTTCTTTCTTTCTTTCTTTCTTTCTTTCTTTCTTTCTTTCTTTCTTTTATAATAGCTTTTTATTTACAAGTTATATGCATGGGTAATTTTACAGCATTGACAATTGCCAAACCTTTTGTTCCATTTTTTCCCCTCCTTACCCCCATTCCCTCCCCGATGGCAGGTTGACCAATACATGTTAAATATGTTAAAGTATAAGTTAAATACAATATAAGTATATATATCTTAACAGTTATTTTGCTATACAGAAAGAATCAGACTTTGAAATAGTGTACTAATAGCTTGTGAAGGAAATCAAAAATGCAGGCGGACAAAAATATAGGGATTGGGAATATTATGTAGTTCATAGTCATCTCCCAGAGTTCTTTCACTGGGTGTAGCTGGTTCAATTCATTACTGCTCTATTGGAACTGATTTGGTTCATCTCATTGCTGGAGATGGCTATGTCCATCAGAATTGATCATCATATAGTACTGTTGTTTAAGTATATAATGATCTCCTGGCCCTGCTCATTTCACTTAGCACATGAGTACTCCTTTCGATCCTGAAACTGTGACCCAGGTCCCAGTTATAGAAGAATATTTTAGTGCGCTAGTGTTCCTCTTCACCCTGGGACTGAATCTGACTATGGACAATACAAACAAATTCTGCACACAAAGTCATCAAAGGATCCCCTATTATTTACTTCTGACTAATTGTCTGCTGTTTTTTAATATCTGTGGGCTGACAGCTCTGGAAGCCATGGCTGCTGATTTAGTCACCCCCCAAGATGTGCTGTTGTCTTGTGAGGGCATGGCCTGTATTGGACTGTATTCCACTTTAATCTCACAGAAACACACCTTTCTTGTCAACATTATAAGTTGTTTGGGGATGGAAAATTATTTCTTTTGTTAGTTCTTCCACTTCAGTATTTGTTTTGAGGCATAATTTTATTTTGGAGGGTAATTTGGGAGAATTTAGGTGAAGCAATGTCTTTACTTCCCAATCACAATTCTAGTGGGCAAGGCAATTTTAAAGAGTCAGCTCCTTCATGTGTGATACTTCTATTACTATAATTTAAGTTCTTTGAGGGTGTGTTTTTATATTTATGTATATTTGTATTCACAATGTTTAGCATAACATATAACATATTATAAGAACATAATGAATGCTCCTTGACTTACTTGATCAATGTCAATATGAAGGGAACCAGGAAGTTTTAATTCTGCTTCAGCCAATGTCACCATTGGCAAGTCATTTAAGCTCAGGTAAGTCAGCTCAGTTTTCTCATCTATAAAATGAAGAGTATAGTAATACTTATCACTTGGAATTATTGTGGAATTCCCAATGAGATATCATGTTGTAAAGAGTTTTGCA
This sequence comes from Sarcophilus harrisii, assembly GCF_902635505.1. Taxonomy (NCBI): domain Eukaryota; kingdom Metazoa; phylum Chordata; class Mammalia; order Dasyuromorphia; family Dasyuridae; genus Sarcophilus; species Sarcophilus harrisii. The sequence goes on along the minus strand of NC_045429.1, from coordinate 43,845,170 downwards.
AACCTTAAAATACTATGATAAATGTTAGTTGGTATTATTAGACTAATCCCCTTGAAAGCAGAGACATATTTTTCCCTTTCATTTTCTCTATAACATTCAGTAGAAAGAATGGCACACAGTAGGCACTTAAATGCTACTTGATTGACTGGAAGGAATGATCTACTAAAATATCATTGGGCTTTGTCCTTGAAACTGCCATTTTTAACAGTGCTGTTGATGAATCAGATGAAGGGACAAAAAGCATGTTTATTAGTTCTGTGGTTTACACAAAGCTGACTGATAGAGCTAAAATATTAAAAGACACTAGAATTTTGATTAAAAATATATTAATAGATAAGAAAAATGGGCCAACTCTGAGAAGATGAAATTTAGTGAGGATAAATAAAAGTCTTGTATTTAGGCTAGGAAAAAATGACAATTATAAATTTACAGAACTGAGAACCTATTTCTTATGGATAAAAAAGTATGTACCATATTTCATAATTACTCCTTTGGTATCATGGTGAGTTATTTAATCAACATATTTCTTAAGTTTTATTTAATCATGATAATGACATAACAACAACAACAACAACGATAATGTTAATAGCCTTTATTAAGCATCAACTATGTACCAGATACTGTGCTATCTTTATAAATAAGGAACTCCTGGTGATTTGAGTTGACTATAATACCAATTTTAGTCAAGAAAGGGATATATTTGTACCAAAAATGAATGCAATGTTAAGTTTCATTAATAAGTTATTCATTTGATAAAGAATCATTAAATAGCTATTATGTGTAATAGAGAGATGCAAATTGCAAAAAGACATGGTACCTACCCTCAAGGAGTCTGCAATACACTTGAAGATGTGCACAAATTAATACCATAAAAATTAGAATAAGATAACCCCAGATTCAAATGAATTTACAAAGGTTTATTTAACTCCTGTGGGGTAGAGGATTAGGTACTAAGACTATCAAAATGAAAAGATGTCATGGTATGTATCCTTAAAAAGAATATAGCCTGTAATCTGTTAGGAAGATAAAATAAATATATAGATACAGATATACACATTGTGTATCTATATATCTATATCTATGCATATATGTGTATAATTATACTCAGGTAGAGAAAGATGTATAAATATATAGTTATGCACAAACATATATGGGCATATATATGTATATCTCCACATATGTATATATGCATGTACACATAAACATAAATGTTTATATACATATATGCATGTATGGATACAGAGTTTTAAAATTATCAGTCAAAAATATTTTAGGTACCTAAAATTTTCTAAGCACAGTGCTAGATATTAGGAATACAAATACAGGGAATGAAACAACTTCCCATAAGAGGTTTACATTCAAATCGGAAGGACAGCACTATCCTTAGCATAAGTCTCTGATTTCTATATACTTTAACCAGAACATGACTCTTATTCAGAAACTCACTTGATCCATAGAAATAAATTTCTCTATGTACAATGTATACATTATACAAGAGAGAAAATAATATAGATTAGTTAAATACAAAGCAATTCAGAATGGAGGGCACTAGCAAACTATAAGCAGAAGAGAAAATGAGGAAATGGACAGAAGTGATCAGAAAAATCTTCATTTAAAATGGAGATTTTAGTTATACCTTGAAGAAAAAGAGGAATTTTTTGAGGCATAGGGGAAGAGAGGTTTCATTTAAGCTATGAAGATGGGCCCCTGTGGGGTGGGGAGGGGAGCACATGGAGACAAGAGTTTGATGGGGAAAAAAAGAAATCATCATTTTGTCTTATCATTGTGTATAAGGAATGAGGGCAAGCAATGCTCAATGAGCCTAGAAAGATAGATTGGTGCAAGATTGTAAATAACTTTAACATCTTAAGTAGGAGAGTTTTATTTTACCATTTTTTCTTAAAATTTTGAATTTAGCAAATACAAAATAAAATATGAATTTACATATAAAATATACTATGCATATGTGTGTATAATTATACTCAGGTAGGGAAAGATGTATAAATATATAGTTATGCACAAACAATATAAAGTTAAAAAGCAAAAGGACCATACAAAAAGCCAAATATCTGCATTATAAACAGCTCACTTTACTCTTTGAGTATATAATAAATCCACCATTTTATATCTAAGCCTGGCTGGCTAGTCAGCCAATTTTCTATTGACCTTCATTTTGTTCTCTTCTTTGCATTTTGAAATGTTTCAATAATTTTTTTTTTTACTTTTCTCTTTCTTTTTTGGTAAATCCATCAATAGCCTTCTCCTTTGATCCCTAATTCCACTTCAAAATGGAAAGAAACAAAAATAAACCACTTTTAACAGATATTCATATTGAAGTAAAATATGTCTTTATTATTAATTATACCTGAAATAGATAACCCCTTATGCATATCAAATTCATCACCTCATTGTCAGGAGTTCAGTACCATGCTTAACATGTCCTTTACGAATCATGATTGGTCATTGCATCAATAAGAATTCTTCAGCTTTCTTTAATAATAATTATATTTCTTTAACAATAATTATAATATCAATCAGGCACTGTGAGAGACACTTTCTATATATCATCTTATTTTATCCTCACAACAGATAAGTTGTATTATTTCCATTTTTAGTTGAAGAAACTAAGGCACACAGGGATTAAATAACTTCCCCAGAGTCACACAACTAATAAATGTCTGGGGCTGGATTAGAATTCAGTTCTTCCTGACTTCAGATTAAGAGTTCTATCTAATGAACCACCTAAGTACCAATTTCACTTATAATTTTGTTTCTTTCTAATATTATGTTTAAATTGTTTTCCTAGTTTTGCTCATTTAGCTCTGCTTCAGTTCATACAAGTATTCCCAGATTTCTTTCTAAACATTCCTTTCATTATTTCTTAACGTGTGATAATAGACCACTATGTTGATATAACATGATTTGTTCTGCTATTCCTCAAATTGATGCTCCATTAACTTCCAGTTCTTTACCACTATAAAAAGAATAGCTATGTTTTTGGCATATGAATTCTTTTTATTCTTTTTTTTATATATATCTTTAAGGTATATACCATGCAGTGGTATCCAGGTCAAAAGAGAAATAGAGAAGGGAGTTTAACAAAATGAGAAACTGAAAAAGAAGTTTGAAATAGCTAAGTGATATAAGAGAATAGATGTAGCAATACAGAGAAGAAGAGGAGATTTAAAAAGGAAATAATTTTTACCTTAACTACACCATGAAGAAAAGAAAAAAATTCAGAAGAAACATGTGGAAAGATGATATTGCAGACAAGGGTGATGCTGCGCATAAATGTATGGAGGAAAAGGGAAAGAAATAGCATCATATAATATTAGAGATGAAAGGAATCTCAAAGCCCATATTGTAGCCCATGATATAGCTCAACCCATATCCTACATATGAAAACCTTTTATCTTTTACAAGTGATCTTTCCTTGTACTCTCTTGAAAACCCTTATTCTTTCTAAAGATAGGCGATTCTGCTTCTGAATAACTCCTAAATGAAGGAAGTGGTATTTGAGCTTAGAGTTGAATGTTTAGCCTTTAAAAATGGAGATGGAAAAAAAAGGGCATAACCAAAAAGAGTCATAACCAAAAACATGGAGTTGGAAATCATGGCAAATATTCGAGATATAGTAAATAGTGTCATTTGACTAAAAAAAATAGCAATAATGAGAGAGTGGTATAAAATGAGACTGAAAAAGTAGGTTTGGCAGAGTGTAAAGGATTTTGGATGCTAAGATTTTCCTTAATAGTTAAGTGCTTAGAGATTATAACATGCAGTTTTCAAAGTAAAAAGTCCAAACTATAAATAACCACATAAAAATTCTCTGAATAATTAATATTAATGGAAATAAAAATTAAAGCAAGTTATATGTTTCCTCTCATAGCCATCAAACTAGAAAAAATGAAAACAAGGGAAAGTGATAAGTGTTAGAAGAACTGGTCCAACCATTTTGGAAAGCAATTTGTAATTATACCCCAATAGTCACTAAACTCTCCAAACCTTTTGACCTAGATATTAACCAGTAGGGTTAGGGTTAGATTCAAAGATATCAAAGAGAGAAAATAAACTACAATGGAAGTATTTGTAGCAGCTATTCCACAATAACCCCACATTGGAAACCAGGAGATATCTTCCTATTGGATAATAGCTTTAAAAAAGTATGGCATATGAATGAAATATTATGTCATAAGAAATTATGAATTTGATAGTTTCAAAAAAGAAACATATATAAACTAAGGAAAAAATTATAAAATGACAACATTCTAGAGAAAAACAACTTTGGAGTTCTGATATATACAAGGTCCAATCTTGAATCCAGAGAACTGAAGATAAAATTTCCCATTCACCTCTTACTTACTTTAAGGAACTTAAAAGAGAGAGAGAGATTTATATGTTTGGGCATGCCAATATTTGTTTTGCTGGATTATACAAGTTTAAGATTGGGATTTGTCTTTTTTGTAGTTGATGTCTCATGGTGGGGGGAAGAGGGAGAAGATAAGCTATAAGTGAGTGTAGAATAAATAAATAGATTTAATAAAAGAAAAAATAGACTGAAGGCTTTATTTTTTTGTTTAAATGATAGAGATCAGAGTGAACTAATCATACTTGTACACTGAGAAGATTTCTGATATTAGTTAAAAGTTCTGATTAGAGGAAGTTAGATGGTTCTTATTATAGTACAAACAATCATGCTTTGAACTGGTATGATTTAATGGGAATTGTAAGGAGAGAACAATCTTAAGAGATATTGCAGTTAGAATCAATTGTATTTGGTGACAATATTATCCACATTTAGATAGAGTAAGATTATGTAGACGTAAAGTAATCTTCATAAAGTGCAAGTATGATCATATCACCTCCTTCTCCCAACCTTCACTCAATAAACTAAAGTGACTATCACTGGCAAAATCACATAGAAAATCTTCTAGTTAGCATTTAAAGTTTATCACTTCCTCTCAAACCTTTCTAGTTTTTTTTTTTTTTTTTAATACCTTACTCCTCCCCACTCCACCCCATGTGTTCTGTGATTCTAGGAAACTAGTCTCTTTTCTGTTCTTTGAGCAAGGCACTCCTCCCATTCCTGGGCTTTTTCAAGTGACTGTTCCCTATCCTTGCAAAGATTTCCCTCAAGATCGCCTCTTGATTTCCTACAAAATTCAGTTAAAACCCCACTTTCCCGATCCCCATATCTTTACAGAATTGTTGTAAGGATAAAATGAAGTAACACTGGTGAAGTGCTTAGCACAGTGACTGGCACAGTCAGTAGCTACTTAATAAATATTCGTCTTTCCTTCCCTTAGTTCCAGAGCCTGACTCCCATTGATTATTTTTAGTTTATAAGTACATTGTTTGCACATATATTGTTTGTATATTGTTTTCTTAAACAGTAAACTCCTTGAGGACATGAATTTTTTCAGGAATTTTTTTTTTTTTTGTATATATAGCTTATTGTTATACATAGTAGACATTTAACAAATAGCAAGTGAATGATATCACAGTCAAATCTGTATATACTACTTCCAGTTAGAACACAATTACATGACTTAGTTGATAAAGCACTGAGGCTGTAGTCAGGAACACCTGAATTCAAATCCAACCTCAAGTAGTTACTGCTGTGTGACCTTGGGTAAATACTTTAAACTTTGTCTATCTCAGTTTCCTCAACTGTTACAATAGGCATAACAATAGCACCAATCTCACAGGGTTGCTATGAGAATATAATACGATATTTTAAAGTGCTTGAAATGCATTAGGTGTTTTCTTCCTTCCTCCAAATTTGACCCTCCTTTTTAACAAAGAAAAAGAGTTAAATAAAGCCAGACAATATTTAGTGATTTTAAGCTTGTGAAATACTTTACAAATACTATCTATCTTATCTGGTCTTCATAACAACAATGTGAGTAAACACTATTATCATTCTCATTTTATAAATGGGAGATCTGGGTTTTAAATAAATGACATGACTTGTCCAGGATCATATACCTAGTAAGTGAGTATCTGAAGGAGAATTTGAATTCAGGCCTTTCTGAATTCAAAACCAATACTCTATAGTATCTAGCATAACATATTTTCTAATCTCATAATCCCTTTCTGTTTTATAATCTTTCAACTTTTCTTCACAGGCTCCCAAATTTCCACTTAACAAAATTTAATTTTGCCTGTATTCATAATTCTAAAATCCCAAAGTTTTTCTTTAAAATTCCTCCTTATCCTTTAAAATTCACATAGTTTACCTATTCATAATCCTACAAAATCTTCTCTTAGTCCATTAATGGTAGAGTTAGAATAACTATTCCTTTGAAATATTGAATACTATAAGAGATTCCAAGTACTAACTAGAGTTTTTTAAAATGTTTTTCTATGTGTGTATATTAATATTTTTTTATTCTTATAAGGGATTAATTTCTAGGATTAGTGTCAATAAAGAAAGATAGTATTACTTTAAATATTTCTTGGATATGGGAATCTCACATTTCTTTTCATTCAAGGAGTTGACTATACATTTATAGAAGAGTTCATTATCTGGGATTGATGGCTACAGGTATATGGAAAATTCTCTTCTTAGGCCCTGATATGAGTTGTATTTATTTACTCATACTTTCATCATATACAGTAAGATAAAGAACAAAATCTAAAACACACACAAATTTAAATTCCTTAATATTTCCAACAAGTGGCCATATAGCTATCACTGAATAATTACTATGAGGGGAAAATCGATACCTCTAAATCAGCCCATTACATTACCGAATATTTCTTTTTCTTTGTATTAAAGCAAACACAGTTGTAGACATGCTTGTCTTGTGTTGCCAGTGGAATTTTTAAAGTGAAGATGTCAAGTAGGTAATAGAAAATGAGAGGCAGGGGCTCAGAAAATAAAAGGTCAAATTTAGAGTCAAAAGTTTAAAGCCATTTGTATAGAGCTGATAACTGAAACTGTGGGAGGAAAAGATAGAAAAGATATAGTATTCAGGAAAAGAGATTATCTCTCCATATATTCCACATTAGTTAGGGAAATCAATCCTATTAATCATGTAGAAGAGAGACAAACAGTTTAAACAATTTAACAAACTGATGATGATCCAAAAATGGTGACTAGGATGGGGAAAACTTTGACAACCACTGTCAAATATTAGGTTTAGCTTGAAGTGGGAAGATGGGAATGGTACATAAGAAGGGAAGAGAAGAGAAGGCCAAAAGGGAAAGGGAAAAAAGCAAAAGAAAGGAAGGGAACAGAAGGGGGGAAAGGATAGGAAGAGAAGGGAAGAAAGAAAAAAAAAGAAGGGAAAGAAGGGGAAGGGAACAAAAATGAAGGAAAGGAAGAGAAAGGAGCAGAAGAGAAGTGAAGGAAAGGAAACAGAAGGTAAGGGAAGGAAAGAGAAAAAAAGGGAAGGGAAAGGAGGAAGGGAAAGGAAGGGAAGAGTTAGGTTTAGGGTTAGAGGAAAGAAAAGGAAAGGTAGGGAAGAGAAGAAGGTTAGGGTTAACATTAAGGATTGGAAAGGAGGGTAAGAAGGAGAAGGGAGAGAAAGGAAGAAGGTTAGGGTTAGAGTTAGGGTTAGGAAAGGAGAGGAAGAGAAAAAAGGAGAGAGAAGGAAGGAAGGAAGGAAGGAAGGAAGGAAGGAAGGAAGGAAGGAAGGAAGGAAAGGAGAGGAAGAGAAAAAAGGAGAGAGAAGGAAGGAAGAAAGGAAGGAAGGAAAAGGCAGGGGAGAGAAGAGGAAAGGAGGGGAGGGGAGAGGAAGGGAGAGAAGGGAAGGAAAGGGAAGAGAAGGAAAAGTAAGGGAAATGAGGGATGAAGGGAGGGAGGAGAAAGAAGCTGTGTTGCACAACTGGCCACTTACAGTTGGGTGCCCAGTGGTGCAACTGATATTGCTACTCACAGGCTATTGTTTGTCCTTTGTTCCCGAAGAGGACTATGGTATCAGAAAAGTGATGATATGACTTGCAAATGAGTTTAATTTACCTGAGGGAGGGCTGTGCAAAGTCACCAGCCTCACTTTCTCCTCTGGTTAGAACACTGGGCCTGAAGTAAAAAGCAACTCATCTTCATGAGTTCACATGACACTCAGACACTAGCTGTGTGATTCTGGACAAGTTATTTAAGTTCTGTGCTCCTGTGGGACCAGTAAACAGAAACTAGATGACCATATATCAGGGATACTATCCAAAGTCTCCTAAGTTAAAAGGAATGATCAACCTTATAAGTCCTTTCCTAATCTATGATTGAGTCAATAAAAATAGTGCAAAATAGAAAACCAGACAGTATATGAAGATGTCCATAATTGTATAAAATATTGTCCCACAATACTTTTGAGAAGATTTAGAGCACCTTAGGCACCACGAATGCTTTCCAGGTTCATATCTGATTTCTAGTCCCATTCCTTCCCTGAATATGAAACTCATTTTATAATGATAATCACAATCATATACCTTGACTTTTACTATATCTTTGAAATTATAGAAACATTTCACTTACCTCCCATCATATATTTAACCTAAACATTAGAGATAAAAAACTAGTATCGCACACTTAGGCTTCTGGAACAGTCCTCATTTTCTTAGGTGCACCTATAAATGATGGAAGTCTCTTTCATCATCGGAAAAAATATTTGATTGCCATATTTCAAGGATGACATAATAATTAATTTAAGACCATAAATAAAAGTAATGCCTAAGATGGAACAGTATGCAGAGGCTATGGAAAAGTCTAAAGATATTACACGAGAACTATTTGCCAGGGGACAGATGGCCTTTCTGTTTAATTTTTTAAAAAATTTCACAGAGACAGGAAAGCAGATGGACACAGAGATATAAGACCCACACTAGTAGGTTATTGTTTGTTACAGTAGGGTGAGGTTGTTCCTATGGCCACTTCAGCTATCAGTTTCCTCTCAACATTCATGTTGAATAGCTATGTTTGATGCCCCTGATGCTGAACCCTTGTCTCTTGCTTTTTACCCTTTTTCTTGAAAGAAAGAAGCACTTTCAACTCTGAAATGATAGTGCAGCCTCTGGGGTCATTGAAGAGATTGATTTCAGCCATCTTTTTTCAAACTAACAAAATAAAAGCTTTCAGATTTTTTTGCTTTATTTCAGAGAAAGAATGATAGAAACAACAATATATCTCGTGCTTGTCAGTTAGTCAGTTGGAAATAGTAGAAGCCTTGAATGTATAAAGTGTGAGGGTCAGAGGTCAGAAATTTGGGGTCCTATGTTGTTACAATGTCAATAATTAGATTTCACTGAAGGCTGTGGCTACTTTAAATAAAAGAATTATTGAGGTAGAAAGTGACTATTTTGTTTGACATAATCTGCTCCATTACTAAATTTGCAATGTTTTGTTTGTGGGTCACTGTCAATTAATTACTGGAAGAAATCTTTAAGTGTAGTAGGGAATTGCTATAAACTGACATATGCCTAGCATGATGAGCTTGATAATCTTAGAAAAAACATGGAAAGAATTGAAAAAAATAATGGAGTGAAATAATCATTAGCAAGAGAAAATAATATACAGTAATTATTTACTTCATCAGTTCAAAGTGTAGAGAAGAGATAAAGTATGCGCTTACAAGATCAAAATCCACAGGCCCTTTCCTCTTCCGTGAATCTAAATCTAGCATCAAAGGGTATCCAAAATCTTACAAATTGTCTTGTTTTTACCAAATGTTTGGATTGTTTTTTTTTTTTTTTAACCAAATTGTATTGTTTTACTAAGTAAACTTTTTTGCAGCCTAACAGAATCTCTCTGTTTTATTTTTTTGCTTATTTTTGTTCAGGTTTTCAACTTACCTGAGGAAAAATAAGCAAAAAAATAAATTAGCTTTGGCAAAAGAAAGCCTTTCATATACAAAGTGAAAATTCTTCAACTTATCTTAAAAATGTGAAAGAATAAGATTATATTATATGGACTTGGGGGAAAGTCTACTAATTCTAATCTTCCAATTCTTTTAATTTTTTCAGCCATGTTAAATAGATATTTCAGTATAAATACAAGTTTATTTTATTGTTGATATAATCTGCATACACATAATTTGAATAATTAAAATCTTACAGTTGCATATAATTATGATATGTGTTCATAATTATATCAATTATAATAAAGACTGTGTTTACTTTGAGTAGAGAGGTAAACTTCTCTTAAGTTTCAGTATACAGCTTATGACCATTTCATGCCATCTATGATTCTGAGAGTTTCCTTAAGTAAGTTTGGCCTATTTCTAAAATACTATATTTCATCTCTTTGAAACAAATTTCTTTTGAAAATTCTAATTTGTTGACCAGCAGGATGAATACAGAGAGGCTTGGAGAGACTTGCATGAACTGATGCTGAGTGAAATGAGCAGAATCAGGTGATCATTATATACTTCAACAATGATACTGTATGAGCATGTATTCTGATGGAAGTGGATTTCTTCAACAAAGAGAAGATCCAATTTAGTTTCAGTTAATCAATGATGGACAGAAGCAGCTACATCCAAAGAAAGAACATTGGGAAATGAGTGTAAACTGCATTTTTGTTTTTCTTCCCAGGTTATTTTTACCTTCTGAATCCAATTCTCCCTGTGCAACAAGAGAACTGTTTGGGTCTGCACACATATATTGTATCTAGGATATACTATAACATATTTGACATGTATAAGACTGCTTGACATCTAGGGGAGAGGATGAGGGAGGGAAGGGAAAAGTCTGAACAGAAGTGAGTGCTAGGGATAATGTTGTAAAAAAAAATTACCCAGGCATATGTTCTGTCAATAAAAAGTTACAATTAAAAAAAAAATTCCAATTTGTGTGAGGAATCATACTGGATGATCAATGAGAAATCCTAAGGCAATCCATATCTCACAATGGAAAAAGACATATCCATTTGTTTATCAGCTAGTATATCTTAAATGTAGTTGGTTCTAAGTGGATATAAACTTTTTTTTTTTTTTAATCTGGGAATGGGAATTAAAGTGATACAGAACGCTTTGAGATAGTTTGAGACAACCTCTCAAGTTTGTTATGAGAATAAAATATATTATTTCTAAAGTGCTTTGCAAAGTGTTAGCTATTGTCAAACTACCTGTTTTAATGAGATTAAATATTATTTATATATTTTGTTTTCCTTTCTGGAAAAGCTGGGTCAGTATTAATACAACTTTAGCTTGCTGGATGAATATGATTTTTCCTTAAAAGCAACATTCTTTTCATTCAGCTCATTCCTCTATTCAAGTAAGTCTACTGACTCCCTGTTGCCTTCAGAAAATCATATAGATTATTCTATTTGGAAAGTAAAGGCCTTCAGAATTGAGACTTTTCTGTCTTAATGTTTAATTCACAAAATATTCATTTTGACCAAATTAAGCTGCCTTCTATTGAAACTATCAGTATTATGATCTCTTGCTTTACATTTCTTGATGGCTTTTACTTCTTATACAAACAAATCAACTACAGCATTTTGTATAATAAATAGGAATGTACTTTTCTGTGTACTTATTTGTTGCACTTGCCTAGTAGTAAGATCTTTGAGGGCCAGATCTGGTTTTCATTCTGTCTTTATCTCCTGTTGGGAAGCCTAATTGGTGGTTAATAAAGAACTTGTTTTCAGATGTGACCAAAGTGAGTATCTACTTTGATTGACTATGCTCAAATGCTATAAGGATTTTTTTTTTTTTTTGAGGAGTAGAATGTATTGAAGGAGAAGAGGAATTTTTTTCTTTTGGATAAAAAAATCAATATAGCATAAAAAACACACCAAAAATAACAGAAGGTAGTTCTAAAGGAAATAGAGACAAACAGTATAGCTTTGGAATTTTGTGCTGATTTTAGTACATAATTTAAAAAAAAAAGGAAGTTTTACATAATGGAGATTAATGGCTGTGTATTTCAGTTTTCTTTTTCAATTCTTCTTTGTGCAAGTTGCAAACAAGAAAAAAAATAAATTAAATATGTGTTATATTCAGATTCAGGGAAGGAGAAAGTACCTATGGATTTTGATGTTAGAAGCTCATACTTAATCTCTCCTTTACTCTTTGAATTGAACAAGAGAATGATTATTGTATTTAATGTCTTCTTGGTTCTGATCATTTTGCTCTTCATTGTTTTGTGCAAGTCTTTCCATGTTTTTTCAAGATCACTGAGCTTATCATCTCTTATAGTGTTATATAGAGTTAACAGCAATATTGTTTTAAGAATGAGTGATATGATATTTTTACTATTATAAATACCCACATTAACTATAAAAAACAAAGGAAAATGCTACCTGAATCCATAGAAAGAATTGATAAATTACATACATATATATTACATATAATATGTGTATGTATATACATATATGTATGTGTGCATACACATAGACATATTTGTGCAGGAGAGGGAGGGCATAAAAAAGAAGAAAAAAGAAAAAAAGAAATTTATATGGCAACTGTTATATATTTAAAAGGAATAAAAAATTGTACATAATAGATTTGCAGCTTCATGTGCAATAATCTTTTTATTAACCTGTGTTATAGAAGTGCTTATTTTATTACATTAATAGAAATAAATAATTTAAAAAGTGATGAAACCAAACTCTGAATAGGATCTTATTACTTAGAAAATGATTTTGAGCAAAAAAAAAAAAACAGTTACACAAATTTCTAGAAAATGTATTTATTGATGCATAGTTACCACTATGTATATGTTAAAAGCATGTATATTCCCTTTTATATGTGAAGAGAAATGTATGATATATGATTATTCAAATGAATTTGAATACCAAAATATAACAGTTGTCTATACTACTATGCAACTAAGTGCTACAATAGATGAAGAGCTTCACTTGGGGTCAGGAGACAGAAGTTTAAATCCAGTCTCAGAAGCTTATCTGAGACAAGTCACTTATACTCTATTTAATCTTACTTCCCTCATTCTATAAAATGAGGATAATAATGGCACCTATCTCTCAAGGTTGTTATGAGAATAAAATATGTTATTTATAAAGTGCTTTGCAAAGTGCTAGCTATTGTCACAACTACCTGTTTTAATGAAATTAAATATTATTTATCTATTTTGCTTTCCTTTCTGGAAAAGCTGGGTCAGTATTAACATGACTTTAGCTTGCTGGATGAATATGGTTTTTCTTTAAAAGGAAAATTCTTTTCATTTAGGTCATTCCTCTACTCAAGTAAGTCTACTGACTCCCTATTGCTTTTAGAAAATCATATAGAATATTCTATTTGGCAATTAAAAGCCTTCAGAATTGAGTTAAGGCTGCCTTTTCTGCCTGATAACTTAATTCACAAAATATTCATTTTGACCAAATTAACCTTCCTGCTGTTCCCTAAAGGTGGCATATTTCTGAGTTCTTTCTTTTCCCCAAGTTGCCACAGGTACCTCATGTATACTCATACTGTTATTTTCTTTGCATCTTAAAATTTGAAGTGTTCTTTAAGCTTTAGTTTTATTGCTACTGCCTATATGGAGCTTTTATTTATCATTTCTAATTACTAGTATCCCCTTTTCCCTCATATTTTAGTTTACTTTTTAATGTCTTTACTTTTCTGTATATATTCTATTTTCCCTAAATATAATTTAAGCACCTTGAGGGCAAGAACATTTTTCATTTTTTAATCCCCAACTCAGAGCCCTGGGCCTTTTACAGAGTTCATACTTAATAAACGTTTCTTGAGTGAATGAAGCAGAAATAAAGCAGTAAAAATATTTCCTTTATCCCATACTTGGTTTACTAAAAATAGCTTAACTCTGGTCACCTACAGAGAATTACTCTCTGAAATCTTAGCATAGTTTCTGGCATACCGTAGGCCTATAACAAAGATGAAAAGAAAACCAATAAAGGAGAAAGAGGAGGAGAAGGAAGAGAAGAATAGAGAATTGATAGGTCACTATGATAATTATAGTTGAAAAATAAAAAAAGAAAAAAATGTTTTTAAAAAATAAATATTTGTGTACTAATATTTAGGATTGAAAATAAAACACCATCCTACCTCTTGCCTGAACTATGCTGCTCCTTTCTCTATATTGTCCTGATTATCGCATTTTCCATATTGTCTCTGGCAATGTGCAAGTACTTTTGTTTAAAATACTGATGAAAACTAAAAAAAAAAAAAAAGAAAAAAAGTTTGTTTCCAGGTTTTAAAAAAAATGCTTCTTGTCTATTTTCTATTTTTTTTTCTACCCCACAGACAAATATTTCAAAGTTCTTGTTGGTAGGTAAATAATGATGAAAGGTAGTAGGAAAATGACCTCTTGTATGTTTCTGGAGAAGTAATTAGTTAGTTGGATTCCCAAGAGACAAGGGTGATATATTATAGCTTGTAGGTGGTACTTTCAAATGGCAGATAGTCTACTACCCACGCAATTCTAATCAACTTACATATTTTCATGCACAAGTGAGGAACAAGAATGAGTTGAGAGGAAATGTGTTTATAAACAATGCATATGTGTTTTCTTGGGCAAACCGGGAGAAATAAGAGAATGCTCATTACTAACTTGATGTCATTCTGACAACTGATAGAAGTAGACACTTACCCAGAAAATTCTCTGATGTCCCTTTGCATCAATGAAGTGTTGTTGATGAATGTTGTTTCATGATTTGCAATTAGCAAACAAAACAAAATAAAGCTATAGCAATGTAAATGAGAAACACTCATTTTTCACCTTTCCTTTGAGGTAGCCACATTTCTTATTATTATTCAAGAAATTTACTGTTCCTGAATAACTGAGACACTGGAACCAACTTCCCCTCAAAGCTGAATTTTTGGCTTCAATCCTTTTCATGGTGCAATTCTATTCCTACTTACAATATCTAAGATAACTTTTAATTATCCTCCTAAAGCACATTGACATTTTGACAGTACAACTTGCATATTTAAGTTGATGATCTAGAAATTAAGATAATGAAATGAAATCTGGATCTTATAACTAATTTTGTCCCTAATTTACTTAGGGAGTATGAATGAGTTGATTTAGATTCATTAAAAAGTCTCTAAAACCTAGAATAATAATAATAATTAAAACAAAAACTCTTTGAAAAACTGCTTTGGAAATCCCTGGCAAAGGGATTTAAAAATAATACATATATAATATCCAGAAGGCCTTGCAGATGGAGGCTTTGGAATCAGAAAGAGTTGAGTTCAATTTCTACCCTGGATGCATATTTGCTACGTGACCATTTAACCTAAAACTACAAATTATAGACAGGTTAGTAATGTGTATTGGTGGAAAGCATTTAAAGACCAACTATTCTTTATATCAATGGAATCATAGGTTTATAATTTTTAGATATATATATATATATATATATGTATGTATGTATATATATATATATATATATATAGTTTACTCTGTATCAACTTTTTAAATGTGCTAATAATTTTGTTGAGTGACTTCCAATCAGATTTCTGTATTCAAACAAATCTTAAAATCTTGTGAATTTGAGGTCAAGAGTTTCTTTTTTTAATATCATTTCATATATTTTATAATCTGCATTTCCCTACTTTTCACTCTCAAAGCGCCTATAGCCTATAATCTATTAGGAGTCTAAGATATACATGATAGATAAGTAGATAGATAGATAGATGGATGGATGTTTGGATAGGTAGATGGAGAGAGAGTAAGAAGGAGAGATGGAAAGATAGATAGTTTTAATCAATCAATTGATTTAAATGCAATTAAAAAGCATTTTGAGTACTTATAAAATTCCAAACACCTATGTTAGGTATTGGGAATATAAATACAAGTAAGGAAGGAATCTGTCCTTACAAGAAGTTTACATTCAAATGAAGAAGACAACAATATACACTGTTTTTAACCCAACATGACTGTGATTTCTGTATACTTCAAGTGGAATACAATACATGTTCAGAAGCTCACTTTACCCATAAAGACCTATTTCTTTATGTATAATATATAGAGAACAAAAGAAAACAAATATAATGCAAATACAATAAATACAAGATTTTTCAGAATGCAAGGCTCAGGGGAGATGCAGAAGGAGGAATGAGAAAATATATCAGAAAAGGTTTCACTTAAAAACTGAAATTTCAGCTATATATTAAAGAAAGAGAAGGAGCCAGAGGTGAAGAGGGATTTCATTTCAGATACAGAGAAAGGCAAATGAAAAAAAAAAAAAAAAACATGGAAATAGAAACTGAGGGAACAGAGAAAACATGATTTTGTCTGGTCCCAGAGTGTAAGAAATAAGGGGTGAGGTATTTTCAGTGAGGCAGAAAAGACAATTTGGAGCAAAATTGCAAAGGGCTTTAGAAACTTAAATAGAAGAGTTTTATTTTATTTTTTTTTCTTTTTAAAAAGCATGCCATAATTAATTCAGCCATTTCCCTACTATTTTATGTAAGATGTTTTGTCCAGATCTTTTAAACCACAAAAAAACAGTTCCTATAATGATTTTTGGACATATAGAACCTCTTTCTTTTTTCTCTTTGAAGGTCAGTGCACTTGTAAGTTTATGGTTGTGTCAAAGAGTATATAATTTAGTACCACTTGAGTCACAGTTCCACATTATTTCCAGAAGAATTTCTTCCTTTAATTTTTTTAATGGTTTTATATGGTTAAAATAGTTAAAAGTTTGAGTTACATAGATGGAGTTGTGAGATAGTTTAACATTGATGTTAAAGTGTGAAATACCTGTTTTAAGTCTGATTTCTGATTCTTACTATGTAAATATGGATAATCCATTTAACCTCACTTTGCCAGATGAGATTCTTTAAGACCTCTTTATTAACATCTATCCAACTTGCAATCTGCTTTAGTATTCCACCAGCAAATTACATATCCTTGACGCATTTGACATATAGATAACTACTTACTAAATATGCATTGGGAAACTAGTTAAATCTGAATTTCCATAGGATCAAATGTAGAAAATGAATAGGAAGAAAATGGAGTGATCTAAAAAAGTGCCTATTATATCAGATATTAATGCAACTTAGTAAAGCCCTACAATACTTGAATATTATCAGCTTTTTTTTTTATCATGGATCCCTTATTCTCTGAAGATCAGGATATATTTTAGAAGTTCTATAACAAGGTCTATTTCAATTTAACCTTATAGATGGTCAGAATCCCACCCACCTTCAATCCCTTCCCCCCAACCCTTTCCCTGTTGAAATCAGAGATGGCCCAAAACAAATAATTGAAGCAAACTCTGAAATAGTTCAAATTTTCTACTTACTTCATGAAAGTCGGGCCCTAACAGCTCATAAAATAGTGTTATTGTGAGGAGCTTAGTTTTTGCAGTTTGAATGCTATTGGCTTCCAGCTGGAAGCCAAGAGAAAAAAATAGCTTTCTTTTTATTTATGCCTGGTCACCTGGCTTCAGCTTATGTCTATCCCTGAAGTAGAAAGGAGATGCTAGGTAAGGAGGCCAATGCTGTGAAATTAACTCACAAATACACCTCTTGTGTATGAACGACATATATGTATAAGTGCAATGTTAGTATTGATGGAAGTCAAGGATTTTCAGACTACTCAATCCCAGTCTGAAGTTGAGGAAATTCTAGATGTATTTGCTTTCTTTGTAGCCAAACAAGTACTAGCCAAGCTAAAAAAACAAAAAAACAAAAAAACAACTTCCATCTTCTTACACCTGGATACGTGTGCCCATTTTTTGTAATAGTCAGTAACAGATACAAGATTTAGTACCAGTTACTTTGACTCCAAATCCATTGTTTGTTTTTTTTCTCTATGGAATCTCTCTCTCTCTCTCTCTCTCTCTCTCTCTCTCTCTCTCTCTCTCTCTCTCTCTCTTCTTTTTCTCCCTCTCTGTTTGAAACATATGTGCTATGACACTCTAGGCAAGTCACTTGACTTTGATAGTCCTCAGTTTCCTCATTTTAAAAACTTTCATAGTTCAGACTATATGAACTTCAAATCCCTTCCCATTATAAATTTTTTTCATATTATCATCCTATTCACAGATTTGGCACTGGGATCACCATTTCTATGGGTACTTTGTGGTGGTGCAAAACTTCCTGGAAGTTGAATCCAGGACAGGATGTCTCAAAGTGAGAGGGAGAGAGAAGGCTGGGGGTGGGAGGGGAGGTAAATGACAATATGAAAGCCAACATGAAACAAATTAAGCAACTAACCAGGGATCCTCAAAGCACTAAATTTCATGGATAGCTTGTAGCTCCATCTACTGCATGCAGGAGTTTTAGTACCTTCTACTTATCAAGAGTTCTTTGACTTTCCATTGCTCATTTCCCATGAGTGGAAGCATTTATATGCCTTAGGCAAGGTTTGGAAAACACACACACACACACACACACACACACACAGAGTCTACTCCATTCCAACCCCCCCTTTCATGAAAGTATGAAGGCATTTTGTCTCTTAAAACTGTAATTTATTTGTATTAACGAACAATCGCCTTAGTTCTGAATTTCCACCAAGACATGCCCTCCTTCTAGCTTAATTCACAGCTCTTTCACAGCTGTGTCCCTAAACCCTAGAGATTATACTTGATACAATAGCAAGTGCATTATTTGTGGCATCAGAGCAAACTAAGTTCAAACTTCACTTATACTGTTTACTACTTCTATGACATTGAGCCAGGCTTTTAACTTACTTTGGCCTCAGTTTCCTCAAGTATTTTTTAAAAAATATTTGGAAAAGATGGACCCTTGCTCTAGATTACATGGTGCTGTGATGTCCTTATATAGCATCCCCTCAGGACAATCCACCAAACTCAGCACTCCCAGGGCTGAAGTTACTTTCAGAATCCAGTGGACTGGTCTATGGACAGCTATTTTGACTACTATAGTTCATGAGCAGATGTGTTTTCTAGTGAATCAGTCCTGTCATATAAGAAGCTTTTAGAAAAATATTTACTGGGGGGGGAGGAAATAAAATAAAAAGTGAATAGCAGAGAACAAAAGAAAACCTATAACGAAGCACAGAAAAGATGGGCAGCTCAGAACACAATGTATAGTTTTTATTATGTAGGCTTTTTTAAAATGGAAATTTAATGATTTATATTTTGAATCAATCCTCTTATGTTCTGCTGTGCACAAGGCAATTATGTTCTTTTCCTATTTTCTATTTAAATTAAAAAAAAAAGAAAAGCATTTACTAGATTTATCAATATGGCCCAAGAACACCAGCTACAGGACACTGATTCTCTGCCTCAAACCAAAAACCAAACCCCAAATATTCTGGAGTCCATATCTCATTACAACACATAATTTCCATGGGAAGAATGGATATATTTTTGATAGTGACATGCTCATGAAAGGAGCACCTGTGTCCAAGGCTATTTTTGTATTTTGGAACTTAAAGGTCTGCAAAATGATTTTTCTCTTTATAAAGTTCTCATACTGCTTCTCTTGGTGCAGTGTCTCTGCTGAGCAAGTTGCTCAGCTAAATCTCAAGGGTCTCCTTCATAGTCTGACTTTTTTTCTGTTGCCAAGAGTCACACTTCTTGAGGTTGTTTTATTCATTGTGAGCTGACTGGCTATATTTATGTCTGTCTGGAGTGTGTGTCTATTTCTCTCTTGATTCAGGGTCTCCTACTGTTCAATACCTCCCCTTTAAAGCCATGAGGCTGAAATTTGGTGAGAGTGAGAGAGAAATCTCCTTCATTCACTCTGCAGAAGTCTTCTCCACAGGCAGCTCCAGGCTTGCAATCTTCCCAACTTTGGAATTGCTGAAATAGATGCAGGGTTTAGTTAATTAAAGTTCAGATGTGTAGCACTTCTTTAGCAAATCATATTGTCCCTTCCTACAATCATAGAAGTGTTCACATTCATAAAGAGGTCACAGAATATTATAATTTGTTAGAATATTAAAATCTTGTATTTTAGGACTATGGTAATTGACACATATGTGTGCATGCACATGTGAAGGTATATCCTCCCCCCTTATGCTTGTACAATATTTATAGAGAGATAGCAAGCTTCTCTAATCCATCCAACAAATAATCCCCTTCTCATATATCCTGCAAGTAACTATGCAGCTTCTTTTTGAAGACCTTAGAGAAAAAAGAGCCCATGTCATTGGCAATTGCTTGTACTTTGGTTGGTTCTAATTGACTGTAATGTTTTCCCGATATCAAATATAAGTCTTTGTGAGCTTTAAGAGTGATTCTGATTCTAATTCCTAGGAACAAACCATATTATGTCTAATCTACATGATAATTAGTCAATACTTGAATCCCTCATGTATGCTGATTTTTTCCAGGACAATTAAGCTCATTATGTTCATTTCCATGTATGTATCTGTTTATATATACATATACACATAAGTATATATGTACAGGCATATATGTATGTTCATGCATGTATGTATGTATATTGTATAAAATGGATGCCAGGTAGCTAAAGCATCTGGCCTGCTCTTTTTTGGATCCTCTCAAGCTTTTTGATGTACTTCTTGAACTGTGATATTCTAGTCAAGTGTCAATAAGGAAGGATAGATGAGTGAAATTCTCATCTTCTTGTACTAAAAAATATATTCCTTTTAATACATTTCAAGAATGTATTAATTTTTTGATTGATTTATCACTCTGTTGATTTATTGAGTCCTCGGATCTTTTTCAGAATAACTACTCTAACTGTGCTTTTTTTTTTTTCATTTTGTATTAGTGACGTTTTCTACCCAGTTTTAGAAGACTTTAATTCCCATTGAATTTCATCACATTAGACTCAGCCTAATGTTCTAGCTCATCAAGGTCTCTTTTTGAACCCAACTCTGTCCTCCACTGTGTTAGACATTGCTCCCAATTTGAATCATCTGCTACTTTCATGAGCATTCATTCTATCTGTGTTTTTAATCCAAATAATTGTTAAAAAATATGAAGCAGCAATGTTGTAAACAGAGATTCCTTGGGGTATTCTACAAGAAACACCCCTGAACCATTATGTCTTATTTGTTGAGTGCAGACATCCAGCCAGTTTGAAACTCATTTAATTTAATTATAGTTTAGTCTATATCTCTCCAGATTCTCCATAAGAAATCTATGATACATTTTACCAAAATCTTTGTTAGCAAAATGAGTAAACTCTATCCACAATATCCTTTACATCTACTAATTTAGTAATTTTGTCAGAATAGGAAATAAGAGTAGTTTGACATGTATTGTTCTTGATGAAAACATGTTATTTATAATTACTACTTTACTTTTTTTGTAGTATTCATTTATCATCTTTTAATAATCCGTTCTAGAATTTTCCCAATTATTAAAGTTAAAGTTAATATCCTATTGTTACAGGTTTAGTTCTTTTCACTTTTGCTTAAAGCTGGGTCAACATTTGTTCTTCTGCAATCTTGTGGGAACTAGGGGTAGCTAGGTGATACAGTGGATAGAACACCAGCCCTGAAATCAGGAGGACCTTTGCTCAAATCTCTTCTCAGACTCCTAACACTTCTTAGCTGTGTGACTGTGGGTAAGTCACTTAACCCCAATTGCCTCAGCAAACAAAACAAAAACAAAAATATTGTGATAGCTATCTCGTTTTCTAGGATTTTTCTGACAGCAGTGATAGAAGCTCACTGATTTCATCTGCTAGTTCTTTTAGATCTTGAGATGAAGTTTATTTGAGGCAAGTGAGTTAAATTCATCAAGGGCCGCCAAGTGACATTCAATATTGCCTTATTCATCTTGAACAGTGAATGTCTTTTTGTCATTTTTGTTCTTAGAAATTTAAAATGCAAAGGTCATTCTCCTTGTCAGAGAAAACAGAAACAAAAGAATTGAGTAAATCTTTCTTTCTCTTTCTCTTTTGGGTTATCATTGTGCCATCCTACCCAAATGGCAGTTCTACCCATTCTTTCATCTTCTTCTTTCTCTTGAAGTAATTTTAAAAATGAACAATTTGTAAATAATTGCAAGCAACAAAAATATTTTTGCTTTCTTGAGCTTTCCTTGCCACTCTTTCGTCATTCTGGAATTTAGCATTCCTGGTACTTTCTTCACAGGACTGTGCTTCATTCTAATGTCCGTCCATTCTCTGTATTATTTGTCTTTAAAATCTAAATTGTTTGGTGGGTTTCCTGTACATCTACATTGATCTCTTCAGAAAAATTCTATATTCCATCCCCACTGGAATCATTTTCCTATTATGTCAAACATTCTCGAGCATCCCCTCCCCCATTTTTTCTTAGATATCTTTCCTTGTATTTCCTCTGTACCATTTGAAATGTGATTTGCCAAAGTCTAAGTTGCATGTCAGACTAAGGCTGTATTTCCTCCACATCATTCCTTATAAAATCTAGGAGGGAGTGGCTGCTTGCTTTCCCATTTCTGTTATCTCTAGGGTTCTGATCATTTCTATTGCAAAAACCATTTCTTTCCTCTTGATGGGAATCAGATCTACAATAAAAATTTTCTTTTATGTTTTCTCTACCCTTTGAATAAATTCAACTTATGTTTAAAATAAAACATTTGCTAATTATGGTGGATATAAGGAATATTGTAGTGGACATCAGGGGCGACGCAAAATTCACATGAAGCCTAAATTCTGCTGTCTTGCAAATATACATTTGTTAAAACTGTTTTTTTAAAACAAATATGACTTTTTTTTTACGCTTTGTGTGTGTAACTAAATGAGTATACACTTAGCTTAGTCTAGCTCCTATGCAATGTATTCAAATTTCTGATGCTACCAAGAGTTTTTCATGCAAATTTTCATTGCAGGGAGGCAAATTCTCATTAAAATGTTACTTGTACTTTTTACCTGACAGCCTTAGATTGGTAATTTACCACTGTCTTCAGCTAAGATTTTCAGAACTCCTAAAATGTAACATCACAGTAATAAGAGTACAGAATGAAATAATTGGTAGGGACCTTACAGGTCCTCTTGTACAACTTGAATTTATTGTTTAGTTGGTTCAGTGTTACTGAAATATTTGCGTGCCCATTTGGGTTTTTTGGGGCAAAGATCCTAGAGTGCTTTGTCATTTCCTTTTCCAGCTAATTTTTAGGATGATAAAAGTGAGGCAGAGTGAAGTGACTTGAAGAGTGTCACACAGCTGTCAAGTGACTGAGGGCAAATTTGAACTCTTGAAGATTGAAATTCTTACTCCTGGCTTGGTACTTTATCCATATCACCTACTTGCTTATCTAACTTGGCATATCTCCACAAATTAAGATGATAACTTAAATAAAGAAGATATAATAGAGTAAAAAATTTGCTGGCTATGGAATCAGAGAACCTGGGGTTGAATTCCTTCTTTGAAGCATTATTGCCTTTGAAATTCTGAGGGTCCCCCACTTCAGACTGATTCTTTCATGAAGGCAAATTAGGTCATTTTTTATCTCAATTTTTATCTAGCCTTTAACTACTGAATGGCGGCTGCCTCAGACAAACGGAGATCTGGATATGACTTTAACTTAGAAAGACTAAGCTCTCTCATTGCATCCAAGGCCTTATCAGTCAAACTGACTATGTCTTTCCTCTACATTTGATGACTCTGGAGGAGAGAGGAAGGCTAATGATTTTGCACAACTCTGCCTCCCTTAAATCCAATCCTTTTGTGCAAGTTGAAATATCACCCTCCTGAGGTCATTGGTCTTAGAAGGTTGAACAGAAACACTTAAATTAAAGGTTCTACAAGACACTTAAATTCCCCTGTCTTCACTTTCTCCATTTGGAAAATGAATGGTTGAGATAGCTGGTCTCTAAGTTGAATTGTGATATCAAGTAGTGGACTGAGTCAGGGAGACTTGAGTTGACTGCTGACTCTGACACTTACTCCCTAAGTGACTTTGAGTAAGTAACTCAGTCTTTCCATTTGTGTTTCCTCTTTCATAAAATAAATGAACCAGGCTAGATAACTTCTAAGGGCCATTGCATCAATAGAGCCATAATCCTGGGATGAGATTAGCTTCTTTTTTATTTCATAAATGAAATAATATTCACCCTTCTTGATGTCTTCAAAGCTGATGTAAAACATTTGTTTGTCTAAATTCTCATAGCACTCAGTTTCAAAGCTAAAATATCACTGGGGTATTGGAGGCTATTGTTCCTTTGGGGGAGCCCAGGGCCCCAGCTGGAACTTTCCCCCTCTTCTCAATTATTCACTATATAATGAGAGAGATTAAATAGCAGTCAGGAGATTCAGTTGTGTACATATTTTTGGGCCTGAATTTTCAAATCAACAGGGCAGACATTTTGCATAGTCAGATAGTTGTTTATAGGCAATGTAGTACAGTAGACAGAGCCCAGACTTCAATTATATCTCTAATGATGATTACCTATGTGATAATGAGCATATCACAATCTTCTTTGTGAAATCTTTGAAAGTATTCTCCTTTGGTTGATTCAGCTGATAGGAAAAATTTTGGCTGTTGATCCAATATCTTCCAATTTTATTGGCTGGTTGAGCTGTCAGTCAGCATCAGACTAACAAGGAGAGCAGATTTTCCTTTGCTATTATGAAAATCTGCAACCCTATCCATATTGGTTTTTTATTCCTCAAAGCAAATCATCTCCCTTCTAAATCTTCACATCCCTGTTTCCATAAGAAAAAGCTTTGTATAGTTAAAGGAACTCTACCTTTAGAGTCACAGGACCTAAATTCACATGCAGCCTATTTCACTTTCTATGTGTGATTTTGACAAGCCACTAACTCCTTTGACCTCAGTTTCCTCAGCTGTAAAATAAGAGGGTTGAATAGATAGCTTCTAACATCTTTACCAGATCAAAATCCTGAAATCCTTCAAAAGAGCATCTGATACTTTGGAGATTCTGTCATTTTTTTTAGGGACCCATTAGACCACATGTCCAGTTCTTGTCTTATTTTTTAATGTATGGGTGGCCTAGATACTTTTTTTAGTCATACTAAATCTTGGCTATATATTTCATGTTCCTTCTCATATATAACAAATCACTGCTAATATGATGTGTCCTGTTTGTGCCCACCATGACGCCCAGGATTTTATTTGGTAGTCATACTGTGCTATTTCAACTCATGAAACAGTTGGATAATACTATACCACAACTTCATCTGGAGCCACATTAGTGGATTATTCTTGCAATCATTCAATCAATTAAACAAAGATTTATTAATATCAACTAAGGAAAACCTTCTAACTTGTTTGATTAAGCCTCTTATGCATTTATTTTATTTTGCATATTGCAGTTTATATATATACACACACACATATTGTATATATATATATATATATATATATACAATATGTATGTATATATATACATATATATATATACACACACAATATGTGTGTATGTATGTATATGTGTATACATGCCCTCATATCCCTTTAGTAGATGATAAGATAATAAACATCTGGGATGCTAAGGCTGGATATCATTTATTTCTGCTTTTCCCTAAGTAACTACCATATTGTCTAAAATTCTTTGCACTTCTTATTTGTTACATTAAACCAAGTTGGGTAAAGTGAGGTTTGGAGATCACATTTTTGCACTATTTTTGTGGGTATTTGCTAAGGACATTTAAGAATTGTTTGTAAGTAAAAGTCAAGGTTTTAATGTAATTTCAAGGTTTAATAGCTTTCAAGCCTTTAACTTAAAACTGTATTAGAACTTGGGACATGTATAAACATTTGAAGAGAACTTTTACAGATAGTGTCTGGTGATAATTGCAAAAAGAATGAATAAAAGTAATGAAAGATTCAGGAGTACAAAATGATTTTTTTTGTTTTTGTTTTTTTTTTAGTTGTGTCCAGCTCTTTGTGACTTTTTAGGGATTTGCGTGGCAAGGATACTGGAATCTCTAGCTCATTTTACAGATGAGAAAACTGAGGAAAACAGGGATAAGTGACTTGCTCAAAGTCACACAGCTAGTGAATGTATGAGCCCATATTTGAATTCAGGAAGAATACTCTTCCTGACACTCCAGGCATGGAACTTTTTGCAATATGTTGCTACCTAGCTTTGTGCTAACAACTTCAGTGATATATAGGAATCTTTTACTTTTAGGGTTCTCCAATGTGATTTTTCACATATTGACCGAGTCAGATTCACAAATAGGAGCATTGACTGACCTAGAAATACATGTACAATATGAAGGAACTCTCTCAGAGATTCTTAAGGAAAGAGGAAGAGCAATATGATGCAGGATATACTAACTCATCTTCTAGGCATACCTAATTATACAAAATGAGGAAGAGGAAGCTAGACAGCAGCATATCCAAAGGAGATCAGTGGTTTAATGGAACCATAATTATTCAAGGGAACATTAGCTCTGTGATATATGATACAGTGACATGAACATTGGAATTAGAATTGGGGCTTGAATTCGAATCCTAATACTCCTGCTTAACTAGCTATGAATTTGGGCAAATCATTATGAACCTCATTCTTCTCAGGTGAAAAATTAGTTGTTTGGGACTAGATTTCCTCTAAGGCAGCTTCCCATACTAAGCCTATTAATATAGTAAAATCAAAAATTCTAGTTGGGATATATATTACTTTTTCCTAGAAAAAATGCAACTTTTAAACAAGGAACTCCCCCCCTCCTCCTTTTTTCCTATTATTTTTTCTCTCTCAGTGACAATTTCCTTCTCTTAGCTCAAATGCATGGTAATAATAAAAATTCACAAACATGGAAATACATGATTATTAGGATTTTTTGGCTAGCACATCTAAATTATTCCAACATTTTGAGTCAGCATAAATAAAAAGAAATTCTCATTAAATCAGGATCCTTCATGAGATTTCTGGCCATGGTTATGACATACCATAATTGGACCTTGCTCTCTGGGTATTTCACTCATTTGCTAGAGACTTCAAGCAGAAATGGGGAATTAAAAAAAATCACATTCATTCCCTCACTCACTCCACACTTGAACATCTCAGAATCTTACTTGGTTTGATGTAAAATATAATGAAAGATTCTTCATTTTTTCGACTAGTCTTCCCATTCCTGAGAGACACAACCTTTCTCTTCCGTTATTTTAAAATGTTCATGAGAGTTTTCTTGCATTTGGACACAAACTTGGTTTATTTCCAATTTTCATGAATATTTAGCATTTATATAGCATTTTATGATATTCCAATTATTTGTAGAAAATTCTTACCTTACTCTTGTGCAGTGGAATGTTATAACCATTTTTAGGTATCAGAAATTTAGAGGTTAAAAAAAAAAGTTATAGGGACTCTTCTTCACTTTTGCCAGGGAGATACCCTAGCCCTCCCCTCTTTCCTTAACTTGTGGATCTAGGCACAAGTTAAGGAAAGAGGGGAGGGCCTAGATCCCAGAAAGGATAAAATCACGCAAAATAAAATAAAATAAAACTGTGCTTTAAGAACCAACTTTATATTATAAGGCTAAATAGTTGATTAGACAATTGATTGATCCATCAACAAGTATTAATGGCATACTATATATCACTCTGCTATCTTCCTCCACAGAAAAAGAACGTTTCCTTAGAGGGACTATAGAGCTGCAGAAATAAACAAAAAATTAGGGTAAAGCAGTTGTTCTCCTGAAACAGCATAGGATGACCCAAGAAAAGACCTGACCTTCAAAGGCAGAAGTTCAGCCTCAGTGACATGCAAACACATTCAGGCCAACTCTACAGAATCAACAAACATGCCCTGGAGGCAGCTGGGGTTGGGAGGTGACCTCAGTTTTAGAAACTTTTATCTCACAGACTGTGTGGGGGTCACATGACAGAGTTGGAGAAGACTGAAGTACCCTTCACTGTTGAGGGAAAAAATAGAAGAAATGTAAAACATCTCATCAGGAAAACAACTAGTCCGGAGAACATATGGAGGAAAAATAAGAATAATTGGATTGGTTAAAATTTATGATAAAAAAAAAAAAGAATCTTGATATGATAACATAAGAAATTATCAAGGAAAATTTCTCTAAAGTTCTAGATCAGGGAGGCAAAATAGAAATGGTAAAAAACAAACAAACAAACAAACACCTGTCACCACTGGGAAGAGATTCCAGGAGGAAAACTTAAAGAAATATTATAACCAAGTTTTAAAATTTCCTGTTTAAGAAGAATATATTGGAAGCAAAAAGAAAAAAAAAATATGGGGCTACAATAATATTATGCAAGACCTAGAAGCTACTATGTTTAAGGACTATAGATAATAAAATGCCATATTTCACAGAGCAAAAAAACTGGAGTTATGACCAAAGATAACTTAGCAAAATTGAGTATAATCCTGAAAAAATAATATTCAACAAACTGAATGACTTTCAGAGTTTTGTGACAAAATAGCAAGACTTAAGGGGAAAATTGACATATAATATTGAGGAGAAATAGAAATATTAAAGACCAATTATAGGGGATACTTAATTAAATTAAAATTATTATTTTAAATAAAATTAAATTATTAACTTCATGTATATGAAAATATTATCAGTTCTTTTATGACTGGCATTTTTATTTGGGTAGTTTGAAAGAGAGATGGTCTAAGTTAAGTATGCTGGAGTGATTCTATAAAAATAAAATTGTATAGGGAGAGATTAAAAAGGAATAATTATCCCATACAAATGTGTCAAAAAAAGAGAAAAATTATTACAGAAGAAGCTAGTAGGCGAGAGGGCCAGTTATTAGGAATAAGTCAGAGAAGGAACAGCATGCATATCTAGAAAGGTATAAAAGTCTTCTATATTCAGAAATAAAAGGACAAGGGGATAGGGTAGGAGAGAGGATAAAGGAAGGATTCTTGGAGGAATGAATTCCTTGGAGGGATAGGAAGGCAAGATGTTAGGTAGAAGGAAAGTAAATGAGTGAGGAGGAATAGAAATAGGGTGAGGAGGATAGTGAGGAAAAACAGGAAGGAGGAAAAATACAAGTAATTATAGCTTAAAATATGAATGGGATGAATTTACCCATAAAATGGAAACTGATAGCAGATTTTAAAATTTGTCTGAGAAGAATAGTGAAGAAAATAGAAAGAAGGAAGACAACACATAATTATGACTTAGAATGTGAATTGGTTGACTTTGTCCATAAAAGGAATCAGATATTAGATTAAAAATTTGAACACAACCAAATGTTGCATTCAAGAAATGTTAGAATTTAATATGTAAAAACAAAAACAGTGGTAGCAATCATGACCTCAAAGTTAAAGCTAAAATAGATTTAATCAAGAGAAAAATTGGGAAATGCTACTATATGTCAGCCATATTAAGCAATATTATGTTATGCCATTTAAAATAAGTAGATAGTATGAAGTTGGAATATTACTGTGGTGTAGTAAATGAGTTGATAGATTAGGAAAAATATAGAAATAGCTGAATTTTTGAAGGAAGATGCTATCTACTAGTAGAGAAATAGAGGACAACTTGAAATAATATAAGGTGTAGTATTTATTACATAAAATTTGTTGAAATGGAAATTAATTCTTTTAAATTTTGAATCTTCTCTTATATTTTGCTGTGCACATGGCAATCTTTGTCTTTTTAAATTTTCTTTTCAAAATAAAATGAAAAACAATAAATATTTTTATTAATTTATTATTTATACATGAAACATATATATATATCATTTGTTAAAATTATGAAATAAAATCTTAATATAGTTTTAAACTTTAGTAGCTTAAAAGGGCAATATGATTTTTGGAACAAAATACACATGCATATATGATTTATATGATTCTATATAAAATTTATATACATACATAACTACATACATATGTAGATAGTGTTACATGATTTGGTGGGGGAAAGCACCAATAGCTAAGCCACAAGGAGAGAATGGGGCAGCTATTTGGCCCAGAGGATAGAGTGCCAGGTGCAGAGTCAAGAAGACCTGCATCCAATTTAGGCTTAAGATACTTACTAGCAGTGTGAGTCTGAGTTAAGTCACTTAACTTTATTTAAATCAGTTTCCTCATTTATAAAATAAATTGGAGGAAAAGTAGTAAATCACTTTGTTTCTTTGCCAAGAAACCCCCCAATAGGATCAGGAAGAATCATACATAATTGAAAACAACTCAACAATAATAATACAACAACAAGGCAAGACTTCAATTAGTTCAAGGTACTTGAGTTGAATTTTCATAAAAGTTAGAAATTTTAAAGGTTAGTTAGTACTATTGAGGTTCCTAGTCAATGATTAGTTTATTATGTTGTGTTTATTTTCTCAGTACTTTTAAAGAGCCATAATTTCATCAATGTATGTATTCCTTTTCATTGATTGAAATCATCTATGACAGTGATCCTCAAGTTAGAATATTGTCTGGTGGTATGCATATGTTTGTGTCGGGGAATAGGGTGAGAATTCACTGTAGAAGAAGAAGCTAATCTCAATTGTCAGTCAATCAGTAGAATAATGGGGCAAGACAAATTGTATTTCCCTGTTACTGAAATAGCCATTAATGAGAATTTGGTCTTCAGTACAATAATCTATCTGTATTTTCCATCATTCCTCAGTTCCCCAGACCATTTACTTTCTATGTGCTGTTTCAAATTCTATCCCTCCTTCTGATTTGGGTGACCACACATATAAGAAGGCATCATGGGAAATGTTGTATAGTCCTCCCTTTACACCATAACTGGCTAGCAGCTAACCTGGGGGACAGTGACAGGTTAATACGAAAAATAACTTAACCCATTCATTGTGGGATTAAATGAGTCCCAAAGAATGAACATGCAAGGGTGGGTTGTGAACTTCATTACAGATCTCATTACACTATCTTCCTCACTCTAAACTTCACCTATATTCCAAAATTCCTTAATAGGAAGCAGCAACATTATCTTTCTAATCATTCAGGTTCTCACAACTTAAGCATCCATTTAGACTTCTCACTTTGCCTCACTTCTCCTCCACAAATCCAATTACTTTCCAAGTCTTATCCATTCTACCTCCATAACTCTACTTATACAGCTACCACCTTATCTTACACTCATTCCCCATTTCTGAGACTATCTATAATTTCTTAATTGGATTCTCCCATTATATATCTCACCACCCCAAGCTGTCTTCCATATAGATGATAAAATTATTTTTTTTTTCTAAAATACAAGCCTGACCACATCACTCTTCTACAGAATAAATGTCATGACTCTATTACTCTGGGGTATAATAATATTTCATTTTTATTTCAATCATTTTTAAATCATTATGCTATATAAAATTTATAAGATACATGATTATTGGGTCAATATATAATTTATAAATAAATAAATACTTTGCTGATGTACTTTTTTTTTTTACTAATAAGAATATTGATATTATTGCTTTCTAGGAGATTTTGCTTAAGTAACTATAATAGCTACATGTATGTAGTATTTTAATGTGTACAAAACATTTTATGTATGAATTTGTTTGATCCTGACAACAATCCTGGGGATTACATGCTATTGTTCTCCTTTTTACAGATGTGGAAACTGAGATAGAAACTCAAGTGGATAAATTTCTCAGGTATAATTTGAATTCAGATCTTCCTGTTTCCAAGTCTAGCTCTCTAGGTCCTAAATCACCTAATTATCTAAAAAAAAAAGTTCTTCCTATTGTTTACTAGAGTAAGATTAGTGTAAATATAAGACAATAGATGTATCTTCCATCACTATGCTTCCTGAAGTCTTTCCAGCTGGGAGTACCTAAAAGCCTAGCCTTCTGGAAACCCAGGCAATCCAAACAGTACTTAAACACATATTTTTTAGAAGCAACAGTAATGAATCCACCTTACCACTGAGGTAATAAAGACATATGTACTAGTTTGTTGACTGAAATGAGCTAAATGAGAAATTGTGCAGGTACCGGACAGAGGACTAAAGTTGATCTTAGGAAGATGGGTTGAATCAGACATACTAGTTATCTGACCAACAGAAAGTCATTAAATCTCTCAGTCCC
This sequence comes from Sarcophilus harrisii, assembly GCF_902635505.1. Classification (NCBI taxonomy): domain Eukaryota; kingdom Metazoa; phylum Chordata; class Mammalia; order Dasyuromorphia; family Dasyuridae; genus Sarcophilus; species Sarcophilus harrisii. The sequence continues at coordinate 43,813,423 of NC_045429.1, read as the reverse complement.
AGATTTACTGATATGTATCTGTGGAGAGAGTTTCTACACTAAAACTTGTTCAGGCTAGTGAAACCACAGATCTTCCCCCTTCCCTGATCCCCATCAAATGAAAGAAACAGAATGATTTTTAAGACAAATAAAAATAATTTTAATTATGTTGAGAAATGAAAGCAGATTTTTTGATCTGTCATCCCTGAAAATTACTTTATAGAATGTGTGTGTGTGTGTGTGTGTGTGTGTGTGTATGTGAAGACCGCATTAGAACCCTGGATACTTTAGAATCAGCTGGAGTCAGGATCAGCAAAAGTCCTTGATCTTTATTCTTTGTGGACTTGAATAGAATGGCCATACAAAGTGAATGAGATGGGGACAGAATCCAGCTAGGAGTTACTCTGGCTTTTTCAGTCCACCATTTTTTCCTCCTCCAAATCTCTCTATAAGCCAACAGATTGAGCCAGCACTGAATGGTGGGGCGGGCCATTTCCCAAGCAAATGCTAATAGAGTATTGTCCAATTGGTAATTTGCCTTAAGTGCTTGGGACCTCAGTGTATCTGCTCAGTTTCAGCCCATTACACATATACATATGTATATATTGTTAACATTAATATTTTTGTGACTATATGCTATTTTTTCGAATAGAATATAACCTCTTTGAGGGGAGAGTTATTTTTTTTTTGTCCTTGTATGCCCATTGATTGTCTAGCAGTATCTGACACACAATAAGTATTTGATAAATACTTGTTAAATGAATATTGAACAAGGGAAAGGATTAAATGGAAATGAATGCTCTAAAAGTAATTAAAAGGCAAAAGAGTTCAGGAATATTGATATCACAGGAATATGAATGCTAATCAGGGATAAAAATATTCTGTATATCTGGGAAGAAAGAAGACATGCAAAGAGAGACAGTAGAGAAACAAGTCTTTGAGGAAGGGGATGAGGTTCATTTAGCTGAGAGCAAAATGAATTCTTTGCTAGAGTATTCCCCAAAGAAGAAAAAAAGGTAACATTCTAGAGACTGCAATGCATTCTCCTTGGGGGAAAGTGAGATGTTAAAAGGTTTTACCATCACACTAGAGCAGATAATTAGGCAATTACAACTATTAAATTTGACAGAGCATTAGGTTTAAATGCATTACATATTAGAATTCTGTGGAAGTAACAAATAGTAAAAAAAAAAAAAAAATCTTCCAAGAATACTTTTGATAACTCAGCAAGGACAACATACCATCAGAGAGTTGTAGGGTGCTAATGTAATCTTGCATTTAAGAAAAAGAGAATACAAATTTTTGGTAACAGTTACTCTGGAAAAACAGAATTATTTGTTCTCCTCTTCTGGCTGTTTTATAGACAAAGATTGTAACATGCTTATGGACAAGGACCCATTAATTTCTAAAGCCTTCTTCCAAAGGAGGTAATAAGGCTAATTTAAGAACCTCCCACTTTGCTTTTTATAGGTAAGAATCAGAAATCTCCAGGTGCACATAAGCTGAATGATCTGTACATAGCCACCTAGAAAGTGAGTGGAAAAACAAAGTAACTGAATTATTCCCATCTCAATGCTGTCCTCTTGTTAGGGAGATTGTATTAGGACTATTGCTGAGATAATTACCAAATGTTATATAGTTTAGGAAGGCTATAGTCAGTGCAGACAGAGCCTTCCTGTCAACTTGCTCTGTGTTCTTTAAAAGGATTATTGCTGAAATTTTAAGAAAGCATTTAATATTGTCACACTTAATAACCATTTAATATAATAATTGTGTAATACCTACCACTTACAGAGTACTTTTTGACTTATACATGTTTTACAAATTTCAGTGGATCCCAATGGTTCTTACATTAATATAAGTGCAGAAGCATGATGAGATGGGGAAGAAGAGCAAGGGGAGTGAAAAAAAAAAAAAAAGAAAAATCTATCTCACCTGAATTGTGATGACAAGTGCATAGGTAGAAGTTAAAATAAAGTAAGTTAGGGTTCAGTGCTTAATAAAAAAATAGAGATGTCCTTGAAATCATAGTGGTTCTCCTTGCTTGGGAATGGGAATATTCTAAGTAGAAATACTCTAGTTGAATGACTCTTCATCAGCAGTGTTAGAGGATTTTGTATGTGTCACATGATCTCTTGGTCACTTTTATATCTAGGACTATATGATTTCATGACTATCCAATACCAAACTTTCTTCACCTGGATCAATACAAAAATAGTTAGGAGAGTTTGAGATCTGTGTTCAAATCTTTGTTCTTTCATTTCCCACATATATATCTTGGGGAAAAGTTATTTTGTCATTCTAGGATGAATGTTCTTCTATAAAATCAAATGAAATCTCTTCCAGTTCCCAAAAGATGATCCCATTATTTAACTGATGGCATAACTGTTCAATCTAAAATGATTGTCATTCTCTTTCTAATGATGTTTAGATTTGTTATGTAGAAAACTTAGAAAAATCTAGAGCTGAAGAGGAGTACAAAGCTATGTTGCTACTCTGCATGCTGGCAAACTAAAGGAATTCCTTGTATAATTCAACACATCTCAATGACTCTCTAATCATTTAAGACTTTTGTTATTCTAAGAACAACAGCAATAATTTCAAACTATTAGAATATACTGAAGATAAAGATTATGTCTTTTCCTCTCTTATTTCTCCTTTTACCCCCTACTAGGAAAAAACAAATTTGAATGAATAATCAAAAGGATTTATTCAAAGCCAACTGTGTTGAATGTACTATGGAAAATGAATATAGGATTTTCCCATATTCTGTGATTCTATAAATCTGTGAACATTTTTTCAGTACCACAAAATTATTTCTAGTTTTTAAACTGGCTGAAAGATCATCACTTTTTGCTAAAAACAAAAATAATTACATCATTTAAGAGTCCTAATATTATTTTAGATCCACAGAAAAATGACAATATCAATTAACTTTTTTGGTTGATATTAATAAAACTATTTCAGTGCATTCCATCAGATTTTCCTAGGGATAATTTTAAAGCTCTGAGTTATGCTTTGTTCATCTAGGCATTCTTCTCCAGTGCAAATGACAGTGTTTCTATGCCTTAGTATGACCAGAGGAATAGAGATATAGGTTTTTGTTGGGACTATTTTAGAACCATCCTTTTACAGATGAAGAAACTGAGATTTGGAGGAGTAAGGAACTTGTCCAAGTTTACACAGGAAATAAAGAGGCAGAACTTGGATTTGAATGATTTTTTTCTCTTTCTGGACTTCACCAATATGTCCCAGATACCTCTTCGTCCTGGAGTCCTTTATCTCTTTGCCACTCTCTATTCTCATTGATAAGTTCCTCTTAGAACCTTCATTTTGAAGTATGGTTCCTTTCAGCTATCTTGTATTGCTCTCCTGCTCAAATTCTGTGTGACTTCACCATGCCTCCTGCAGTTTCTTCCAATTAAAGTGCAAGAACATTAGCAACAATGATTGTCTTTCTTTTTGCTTATATTTAAATTCTCAGCACTTAGCACACTAGTTGGTATATAATAAAAATATTATAATAAATGCTTGTTGACTGACTGAACAGAGGCTGCATGATAGAGCCCCAAGTTCAGTGACCTTTAAATTGATATTCTTTAAAAATTGTTGAGGATTAAAAATATCGTTTTTCAGTCAACTTCTAAACTTATATCTGTTACATTCAGTCTATTTCCAGGATAATAATGAAAACTTTCCCCTTCTAATCAGATTCATCTACCATACCATGAAGAGGCATTAGAGGAGAATTTTAAAACATTCATGCCATCCTGTTGTGGGTCATTGGAACTAGTTGGGAGGTTATGTCACATACAGACAACTCAGGATTTTCATCACTATTCCACTAACAGAAGGACAAGTGACTTTCTGAGACTCCATTGTTAAATTCAGGGTTTGCATAAAATATTCCCCAGAGTTACAGTACTTTTATGCAATGATCCTATGGCAAGAGAAAGAAAAAAATTCCAGCATACATTTCTACTTTATTATAGAAAACCTTATATTATACAGAATATTTGTGGATCAATCTACTGAAGAGACCTCAGTATGTCTTTTCATGCATTTACAAAATGTTCCTTAAAGAAATAAAAAATTATTTGAATAGAGGAATCTTCAATGCACATGGCTAGGAGGTGCCAATTTAAGAAAATGACAATATTTCCAAAAGTTAATTTATAAGTTTCATGTCCTATCAATTAAATTACCTTTTCTATTCATTTAAAACAAAAGTCTAGTTATATGGGATGACTTTCTAGAAGGGATGAGGAAAGGTTACAGGGAATATTTAGATAATATGAAAAAATAAATCAACAAAAAGACAATTAAAAAACCATATATCACAAGTAAAAATATCTTGTGGGAAATAAAATCAAAGGACAAAAAGGGAACCAGTCTTATTCTATACTAACAATTCAGGATACAAACATTTGGGCAAAGACCACATCTATTTGGCTGGCTAGAAATGTCCTTGAGCAAGGTCTAGTTACTATGAGGCTAAATCTGCTGATCATGCATATTTGAGTCCAGAAGCAGTAAACATGCAGGAGCCAAGCAAACAAAGTTATAATGTTTGAGGTAGATTAGGTTTACAGGATGCTAAGTAGCTTATGAGGCCTTACCAAAAGAATAGTGAAGTAATAAATGAGTCTATGTGCAGAAAACATTCATTGAGGTTACACACTAAAGGAAAGTCAAATAAAAGAGAACAAATTAGGAAAATAAACAGGGAGTATGATGTTACAAAATACTTTAACATATTAAAATGATTAACTGAAAATGATTCACATTGCAAAATTAAGCAACACATTGCATCTGCAGTGATAAGAAAAAAGAAAAACAGACATTGAGGCAGACATGAAGACAAAGAGACACAGAGAGAGACTTTGAGGTAGAGATAGAGAATGTATGAATTAAATAAAAATAAATTTAATAAAACTTTCTCTTCAATCATTCAAAATCTCAAAAAGGAAGATCAATTATATGTATCAGACAGTCTTCTTCAGGCCTCCAATGATATAAATACAAAAGTGAAAATGCCTCTGTCTTTAAGAAGTGAACATTCTAGTAAGAGTATCAATCAAGTATTAAAATATATTAGTATCAATATCATATTATTTATATTACTAACATAATACAAATTAAGTAATCAAGAATATAAACAAGAGTATCAATCAAACAAGTATTTATTCAATACCTATTATATACTGAGAATGGAAAGAGAAAAATGAAACAGTCTTTACCTTGAAGGAGTTTAAATTCTATTGGGGGTGGTACAGTATCTATGTCAAGAAGAAAATAAATCCATTTTAAATACAAAATTATTTCCAAAAATTTTATTAGAGGATCAGTACAGGTTCCCATGAGAAGCAGAATTTGAGCAAAGGACAGTAAGATATTAGCGATTATATGAGACAGAGATTACAGGACAGTGAATTTTGGGAATGAGAGACAACCTGTGCAGGACCATGGATATAGTAGATTAAATGTCATATATATTCAGTAGTTTTTTATTCATATCCAACTCTTCCTGCCTTATTTGGGAAAGCTTTTACATGTCAAACAGTGGAGGCGGTATAGTATCCAACATTATAGCATTGTAGTTTCTTTGAAGGGGGAGACACAAGATACATGTTTAGAATTATCCTATACGAACCTCAATTTTGAGAGGTGGGGGGAAGATGGATTTTCAATAGGGAGACATTGGAAGAGGGCACATAAATTAAGAGATTCATTATAATCTAGATGAACAGTGATGAAGGCCTAAACTGAAGAGATACCCATTTGAGTAGAGGGAAGTGGAGCAATATGAGAAATATTGTGGAAGCAGAATCTTTAAGACTTGGCAATTGATTGAATGTAAGGCATGATGAATAAGGGTAGCTGGGTTGCACACTGGATAGAGTGTCCAACCTGTAAATAAACACATGCACACACATACACCCCCCCCACACACAAACACACATGCACTCAAGTTAGGTACTCTCTCCCCATATGTGTGTGTGTATATTTACATATATGTATGTATCTGTGACCCTATGTATGTGTATGTATACATGAATATATGTGAACACACACATGTTCATTTATTTGGTACATAATTTGGTACACATGCTATTTATAGCAGCTCTTTTTGTGATTGCAAATTATTAGAATTTGAGAATATACCCATAATCTGTGGAATATGCTATATCAGAGTATATTATTATGATGATGAAATGCTATTGTATTATAAAAAATGCTAGGTTGTGTTAAAAAAAACTGGAAAGACACATGAATTGATGGTAAGTAAAGTGAGCAAAAGCAGTACACTGTGTACAGTAATAATAATCAGCTATGAATGACTTAGTTATTCTCAGCAACACAATGATCTAAGATAATTTTGAAGGACTTTCAATGAAAAATGCTATCCATCTCCAGAGAAAACAATTAATGGTGTCTAAATGCAGATAGAAACTTTCTTTTTTACTAAAAATGTTTTTTTTCTGTATTTTCTTTCACAACATAACTAATATGGAAATACATTTTTCATGACTGCACATGTATAGTTTATGTCAAACTGCCTTCTCAATGAAGGAGGAGGGAAGGGAGATAGAGAATTTGGAACAAAACGGTTAAAAATACATGTTAAAAATTGTTTTTCATGTAATTGGAAAAAATCAAATATTAGAAATGTAGCATGCGAAGCAACTCAATTAAGCTTGTGATTGAAAAGAATATAGAGTCATTCAAGATGAATGATTATCTTTCTTTATCACTTTAGGCCTAGGGGGAAAAAAAAACTGAATGGAGACTTTCAAGAACATCATTTTAAAGATGCAGAGGAAGAGTATGTATTGGTGATGGCATGCAATTGAAAAGGAGAACTTTAAATTAAACATTAGGAACCATTTTCTAATTGTTAGGGACAATCAAATGATGAAAAAGCTCGTCAGGGGAGGTTGCTGAAGTGGCATTACTAAAGGTATTAAAAATGAATTAGATTAAACACTTGACCCATGCTTTGACTTCCCAGAGAACCCAGGGACATGTTGCCTTATGCAGTCCAGTGGATACTAAAATCACAAGCAATTTTCTCAAAAGGTAAGGGTACAAGGAAAGGCTGCTTTTAAGCTTTGCCCTGAATTTCTGAAGTAGAACAGCTCAATACATTTTGCAGCATTTTTGCTTTCATCTGGAGAAATATCAAAAGCTCATATGACACCAAGAAAAAAAAAATGTAGTGAAGGGTGGTAAAAGTTCCCTAGGTTCAAATCCTGTCACCTCTGGTTTCTTGCAGCCTTGCTATGTTACTTAACCCCTCTCAGATTCAGCTTCTTTCTCTGTGAAAATGAGAATGCAGATAATTATACCATTGGCCTCACAGATGTGTTTTAGGGATGAGCTCATGTATATCTTTGCAATAAAAGCAGGAAACGCCAGCAATGACTTCCTGTTGCCTCTAGGATTAAGGATAAATTTCTCTGAATGGCTTTGAAAGCTCTTTATAACTCAGTCCCAACCAACTTTTCCATCCTTATGCCATTCTCCCCTTCTTGCTCTCAGAGATCCAGCTGTACCAATTCTTTTACTGTTTCTCACATATGGATATCTCAAAGCCTCTCTATATATTTGTACTGACTCCTCTTAAATTCTTTAGAATACCTAGTTTGCCTTAAACTCTGTTCAGACATTCACTTTTCAATGCAGTTTTCTCTTGGCCACCCATTTACTTAGAGACATATCCACAAAGAATTGGCCATACAACACACATGCATATATGTATGCATATATATACACATACATGTGCATGTATAAGCATTTAAAAGATTTAATTTACATATACATGAATTTCTATGTTTATATATGATTTGGTTATTTATATTATATAGTATATGTTTATATTATATATTTATATAATATGTAGGCAAATTGTTTTATCAGGTAATTATATATTGTTATATATTATAACTTTTAATATAATTATTAAATATATTATCCATTTATATAAATATGCATATAAGAATTCATACATACATATTTATGTATATGTGTGTGTATTCTATAGGCTTAGCTATATACATGTTGTTTTCCTTTTAGAATTTAAGATCCTTGAGAGCAAGTGCTATTTCTTTTTTGTTGTTGTTTGTTCATTTGTTTGTTTGTTTTTTGTCTTTGTAACCCTAGCATCTAATAGAAAGCCTGGTTTAGAATAAGGACTTGATACAGAATTATTGACTGATTGAATTCAAAGCTTACAAATGTAAAAGTGCTGTATAAATATCAGCTATTGTGATTATTATTTTAAAGTCGTATAAAGTCCTTTTAGAATGTTGCTGTTGAGGTTTAAAATGATACCTGGGTTTTAGATGTCTTGGGAGAGGTGAAAGATATACTATTCATCACTCCACTTTTGTTCCCCGAGAGACTACCAAACAAGGGACAATGCAAAATATATTAGTAGTAACAATAGGATAGAGGATGATGATATAAGCAGCTAAAATTTATATCATATATTAATTTCTGTGTTAATATATTAATTGATATATGATATAATAATAGCTAGCATTCATGTAGTGCTTTAAGTTCTGCAAAGTGCATTTGTGTATATTATTTCAGTTGATCATCTCTATCTTATAGCCAAGGAAATGAGGAAATAACAAGTTGAGAAAAGGGATATTTGAAGGTACTTGGAAAGGGAGCAATATGACTTGTTGTTAGATAGAATTCTGGACTTGGAGTCAGGGTTTGAAGACCTGAGTACAAATATTATTGCAATCATTTACTGTGTGATTCTGGTAAAGTCACTTAATTGCTTGGTGTCTCAGCTTCCTCATCTGTAAAATGGACAGTTGAACTTGAAAACTTTTAAGGTATGGTCCAGAACTAAATTTATGTTCCAAAAAATTTTATCCATATTGATAAATACTAAGTCTTCTTGGTGTACCAGCTGTTCCAATTTCAGTTTCCTGCTGAATAATTAATTAGCTACATCATTGCTGTAGTGAATTTGATACTAGGTTCCATCATCATCATCATCTTCTGTAATGTTCTGGTTGGTTTTCTGGAGATCTCTGAACCAGCCTTCTTTTCAGTAATCACCACAATAGCTAGGTGTTAAAGTCCAAATTCTTTATTACTTCCTTCACAATCTAGTTTCCTTGCCTGGGGCACAGGCTAGCTTTCTTGAGGTCCTCTGGAATGTGTCTTGGTTTCTGTGAAGAAAGCAGGAGGACCACCACAATGGTCTCTGTCTTGAAGTCTATTTCAGTCCGAGAGTTTGTGCTCCAGCCTCTGGCCATCACAAAGGTGGGAGATGAAATGAACCTCTCTGGTTGAGTTTGTCCCAGTTTATATGCAGTATACTGAGTATAAACCAATCATTATATCACTAGGGAACCATTATTTGTTGTAAGATTAAATCAATCATATTGAACTAGAGAACTATTAATCACTATGCTAACTAGATAACCATTATCTTATCAATTCGACGCACTTAACATCTTGTAAGAATCCTTGTTTCAAGTAAAGAGTTCTGGCCCATAACAATCCTCATCATCATTTTCATACTAGCACTTATATAAATGTTATCTCCTTTGCTTTTTTAATGTTTAATATTTTAATTAAAAACATCTGTTTAAAAATCTCAGCTTATTCCATTAAGAAATACACAGTGTCCCAAAGAAGAGAAAAGATAGCTTCTTTGAACTTCAGTTAGACTTGATGCTGCTATTGGGATAGATTGAACTTCAGAGATAGAGCTTGATATCAGGCCTCAAGTTTTGAACGACTATCAAACAGAAGGAGGATTAGATGGCTTTTGTTTTATCTGGGACATTTGATCAAGAAGGAATGGGTAGAAGTTGGAATATGACAGATTTCTGCCACACATGAGAAGAAAAATATATGCATAATCTTTAATATTAGCAGTGGAAAAAATGAAACTGTCTGTCTGAAGATGTCTTTTGTAATGTTTTCTTTTGGGTTTTCTCGGGATCTCTGGGAGCAGCCTTCCTTTTAGTTTAGTAATCACCACAAGTACAGCCAGGTGTTAAAGTCCAAATCCTTTATATTCTCTTTTAAAGTCTTGTCTCCTTTCCTGGGGCCTGGTTAGATTTCTTATAGTCCAGATCCTTTATTATTTCCTTCCTGGGGCTGGACAGCTTTCTGGAGAGCCTTTCAATCTGGCCTTGGTCTTAGTGGGGGAAGTGCAGGAGTCCAGGCCAGCCACCGGGAAGGTCAAAGATCCAATTGAATTTCTCCCCTTGGTTCTGAGAGCTTAAGCTCCTGTGCCAGTCCTTTATCTTCTCCGAATCAATCCTGGCTAAGGCACCTAGTTTATATGCTCTACACTGAGTATACACCAAGCATTATATCACTAGGAAACCATAATTTGTTGTAGGATTAAATCAATGCTAAACTAGATTTAATCATTGTCTCCTCAATTCCACTTAGTACCTTGTTTCACATTCTGGCCCATATATCTTTGGTTCCTTCTTTGAACATCTTCAAGTTCAGGCTGGATGATATTTTTTCTTAGGTATTGTAGAGGGGCTTCTTTGTCAGCTATTAGTTAGAATCAGTGGTTACTTAACATCCTTCCAATTTCCAAATTCTGTGAGCAAGTGATGACAGTGATTGTAGACTTTTTCAGACATGATCTGTGATTTCATTTGTCTAAGAGAGTCCCTCCAATGGGACAGATCAGTCCTTTCTTTATAACTTGGTCTTATGGTCACCTGAAGCATTTAGAATTAAACAACTAGCTGAGGGTCACAGAAACATTCTATCTCAGAGGCTGGACTGAAATCTACATTCCTAATTATGAGGGCAGGTTTCTCTCAAGTAAGCCATTCACTGTTTCTAAAATGTTGACTACTTATTAATATTTTTAAAAATGTATTTTATTTTTAAAAAGCAGAATAAGGAAAAAGAAAAATAGAAAAAAATACAAAAAACAACAAAACAAAAGAGAACATTGCCATGTGCCCAGCAGAACATCAGGAAGGATTTGAAATATATAACAAATTACCAGTTCAAGAAAGCATATATATCAGTGCAAGAAATTATATTTATGAATGTCCATCTTTTCTTTACTTCCTTGTAAATTGTTCTTTTGTTCTTTGTTGTGTACCTCTTTAATCTTAAATCTTGAATATTTCTCCAAAAACAAAATGGAGAGAAATATCACACATAATAATACATTACTCTTTATTACTCTCCAATATGCTATTATATCAATTAGCAATCTCAACTAGAATATAGGGTGCCACTTTATTTTCCCTTTCTAAAATTAATTTACCTTCATAAGAATCTCCTTTAAGAGATTTCTAACTACATAGTCATTTTTACTTAAAGATTTCAAAGAGAGGAAGAATTACCTTTTTAGTAGCACAGTATTCTTAGCTTCAGCTAAATTGACTTCCTTGTTCTTGCCTGAACATATGCCATCCTTTACTATATCAATACCTTTCTTCATGTTCCTCTTTCCACCTGGAACTTTCACTTGATTGTTTATTTCAAAGTTCTATACATCCTTAAAGTCTATTACAAAAGTTACTTCCTTTTCTGAAGTTTTTTCTGTTCCTGCCAACAAGATGTCATCATTCTTTTCTCTGAATTACTATAGAACTTTGTTTCTCTTTTATATCTTCACTACAGGTCTATATTGTATTGATACTTTTTTGTGTCCTTGACTTAGCCCTTCAATTTGAAGTTAATCTCCTTGAAGCTAGAGATTTATTTTTTACTCTTGTATATAACTCTTTGACATACCCATTGTGTGAAACTATGTTACACTTGACTTCTATAGGGGAACTGGGAATGTGTCTAATCAAAACTTAAATAATCTCCAATTCCTAACATAAGGATCTATTCACATTGGGAATTAAATTTTGGTGGCTGGATCAGGGACTTATCCCCAAATCTTCACATTTTACATGAGCTGGTAGCTCAAAAGCCACAATTATACAGGGATTAATTCTGCCTCTGACTTACTAACTATATGGCCTTGGGGAAGTCAATTAATCTAACTCTACCTCAGCTTTTTCATCTGCAAAATGGGTAAAATACCATCTGTATTACCTATATTGCAAGATACTATGACACTCAAGTGAGATAAGTTTATGCTTTACAAACTTTAAAGTCTTATATAAATATCAAATCTTCCTCTTCCTTTTCCTTCTCATTATCTCATCATACAAGTCATAAGGCCTGATTTTGATTACATCATATTAACACAACAGTGTGCACCCAATGACATTCAACAAATATTTGCTAAATTTAATTAAATTAGGAAATTCTACTGAGATGTCTCCTTTGAATATACTAACATAAGTAAATAATTTGTACTCTTGTTTATGTATAATATTTGGGGAAGTCATACAATTGGAAGCGCTTTCTTTTAGTTTTTTTTTTTTTTTTCCTTTAGTTGATAGTCCATTTTCCTCCAGCATTTGGGACAGCATTTGGAGGTTTCACTTCTGTGAAAATTCCAGCTGGCCTCTTTAAGAAAGTGCTTTTATTGAGGAATCCAGAGTCAAGTTACTGCAAAAGCAACCGACTACTGAATTTATGTCTTTTCTTCCCTTTCTCTATTTCCCCTGTCAAAGGGCTATACTAGAGTTTGACTCAGGCATTTGTGTCAGCAGAAATTATTTCAAGTAAAGGGTCAGGGAAACATGTTCTCATTTGGAAGGTAGTTTGTCATTTGAGATTTGAATGTCTTTCTCATTCTATCCAAAGAATTGTAAAAATCTAGTAGCAGCAGTAGTAATTGAAGTGCTATATAGTACTTTGGAGCCATTCTAGGATTTAACTAGTATTCTGTGATGATACCAGATTTAACAACTTTTTAGATGTCAGTCAAGTGACCTGTGACCCCAAATGATAAAATCATTTCATAATATCCAGATATTTAAGAACTTTTGGGGGAGTGATTGTGAAGAATCCAATCATACTACAGATAATGACTACTTTTATTCTGAATAATTTCCAAAGGGTTAAAGGAGACAAAAGAGTCAATATAAAAAGCCAATCTAAAAAAAAACATTTTGAGCATGACTGTTGTGATACAGGAGCCACCTACCAGTGGCTGCTGGAGGTCTAACTCACACTGTAGAATGGATCTCTTCGTGTGAACGGATGATGATGATACAAGGAGATAGAGAGGCAGTTGCTGTTCTCTGACCTCTCTACTGAGAGACTGTTGCATTGTCTGACCTCCTCTTCTTCCCTCTGCCTCCAATTTATTTCATTCCCAATCCACAAGCAACACCTGTGTTAGTAAAGGTTGTTTTGCAACTCCTTCAGATGTTATGATCCACAGCTGTGGAGGCTCTTGGAGAATTGGCCTACCCCTTCACTTAGGCATGGTTCTTAATAATTCCCCCCCATGTTTTTTTGTTTTAGATGCTATCATTTTCCCCCCACAGCATGATCAGTAAGTTTGTGCATTTGCTGTTATCTGAATCTGCATACTGAGGAATGCAAGCAGCATTATCACCTCTGGATGGTTGTAGGGTGAAATACTATAGCAGGTGTTGATCTTGTGAGATATCATGGAAGAAAACTTTCAAACAGAGAAGAGGACTATAGTCAGGTATTTAAGTCTCTCATCAGTCCCCTGGCTTGGCCCTTTGATGTGTTGGCCCATTTAATTACCCAGACTAAAAAAAAGTCTTATGGGGTCTCTTCTCCCTTTTCTTCCCCACAATTTTCTGGAGGAACTCTGGGAGGATCCTACTCATGAACAGCTCTAGAGCGCTGCTGCTTATGCCCCTGTTTGGGTACCATATGTTGAAATATGGGAGCCACCTGCCAGTGGCTGCTGGAGATCTAACTTTGATCTGCAGAATGGATCACTTCATATGAGCAGATGAGGATGATGATGATACAAAGAGACTGAGAGGCTATTGCATTGTCTGACTTCCCTCCTCTTTCCTCTACCTCCAATTTATTTCATTCCCAGCCCATAAGCAATACCTATTAGTAAAGGCTGCTTTGCAACTCCTTCAGATGTTATGATCCACAGCTGTGGAGTCTCTCGGAGAACTGACCTGCCCCTTCACTTAGTCATCGTTTTTAACACATGACTATATTGAATTTTATTTCATTAATTCACTAAAATTTATTAAACACTTTTTATAGCACACAGAAAGGCAACATGATGTAGTGGATATATGACTTGTCTTAAAGTCAAGAAGACCTTAGTTCTAGTCCTGCCTATGACCTATACTGTGAAAGTGATTCTGGAGAAATTATTTAACATCTCAGTGCCCTCAGGTACCTCTTTAAGAGTAGTAGTCAATCTCTACCATCATAGAGCAGTGATTCATTCTTTTTTTTTATTTATTTAATAGCCTTTTATTTACAGGATATATACATGGGTAACTTTACAGCATTAACAATTGCCAAACCTCGTTCCAATTTTTCACCTCTTACCCCCACCCCCTCCCCTAGATGGCAGGATGACCAGTAGATGTTAAATACATTAAAATATAAATTAGATACACAATAAGTATACATGACCAAAACGTTATTTTGCTGTACAAAAAGAATCAGACTCTGAAATATTGTACAATTAGCTTGTGAAGGAAATCAAAAATGCAGGTGGGCATAAATATAGGGATTGGGAATTCAATGTAATGGTTTTTAGTCATCTCCCAGAGTTCTTTTTCTGGGTATAGCTAGTTCAGTTCATTACTGCTCCATTAGAAATGATTTGGTTGATCTCGTTGCTGAGGATGGCCTGGTCCATCAGAACTGGTCATCATATAGTATTGTTGTTGAAGTATATAATGATCTCCTGGTCCTGCTCATTTCACTCAGCATCAGTTCGTGTAAGTCTCTCCAGGCCTTTCTGAAATCATCCTGTTGGTCATTTCTTACAGAACAGTAATATTCCATAATTTTCATATACCACAATTTATTCAGCCATTCTCCAACTGATGGACATCCATTCAGTTTCCAGTTTCTAGCCACTACAAAAAGGGCTGCCACAAACATTCGTGCACATACAGGTCCCTTTCCCTTCTTTATAATCTCTTTGGGATATAATCCCAGTAGTAACACTGCTGGATCAAAGGGTATGCACAGTTTGATAACTTTTTGAGCATAGTTCCAAACTACTCTCCAAAATGGTTGGATTCGTTCACAACTCCACCAACAATGCATCAATGTCCCAGTTTTCCCACATCCCCTCCAACAATCATCATTATTTTTTCCTGTCATCTTAGCCAATCTGACAGGTGTGTAGTGGTATCTTAGAGTTGTCTTAATTTGCATTTCTCTGATTAATAATGACCTTGGAGCATCTTTTCATATGACTAGAAATAGTTTCAATTTCTTCATCTGAGAATTGTCTGTTCATATCCTTTGACCATTTTTCAATTGGAGAATGGTTTGATTTTTTATAAATTAGAGTTAATGCTCTATATATTTTGGAAATGAGGCCTTTATCAGAACCTTTGACTGTAAAAATATTTTCCCAGTTTATTGCTTCCCTTCTAGTGATTCATTCTTAATTTAATTTTGAAAACCTGTTAAGGACACTTCATGACTGCTGAGGTGTCAATATACAGAGGAATTTCCTCACTGAGAGGTCCCCACAGCAATAAAATTACAAATGGGGGTCAAGAAAAAAACGTGTGCTCTTCCACACTTTGATATCCATCTGATTCATCCTGTGACTGAGAAACTGGAGCATACTCAGTGGCAACATCCTGGTACAACCATCTCAGCATATGGTTTTCACCATGTTGAGTGTAAACAAGAGACATCAAACTTGTTGATGAGTTATGGTGATATCTACCCTGCACATGTGATGTCTTTTTCTTGCAGCATCTGTAGATGAAAACATTTTGTTCCAAAAGTCATAAAAATATTTGAATTCAGTGCTGTGGAATGCTTAGAACTTGGTCTGCCATTGAAAATACCAAGATCATCTATCTACTGTACATAGGCCATCACAATCATTTTAACTTTTGTCTTTCCACTGGATTTTGATAATTTAGAAAGAGAGAGGCTGAGGATTTTGTGTAGTTCTGGTATGACTTAAATCCAAATGACTTGAAAGTCACCTTTTATGTTATTGGTCTTCTATGATAAGAACAGAGAAAGAGCATCCACAATAGATGTTTGCTAAAGTTTCCTCAGCTATAAAATGGGGATTATAACACCCCTTTATCTTCCAAGTGTTTTGAGAAACACAGAGAATAATAGTTGTAATGTATTTAACACAGTACCTAACAAGTATTAGGGGCTTACAAAATATGGTTTTCTCTCTTTTTAGAGACAAAAAGAGAAAACTGCCCCTTTCTCACTATCATCTGTCCTCTCAATTCTTTCATTACATTAATTATGCATTATCTTCATGAAAATTCGCTTATTTTCTGCTTATTTTCTTCTAAATCCCCATTAAATTATAAGTTCCTTGAAGGCAGTCTTTTGCCTCTTTTTGTATCTTCTGCACTTAACATACTCAATGTTGATCTTAATGAGCAATTTTTGATTTATGGATCCTTGGTTTTCTATTTTTGGGTAATCAAGAATTGAATCACAGTTTTCCCAGTCTGTAATGTATATATAATTGATCACTTGTGAATGTCTCAGATTAACTTTCAAGTTTTTTAAAGGCTAAGGATCATAGGAAAATAAGATCATTTCCATTTTAAAGACAATGAAAGACTTTAGTGTCAAATACAATGATGATGGAGAAGAGAGGATAACAATTCAGGTCTCTTTGAAACTTTCTCTGTTTCTCTGATGGAAACAATTTTGGAATATGACCATATATTTTCTAGTTTCAAGTGACTTAACTATATCTATACTACTAATAATGTAACGTAACTTTAGAAAACCTTAAGACACTGAATCAAATTTCATGACAACTCCCTTTGGTTTCTTTATGAATGATTTTTATTTTGTTTTGTGGTATTGAACACTAATTGCAACAATGCAGAGAGCCCCCATTTGAGTTCTTTCTCCAATGAAGACAGGGAACTCAGTTATCATGTATTTATTTGTTTATTCATTCTTTCATTTATTTTGATGTTTATTTGGGGGCAACTGAGAAGTGAAATGACTGCCTGATACTTGTACTTCTAGTGTGGGTCAGGGACAGTACTTGCATCCAGATTTTCCCTTATGCCATATTTTCTCTCTTTTATTTAGTGTCTTAATTTCAAATACTCACTGAGAAGGTTAAAAAAAAAGATTTAATCAATCGTCATTCATTTTGGTGTCACTAGTTCAATGTTTATGATGGAAAATATCCTTGGCAATAATAACTTAGGAAGCAATACACAACAATTTGGGTTAACCATAATTTTAGGTTTTGAGGGAGGCATTGCTACTGTAATTAGGGATTGTTAAATTATGTCTTTAGAAGTATGCCTCAAATAATAAAAGTAAAGCAATAATGAAGGCTCTTCAATTGCAAGTTATTAAGAGTGGTTTTGAAGTTGGATCATTCCTAATGCCAGGGATTTGGGAAGTGAGAGTCTCATCATCAGCTTTTTCAGCTGGCATACTTTGTCACTGTGGGTTACTCTCATAATTTCTGTTGTGTGAATTTCTCTTACCTCTGTCCACTGTAGAATGATTAACAAATGGAATAAGAAATTTAAAAATCCCTCAAACTTTTAAAAAAAGGAAAAGAGTCCCAACTGTTGAATGTCACAAAAATGAATATGACAAGAATAAAGATTTAGGTTTTGTGGATATACCAGCCAGAAAATTAAAAGATTATGCAACTATTTATTCAGGATTTTTTTTCTTATTTTGTCTAATAACAATAACAACAACAAATGATGAAACTAGATAGCATTTTTAATTGTTTGTATTGTATGGGGAAAGCAAAAATATGAGTTTTCTTTGAATCAAATCATTTGTCATAATGTTCTACTTTGGTTCATATTCTTTGCAGGAAGATATCTTTATTTCTTGAAGTCCCTGCTAACAGAGTATAATTTCTGGGAGGTTCTGCTAATCTGGAAAGATTTTCATGTAGTGGCCTGGCAACAAACTGCTTCTACTTTCTGAGCACCAGTCTAGCAAAGTATAGAGGGACCCATCACAAGCATATTGGGTACTATTAGTTGGCAAAAGGTTTTTTTCAATCCATGAAAGACATTTAAAAAAATAATTTTCAGAGACAGGGGGATAAAATTACTGCTCAGAAACTCAAAGCCCTTTATTCAAGCACTAACATCATTTTTAAAAAATTAAAGTACCTGGAGATAATATTCAATAACTTAGAGGAAAGAGGAGAAGAAGATTTCCCCTAAGATCACAGAACATGTTTACCCTTCTTTCAAGGTTATTGAGGAGACATCAGTAACCACTATTTCATATGCTTATGGTTTCATTTCTATTAAACCTGTATAAGAAAGGTCTATGGATGTTTCAGTGTTATACTTGATGAAAATACAACAGAAAAGACTGGCTTTATCAGGTAATTTTCTATAGTCAGGCTGTTATCTCTTCATAATCACACAACTTAATGAAAAGTATGAGGAATGCAAGATCCTATTGCCTGTTGATATTTTTTTTTAAATAAAATGATTCCATGGAACAAAATGCAGCTTTAAAAGATGTCTCACAGGTAAGATACAAACTTTTCAATGACAGACATCATAATGTAGGTATCTAGTATCCACTAATTGAATGTTACCGTCAGGAATATAAAGACCCATTGAAAATGTTCACTGAAGTAATCATTACAATAGGTACTGAATATAATAACGAATATTATTTTGTTCCAGGGACTGTGATAAGCAATTTACAACCAGTATCTCATTTGATCCTTAAGTCCCAGTATATCATGAAATAACCTGGATAAAATCCATTGTCTTTTGAAAGAGGTGGATTTAATATGATGGCTGGATAATGCATTCTGTTCAGAACTGAAGAGGAGCAAGAGATTGAGGCATTTGGGAAATTGTGCAACTCTTCTTCCCAATCTACTTTGCTTATATAAAATAGCCATTTATTTAACACCAGTGTGTTCCTGAAAATACTTTGTGACTCTCAGAATAATCACAATTGCACATCACCCCAAAGACAACAAATAGTAAGGAGGTTCTAAGTATTGACTGTCATTACTTGTATGCAAAAAGTGGAGTAAAAGGCAATGTCAAGAAATAGAAGATATGTGACCATGATAAGGAGCAGACTCATCATATTCTAAGCCTGAAGAATTCAATGTTGTTCTGACTGGCTAGGAAGAACCAACTCAAATTTTCAGTGTGAACATTTACTCTGCTTACACCAGAAATCAACAAAGACTGCAAATCATTTGATTATGCATATCATCTAGACTTAAGAAAGTCATGGATAACATGCTAATTATGTAATTTAAACTTTAAAAAGAAAATTTTTTCAGAGGGCCAGTTGTTAAATATTTACCAATGAAGAATCATTGTAATCTTTAATGGTGGAAGTATTCATGCTGATGGATACATAGTACACAATTGTCTTTGTATAGCAAAATTATATTATTGACCAGCCATTAATAAGACAAAAGCTGCATGTGTTTTTCTTTGTTTTGTTTTGTTTCCCTATCCCCCACAAGTGGTAATGAATTTGAAATAAACACTTGGCTTCAGTGGTGATTGATCTGACAGGTGGTTAGGAGAATGGAAGTGGGGGGTAGGTTTACAGTGGCGAATAGACATGTGGTTTGGAACAAAGAGGCATTTTTTCCTGCATGTGAAAATAAGTGACCTATATGGACATCAAACCCAAACATTGATCTTCTGAACCCTGAGAGCTCAACAACTGAACTGATTGACCCAAACTTTTTTTTGCAATGATGAAAGAATATATTCAAAAGAGAAATGGGATTTGACAACTGTTGGAATCTTCTACTAGTCTTGAGTTATTCATAAGGTAATTTATTTTTCTTAGGCTTCTATTTTTCTACTTAATTTAGAACTTCTCAGACTCTAACTTGGAAGACAAATAAAAGGTCATCTAACCCAACCTCATTCTGAATACATATCCTTTCTCTGACACCCTGCAACATAGCTGTCTGGGCCTCCCATGTAGATCTTCAGTTGGTCATGCAAAGCAAACTGGACTGTTTTAGCAATAGGACTTTGGTTTCTACTCCTGAAGGGTTGACTTAATAATCTTTTGTTTATTTACTGTGATGAGAAGCATTTTGGTGTAGCTAACCATGGAGTAAAGAAGAACATGTTCAAATAATCTTTCTGACACATATAAAGGATGTGACTTTGATTAAGTAACTTAAATCTCCATGTCCCAGGGAAAGCTGTAAGGCTATACATTACAAAGGAAGTACCGATCTGCCTCAGTCGAAGTAAAAATGAAATACTATGATGTAATGAAATTTGTCATTATAATTTTCCATCTGCAGTTTCAAGTATCACTGGCATTTTTCCTTATCTGAATACATGTTGTTTCCCCTATGACAATATTAGCTCCCTGAAGTCAGAGAATATTTTTGTTTATATCCTGCAATTCCAAGTACCCAGCATAATATGACAATATTTTAAAATTTGAATTCCTTTGATTCCCAAAGGATAATAATTATCTAGCAAAGTAAATAAAGATGCATCACTTCATGCTACTCCTTTGGAGGTCTAGTGACCCAATACTGCTTTGAAGCCAGTGATGAAGAGACCCTTCTCTTGTGGATGTATATTGGGGCTGAAAGAAATGAGGTTTCCCCTTCTCTCTCCATTATTACCTCAGGGAATTCTATCCTAATGCAGTAAATAGAAGTCAGCAAGAAACACTAAAACTGCCCTTCTTTTCATCTTTAGTGCATATGTGAAACCCTCACCTTAGATTGAACTGAATTTTAGTTTATGAAGTTTCACTAAAGATAAATAATGACAAAGATGAAGAAATTTTAGAGAGAAATTTGTGTTTTTCCATGTTTTGTATTCTCAAGTGTAATTGATGAGTCCTGTAGAAAGATGAGAGTCTAAAAATTGTTTTATTTTCAAGGTTGGATAATGTTTTTTATGAGCAAACCCCTCATCCTCAATGAATAGATTTCATGTATATTCTCCCATTAAAAATCTATCCTAGGGCCAGTTGGCTTTCTTAATTCTCTTGTAACCTTTTCAGAGATAGAATGCAATTTCATTGCATGAAAGAGCCTACCTAGTGTTAATGGAAAATTATAGTATCAAAGATTTAGAGCTGAAAAAGACCTTAAAGGTTTCCTAATTTTACAAAGGTGAAAAACTCAGATGCAGAGAAATCAAGTCACTTGGACAACATCACACAATTAATAAGGAATGGAACTGGAATTTGAACTCATTCGTTGATTTCAGATCCATTATTTTTTCTAAGACATGGTGCCTTCTAATTTATTGTACTTATCATGGAACAGTAAAACAAAGACTTGTTTTTATCTTAAGCTTCATTTGTGTCCAAAGCAATAAATTTAGTATAGGAATTTATGGATGCTTTTGAAACTCAATGCATCTCTGATATTGTCATACTTTAAAAAAAATACCTCACCCTATCCAGCCTAAGTGAGGATACCAGAGTTCAGAATCAAATGCATTTTAATCCAAATCACTCACTTTGAATATAACTGAACTTTGTCTATGGGCTCAGAATCCTCGCTGTCATTTTCCCACTTCTCAGTCAGGCCTACTTGAATAATAATTAATTGTTCTGTATATCCCCAGCTTTAAAGTTCAGTTGAATGACCTTTCTGGCTGGTGTGCTTAGAAAACTATATATTTACACTTCATGTATATCTTTTAAAAATTATTTTCAATTTCCTAAGAAGACACAGAAACTTAAATATAATGCTGTGAACAAAATCTTTATTATAACCTTCAGTGGTAAAGGTGAAATTATTTTTGTTTTACACGAGCATGTGTGTATACACATGTGTGCACATATGCATACACACTACTTGGCTTTTAAATGTCATAGAATTTCTCATGAACAGACAAAATCTTTTTCTACTGATTTTTTTGTTTTCCTTTATTTTATTTTGTAGACTAGAATTTCTCAAGATTTTTGGTCTCAGGACCTCTTTACAGCCTTAAAATGATTGAAGACCCCTCCAAAAGCATTTGCTTATCTGCATTATCTATAGATATAGACTATTTTAAAAACCAACATATTTAAAATTATTATGAAAATAGTTTTAATTCACTAACAAACTGAGAGGAAATTAGTCAGACTGGACCATATTTTGAGAATCTATATATGCTGATTTTACTGAGAAATGTTATTTTTTTCATTATTTTGAATTGAAAATACGTTTATGCCTCTGCATGATGTAGCCAAAAGTGTGGAACAACATGAATAAAAGTGCTTTAAAATTTTCAAAATATTTTTCATCAATCATTTTCTTTGACCCTCACAGGGCAACCTTAGGGGAAGAGACCCAGGCTAGATTTACTTAGAGAAAACAGTGCTGAAGAATCCCAACTAACCAAGGATGTCTGGAAGTTGACCCCAAGGGGTGAGGGTGGGGTAGACTTTGGACTATGCTATATAGGAACTGAGTTCAGCTATAAACTTTGTATCCCCATACCTATAAAGATTTAACTAAGTAAACACTCAATACCTAGTTGTTAAATTAAATGAATGAAGTAGGTAAGTGGATGAATAAAATAACTAATGAAACAATTAAATAAATGAAATAAATAAAATTAAAAACAAGTAAACATGAGTTATTTGCTATGTGCCAAGTATTTTGCTTCGTGCCTGCTTTTTTATGTTCTTTGTGCCAAGTATTTTGCTAAGGGCTTGGCATACAAAATGAGACAGCCCCTGCTCTCAAAGAACTTTGAGGAGGAAGAGAGAACATATAATCAGATTCAGTTTCAAGGTAGATGGGAGGGTAAATGCTCCATTTAGTTGAATGGTAGATAGCAGGCACTGGCAGGTTGGTTGGCAATCCCTGGATTTCTGGACTACATAGTGCCAGAGAATATGGTAGAAGCCCTTTCATTCTCCTGTCGGGGGAATTAACTTATAACACTTTGCTTGTGAAGAGACGAATTTTTTGAATTATTTTCATGCACTTTGGGATGAGTACAGGGGATTACCTTTGGACTCAGAAAGACTTAACTTTGAATAACACCTCTGACATACAACAGATACAAAATCCTGGGAAATCATTGAGTCTATGAGTACCCTAGGCAACTCTCTGGTAACAGATGGGTCAATGTCCAACATCTGTTGAGAGAGTTTCTATACTGGCAATTTCCTACCTTAATTAAATCATGAATCCTTAGCATTCTCCTTCTCTCAGCTCCTACATTTAAAAATGAAGTAATGCAAAGGATGAAGAGGACCAGCGTCATAGGGGAAATCATTTAAGCTTTGTCTTTGATTTATGGTGGCAGGCAACAAAACTATTCCCTTACTAGGTGCAGATTTTGTCTATGAGAAAGTAATTACCCTGGTGCCCATTAGAACAGCAGCTAAGTAACAGTGTTCTCATCCCCTAGGGTTCTCTAGTATTCTTAAAGAGTTTCCCACTGTCTATGTTCTTAACTAGTGGCTCTTATCCCCACCAATAGTGCTCCCTCAATTTTAGGAGTGGGGGCTGCTGAGACTCAGTTCCATTTAATTGCTTAAGTCAGATTAAATTTTACAAAGGATTATTTACCAAGAATAAACATACAAATATCCTAATCTAGCATTAAAGGCATAATTCCCTGCACACATACACTGTACCACCTCATACTCAGTTCATAGCTTAACTCAGTTTCTACACAGAACAGACCCAAGTTCCCTGATCCCTACCCCTTGGGTTCAAGTGACAGAGATCATGGAGGTGGATTCTGGGTAATTGGTTATGCCCTGGGACTGTAGAACAATGAAAATCTCTTGCTGTCTCTCCTTTTAACTCTATTTCCATCTTTGTCTTTATGTCTCTGGCCTTCTCTGGAGGGAATAAAAAAAGAAGAGGAGTGATCTTAAAGGAGAGGGAAAAAATCCCTACTCCTGCTCAACCCATTGTTTTTCCCTCCCAGGGGAACCCCAAGACAAAAAGGCAGCAAAAAGCAAGCTTAGATAAAATTCAAAGGACCAGTGTATTACTAATTGGGTAAGTAAACAGTCTGCAGTAAAACCTTGTTAATTTGATATCAGGATCATTCAGAATACCATGAAATTTGAAGTAACTGCTATTCCCCCGCCAGTTAGATAAGATGTCCCTATTAAAATCATTCACTTAATCCAAAGTACAGAAAAGACATAATTTGAGGTGGAAACGAGCTCCCAGGGGGGCTTTGGGTGACTAAATTGGCCAGATAACTTGAAGTAAGTGTCACAGAGCTTCTGGCAAGCTAACCTTAAAGAAAATAATGATCTGAGAACCTTCCTGATTACTTGTCAACAGTATAAGAGGGAAAGGGGGAAGATCAGAAAGAAAGTCACTCTTCAAACAACCTCCCTCTGCTGATGAACAATTAAGTTACTTGACCATGTCTTTCATAAGGCTATAGGATCATAAACTTAGTATTGGAAGAAAGTATAAAGGACAAAACTGGGGGCAAGAGACATAAAGTAACCTGTCCAATGTACTATAGGTATCAAATTGCACAGTAGAGGTGGGATTGGAATTCTCCTTCCCTAACTCCAAAAGTAGTACATTCTCCTGCGTATTGTTTTTTATTTTTTCAACAAATATCTTTGATGTGCCTACTGTACATAGTAGGCTAGAAGGAACAGTGAGAAAAGCTGGCCTTGAAATCAAGAATACCTGTACTAAGTTCTTCCATTAATATAAACTTAGCTGGGTATTCAAATTAAACTCTTAATGCTCTCAGACAACTCTCTGAAATGCTATATCCCAGAGGAAATGCTAGTCTATATCAGGAAATATGTTTCTGTACCAATGATGCTTGTTGGACGAAACCAAAAGTCAGCACCAGTCCAATATCTTTGTCAAGAAAAGCTCCAGGTGTACTGTGGCCCATGGAGTCAAAAAGAATCAGACATAAATATGGTTCCAGTCTTTTGTCTGTTTTTATCCAGATTTCACTAATTTCCATGAGACATTCTCTCCCCTTCCTCCTTTAACTTTTCAGCTTCCTCTTAAATGATATCTTTCCTCACTTGAATGTAAATTCTCATTCATACTGAATTTGGATTCTCAACAGTGCCTGGCAGGGGTTGAGTATGCAACACATGCTTATTGGCTTAGTTTGATTTCATTTGGTGGAAGTATAAGAATGGGGTGAGTCAAACGTCTTTTTATTCAGAGTTGTATTCTTCCATCTTAATTGTTAGACTTTCACAGTCTTTAAAACTTGTTTAAAAGTCATCTTCAGACCTTAATTAAAGAAGACAAGATGATAAAATGGGTATCATGCCTGTGCTCATGCAGTCACTGATGTTTGCATGTTGAGCAGTAGCTCCCAGTGAAGCATCATGGCGCCCTGGATGGGAACATGCACGAGGCCCCTGGTATCAAAGTTAGCTTTAGTTTGACTTTGTAAAAGCAGCTGGGCTTTGTTGCGCTTGCTTAGATCCCAACAGTGATTTAGTTCTGAGGATTATATATTTGTCTCTTATGTGTCAAAAGTCTTCTCCCTGGTGACTTTACAACTCTGTTTTTGTATTTAATGTAAAAGCATGATAGCTTCACATTGATGATTGTCAGCAGTTGCTATTTATCATCTGTCAAAAGTTTGCCTCGTGGGAAGGCAGAAAATCAAATGGATTATGGCTGTTTTTTTAGTTGCTTCAAGGAATCTTACATGACACAAGGCAAAAAAAAATGGCAAAATGACTTCTTGACAAGTAACTTAGCATTCGGAGAAATGTGGGATTTTATGCACAGAACAGCTCTGCCAATCATTCTGACAAAGCAGCATATTTTAAAATGTTCTGTCGGTTCACTCATCTGACCTCTAGGATGCTAGACCACCTGGCATCATCATTCCATACTTCGGCTGTTACCCACTCTCTTCTGGAGAAACAATAAACACAGCCGGGCTGTTAGTGGAGCTGAAGGGTGTGAAGAGATAGAGTTATTGGATTTTGAGTCTTTCTGTCTTTCATCTCATTGTCAGGATTCATAGGTCAAATACTGATAACTCCTATTAAGCCAGGAAGATAAGACTCATTGAAAAATAAATGGTAAAGTATCTTTAATAAATGTTCAGCAGTATGTATATGTGTTCAAGAAAATAAAAATTAGTTATGATTTGGGTCAAAAAATGAACCAAAACTATTTATTAAAAGCCTATTATATGTCAGGCTGAACTCAGATACTTACTAGTTGTGTGATCCTGGGCAAGTCATTTGACCTCTTATTTGGAGAAGGAAATAATAAACCACTCCAATATTTTTGCCAAGAAACTCAGTGTGCTATATGGTCCATGGAGTCACAGAGAGTCAGACACAGTTGAATGACTTAACAACATTGTGTACCAGGCATTGCGTTAGATGCTTGGGGTATGAAGCCAAAATCATCACACTGAAGGAATTTACAATCCAGCAAGGAGAAATAATGTACACATTTATAGGGGTACAGAATATGACTACAAATTAGACAAGGAGGTAATTTGGAAGGAAATATATTAGTAGATTGGGGAGACAATAGAAGGAAAAAGTCTCATATAGAAGACAGAATTTAACTTGAACTTTGAAGGAAAGTGACAAGAGAAGATTGTATACACTAATAATATTGTTTTAAGAATTCATTTTTGCAATTATAAATGCCAAAATTAACTACAAAGGATATATAAAGGAAGATACTGTCTGAAACCAGAGAAAGAATTAATGTATAGAAGATTGTATAGAATGGTTTTACTCACAAACATATGTGTATTATATATGTATGCATGTATGTATCTAAATATATATATATTTGTGTATATGTAATTATATGAGAATATATGTATATAGATATTTTATATATAATCTCTCTCTGAGGGAGAAAGAGAAAAAGAGAGAAAGAGAGACACACTGAAAAAGAGAGACACACACAAAGAGAAAGAAAGAGAGAGAGAGAGAGAGAGAGAGAGAGAGAGAGAGAGAGAGAGAGAATGAGAATTTGTGCCTAATGGAAGCCATCTCTAGGGAAAAGAGAAAAACAAAGAAAAAGAAAATTACATGATAATTGTTACATATTTAAAAAGGAATATCAAGTTGTACATCATAGATTTGAAATTCCATGTACAATTATCTGTGTTGAAAATGAAATTTTATTTCTTAAGTTTAGAATAAAATTAATAAAAGTTTTTTTTTTTTTTAAAAAAGGAAAGTGATGCATCCAAAACATAAAGGGAGTGAACTCTAGGGATTGGAAAGTTAGTAGCAACCAAACAGAGACATGGTACAGAGTATCAAGAATAAGGACAGTTTAAAAAGATTGTTTGGCTAGACTGTAGCAAACATAGAAAGGAGAAAGGTGTGATAAGGCTATCTAAGGAGATGGGTGAATTTGAGCATTTCTAAGTTCCTTTCTAGATCTACATGATCCTAGGACTTGCATCTTCATCAGATTTTCTAGATTTTTTTCCATTTGAAAGTGATTAATCACTCCTATGTCAGTTGGGGCCACTTGTGAAGAGCTTGAAATAGATGCCAATCAGAGGAGTTTATTTCTGATCCTTCAAGTAATAGGGAGAAATGAATTTATTGAATAAGGGCCAATATACTGAAACTACACTTTAGGAAAACCACTTTGACATCTTTTTTTAGGGTGGATTGGAGAGAGGTGAGCTTTGAGGCAGGAAGATTACTTAGACAGCTGGTACAGTAGTCTTGGCTGAGGGCCTGACCTAGGGCGGTACCTGCAGGCAGGGGTGCCAGTAAATATTTAACAACCAAATCTGCAAAACCGGCATGAAATACTTTTGTTTAACTTGCATATTAGCATCTTCCCATCACTTCCTTAAGTTCAGAACAACCAACAAAACAATAAATCAAATCTTGATTTATAGTGTTTGGTGATATTCAAGGTGCTAAGTATTTACATTGGAAATTTAACAATATGTTCCCATTAGCTAGCTCCAGCCACACCCAAGAATATGGGACAGCTGAAAATATTGAAATAAAATTCAAATAAAATCAAACCAAAAAAAAAAAAAGATTATTTAGATAGACATTCTCTCCTATCCTTTTAATTTAATCTAAAACATCTTTATCTCCCTGTATGTGTGTGTGTGTGTGTGTGTGTGCTCGCTCTCCTGACACAACTCATAAACTATGCCTTATGCAAAGAAGCATATTGTCTAGAATGCAAAAAACAAAATAATACAGTTAGAGCAAACTACTATTACATTTATGAATTCTAGAATTAAGGGAAAAGTGCACTTATTCCAGAATGAATTTTTCCCCTTTTAAGATAGGAGGTAAAGTCCTTCATTGGAGAAATGTAGAATAACATGTAGTGATTGTGAGGTTCAAGAAAGAAGAGTTTTTGAATAGCTTTTATAGTTACTGCAACAGGCAATCAGTATAAAATAATGTTAAGAATTATTGTATAATAGTTAAGGTTCAGTTAATATTGCAAATATTCTGAAAGGAGATGGTAGATAAATTCAGAAGCTGTGAAGATCGGATATTTTAAAATCAGCCGGAGTCAGGAATTCAGGTTAGGGGAAATTCGTCAGTGAAGAAAGATCGGAGGTGGAAGAGAATGGGCAATAGCAATGTGTGTAGCTGAGTCAAGAAGCTAGCTAGACCAGCAGCCACACGACCAGGAGCTAGGAGTATGGAACCCAGGTTCAATCTCCCCCAGCTTCTCTTCCTGTCTCTCTGCCTCCACCCCCCAAAATCGTCATTTCCTATACAACACATCAGGACCTGCACGGAGAGTGGGCAGGGACCATTCTTTATCCAATCATGTATATTAATAGAGTATAGCCCAATTACTATTTAGCCTTATGTGCTTGGGACGTCAGTGCATCAACTCAAACCTCAGCCCATTACAAGAAGCCATATCTTTGAAGAGATATTAACATGAATATGGATATTTAAAGGAGAGACAGAGCTTGAGGTAGAAAAAAAACAAAGCACCTAAGCAGTTATTGGGTAGTTAGTTGGTGATTGTTGTCCTTTTTTTTCAAAAAGGATCAAAATGGACCTGGTTTTCTAGAGCAATGAGATGATTCAAACCAGTTCCAAAGGTTCAGTAATGAAGAGAGACATGTATACCCAGAGAGAGGACTGTGGGAACTGAGTGTGGACCACAACATAGCATTTTCACTCTTTCTGTTATTGTTAGCTTGCATTTTGTTTTCTTTCTCAGGTTTGTTTGTTTTTCCTTCTTGATAGGATTTTTCTTGTGCAGCAAGATAACTTTATAAATATGTATACATATATTGCATTTACCACATATTTTAACATTTTTAACATGTATTGGATTACCTGCATCTAGGCGAGGGGTTGGGAGAGGAGGGGAAAAGTTGGAACAGAAGGTTTTGCAAGTGTCAATATTGAAAAATTGCCCATGCGTATGTTTTGTAAATAAAAAGCTTTAATAAAATAAAAAGAATAAAAAAAAGGATCGAAATAATATCATCATTGGGTGATGTCTTTTTTCTCATGCATAATTTAAGTGATAAAGAAAGTTCAAATTTTGTGACCTCACTCTCTCTTCCAAAGTTCTTGAACTCTAGTGCCAAGACAAAAGTAAAGATAATTGGCTTCTGGTATACAGTGGATGACTTTGGAGTCTTTGACGTCTAATAGCACTAGGCACTTCACAGCTCCTGTTTCAGGTGCCTTCATGATCATTGGAACAAATTGTTTCTCATCTGCTTATTCCACTGGGAAAGTTGCCGCATGCTTGTGATAAACATAGTTAACTGAAACTAAAATATCATTGGAGTTATGGGTATGTACCAAGGTAACTCCAAAGGAAGTTGTTAGTCTAAGAATGGTAGGAAGGATGGAGGAATATGTCTAATTTTCCTAGAGCATTATGGTCATGAGAAAAGATACACTCTATACTCAAAAGGCTATTTAGGGATATAGTATCTTCTGTCAAGGGCTGAATTTCTTTCAGTGAAGGAACATGAACAAAATATGAGAGGAAGAGATGTAAGATTAAGATAAGTCATGGTCTGATCGGAGGGAGATTAAAGAGGACATGAAGGAAGTGGAAATAACTTTGTAAAGTTTAGGATACTGACTTTGTAAAGTTTAGCTGTCAGCAGGCACACAGATTTTACAAGAGATCAGATGAGATCTGGGAATAGTTAAGGGAAAGGAATATTCATCCTAGCAGCATGTAACTCAGGTCTAAGAATTGGGAGAAGACTGGAAGCTTGCTAATCAAATTGATTGAGGAATTCTTCATTTTTTTAAAAGTGAAACGAGTACAGTTTTGAAGAATGGGTTAGGACTCAGTTATAGAAGATATTGAGACAGTGCATTCAAGTAGGGCATAAAAGTTAGGAGACTGTGAGATTAGGATGACTCAAAGATAAGATCCATTTATGAGACTAAGAGAGAGTGAATTAGACAGGTAAGATATTCAGTGGATTATAGAGGTCTTAAATACTACAGTAATGAATTTGAACTTGGTTATATAAGCAATGTAATGGGAATAAATTTTTTCTGAGCAGTAGTATAAACTGATGAGAATAAATGCATTTCTTGAGGAGGGGGTTATTTTTATTATTTTGGAGTAGATGTTTAATAATATTGATTTAAATGAATTGAAAATTAACCCATTAAGGAGGATGGTGGATTAGGAAAAAAAAGACAAGCAGAAAGGATACTTGTCAGGAGGATATTTAAGTTGTTTTGGACACTGGATTTAGTATTAGAAAGTCATGGAATCAAATCATGCCTCAGATTAGCCGTGTCATCCTGGATGATTAATTTAACTTCATGGCATTTCATTTTGCTTAACTGTAAAATGGAGTAATTGCACTTGATGATCCCTATAGTCTATTCTGATTCTATGATGAAAGCTTTAGCAGACATGTAACTTGTTATTTTTTTTTCCTTTTTTGACTAATGTTATTGTACTAACACTGGATATAATTCTTTTATCACATTCCCCATGGAGATGGAACCTATAACAGAAGTATGGCAAAGCACATGGACAAGTGATAAATATCTCTGTGATGCTGGAGCAAATTCATTTGAAAAATTTTTAATACTAAAAGTATAGAATTCATCTGTTTCTAATAGTCTGTCAAAACATTTTTGCTGAATTAAATAAGAGGGAAAAAAATTCAGTTCCGTGGGAAAAGGTGGTCTCTCGTGATTTCTAAAAAGTGCTGGTGAGTTCATTTTCTAAGGAACTACAGGCATTCTATATTCTAAAGCAAGGACTGCTGTAATACCTTTTACACAAAGCAAGGCCAGATTTGTGGAGCAGTTGAAGAGGAGTTTAATGTGGAATAAAAAGAGGAAATGAAGAAAGACATCTTATTCAGAAAGCTAAAGAGATCTGACGGAGTTTTCAGAAGAACAAAAAAAAAAAAAAAAAAAATAAGGGGATAGATTGGCGGATGAGAGTGAAGGACACAGATTTGTTCCACATCACTCACCCACCATCCCTGCCTGAAGCTCAGAACAAGCCAGGAGAAGGCCAGAGGAAAGAGCAAAAGTCAAAATAAGCTCAGGAAAAGAGGCAGAGGAGAGATTCTAATGCATTTTATTCAGCTTTTTTATAAGACACCAAACCCTTCTTTTAATTCTCCCTTTGTGTCTGAGAATTTGGTGTTTTAAATTTTAAAATATATATTGTGTGTGAATTCTATTCAATTCAACCAATATTTACTAAATGGCCTTCTGTGTGCATGGCATTGTATCAAATACTGCAGATAGGAACTAGCCTTATGATTTTCTTTTTTTTTTTTATCTTCTGAATAAGGGGACTCTTTACCAAAGAAAGTCAGGACTTTTTCTGAAACTTTTACAATTTGCTAGAACATTGAGTGATGTGCCCAGAATAACATAATTATTATATGTGAGCCTGTCTTCAAAGAGCTTAATCTGGATTTTTATATAGAGTAATCAATGGAATGAATTGAAGGAGGGAGAAAACAGAGTAGGGAAATTAATTAGGAGGTTGCTAATAGTAGTTCAGAAGAGAAGTTATAAGAATTATGGAAAGAATATAATGTATAGCAGACCCACACATTAATGTTATGTTTATTCATATTTATCTTTATATCTATATCCACATCTATATGGTTAAAGGAAAAATAAGAGTCAAGTATGATTCAGGGTTATACATATGGATGATTAGGAGAAATATGGAATTTTGAAGCTAGGAGGTTTGAAAACAGGATAATCAGTTTTCTTTTATACATGTTGGAATTAAAATGACAATACATGGAATCAAAGATATTTAGGAGACAGTTGGGTTATTTGATGTTTTTCTTGGTTTAATCTGATTCCTTACCTGAAGTATGTTTTGCATACTGTGCTTTACCCAACATTCCAGTATATATTCCCTGTATTGTATCTCACTTCACCATTAAATATTATGGTGGGTAAATAATAGGAAGAACTAAAAGTCAACCCAATACTTTAATGCCATTGATGCCTATGAGTTTGCCAAGGCAAGCTCCTCCTTCATGACATATCCTATTCTATTCCATTTTCTTTAGCAGATTACAATCCCTCATATGCCCATTCGTTCCCTTCAATTTCTCCCTGTCTATGTTTTCACTAATTCTAAAAAAGTGCTAATTTTTCCATTCGTCACCACTATTGTCTCATACGTCTCATCTCTTTTATACCTAAGTTTCTCAAGAAGACTAGCTCTTTGTTGCCCCATTTCCATTACTCCCTTATCTCCTTATTTCTCTACAGTGTGGCTTCCAATCTCCTCATCCAACTATGCAATATTCTTTCAAAGTTATCACATCTCTTAATCAACACTTCTTTACTTCTTTGCAGTCATTGATACTTTCACTCTCTCTTTGATACAATCTTCTTCATAGATTCCCATGACCAATCTATCTTGGTTCTTCTCTCACTTATTCCTGATCAATCCTTTTTCAGTCTCATTTTCTGGATTTTCATTGGTCATTTCTGCAAAATGGTGATTGTAACCTAGGGATCTGCTCTGGGTCCTATTTAGTTCTTTCTATATATTATTTGACTTGGTGATCTTACATCAACTCCCATAGATTTAATTATCATTTCTAGGCTGAGGAATTATTCTTAAGCATCTTTAGTCATAATTTCATTGCTCATTTCTCCAGATGTTTTTGGAACTCCTTGAACTCAATGTTGAATGATATCTTAAGACCAACAGACCCCAAGCCAAAAGCATTATTCTTTCCCCAAATCTCCCCAATATTATAATAATCTCTTTTACTGTTGAGAGTACTACCATTCTCCCAATCACCCAAGCTTACAACCTAGTTGACATATTCTACTCCATTTTTTCTTTCTCAATCCCCAAACCCAATGTTTACAAGTCCTTTTGAATTCATTTTCATAACATCTCTCCTTTATTTTTCCCTTCTTTTCTCCAACACATCTAGAACCTTCTTAGTATAGCCCCTCATCACCTGTGGCCTAGATCATTACAATATTTTGCACATCAATCAGTACATCGAGTCTTTCCCTATTCAAGTCCATCTTCCATCCAGCTATCAATGTTATCTTCCAAAAGTCAAATGTCTAACCTGTAGTTCATTATTATCCCCAGGATCAAATATAAATTCCTTTATTTGGCATTTGTAACTTGTCTCACTCTTACCTTCCCTGTCTTCTTACATTTCACTCCTCCAATATACTTTGAGATTCAGTGATACTGCCTTCCTTGCTGTTCCTCAAACACAATGCTTCATCTTCTGACTTCATCCATTTTCATTGACTATTCTTCACTCACTGATTCTCCTGCTCCTCATCTTAGTATCCTGATGCCTTTTAGTCACAAGTAATTGTTTCCATTTTATCCTGTACATATCTGGTTTGTAAATAGTTGTTTGTATATCTTCCTCTCCTCCTAGTTGACTTTGAATAGTAGTAGGAACTGTGTTTTGCATTTCTTTGCATCCTCAGGGCTAAATACAATGTCTGGTTCATAAGAGGCACATTATAAGTCCATATAAGTGTGCGTTTATAAATGCATTTCACTGTCCAGTTCCTTATAATATTTCATATTCCTACCACTCTATGGATGTGAAGACATCATATAACCAGAGATAAAATGTAAAGTAGTTACATCGTTATGAGAATATTTTATTTGATTAAGTACTCTTTTGGCTTATGAAAAGGAAGAAATTCGCAAAGTCACTGTTGAAAATTTTGGAGCCAGAAGCAAGAACCACAAAACATGCACTAAAATCAGTCTTGGGAGGGAGAATGTGTGTGTGTGTGTGTGTGTGTGTGTGTGTGTGTGTGTGTGACAGAAACACACTCGCATAGACACATACACAAAGACAAAGAGGAGGGAGAAAAGGAGGAAGGGATGGAGAGAGGAAGGGAGAGACAGAAAGAGAGAGAGAGAGACAGACAGACAGACACACACACATACACATATACATACACACACAGATACACATACATACATAAAAAGAAAGAGACAAGAGAAAGAGACTCTGAACCACAGATTGTTTCTAGGCAATCCATTTATGATTAGGAGGAAGGTATAGTTGGACAAGTAGGAATTCTCCTGGTATTTGATTGCAAAATGAAGTATACCAGTTGGTAACTTCCTAGTTTATCTAATTATTCTTGATAGCTTCTATCCCAGTAATGAAATTGCTGAAAAAAATATTATGATCTTCAAAACTTCTTGATCTTTTAAAATCATGAATTTAAATTTTATTTTCAGTAAATGTTGGTGACCAGCAATATTGCCTCGATCTAGTAACAAACTTACAGCTCTGCCAAGCTCTGAATAATGAGACAAAAAAAAAAAGTCAAGTTTTAATGGAAAGATGAGGACTATCTGAGCAAGGGACATTGAGGAACTACCCCAGTTAACAATAAAATGAGAGGGTGAAGAGCACTGGAGTCCAGTTTTATCTATTTCACAGTATTCTTTATCATCAGTCTTGGTACTGAATTTTGATAGTACTTGAAAATTCTTGAATTTCCATGGCATCTAATACTTGGTAGATTTATCCTCTCAATATTTCAATGGGCTTCTATTATTGCATGTTAGAAGTTCACAATACAAAATGATATGAAATATCTGGCACCTTTTTTTAATTTAATAGCCTTTTATTTACATGATATATACATGGGTAATTTTACAGCATTAACAATTGCCAAACCTCTTGTTCCAATTTTTCACCTCTTACCCCCCCCACCCCCTCCCCTAGATGGCAGGATGACCAGTAGATGTTAAATATATTAAAATATAAATTAGATACACAATAAGTATACCTGACCAAAACGTTATTTTGCTGTAGAAAAGAATCAGACTCTGAAATATTGTACAATTAGCTTGATGAAGGAAATCAAAATGCAGGTGGGCATAAATATAGGGATTAGAATTCAATGTAATGGTTTTAGTCATCTCCCAGAGTTCTTTTTCTGGGCATAGCTAGTTCAGTTCATTACTGCTCCATTAGAAATGATTTGGTTGATCTCGTTGCTGAGGATGGCCTGATCCATCAGAACTGGTCATCATATAGTATTGTTGTTGAAGTATATAATGATCTCCTGGTCCTGCTCATTTCACTCAGCATCAGTTCATGTAAGTCTCTCCAGGCCTTTCTGAAATTATCCTGTTGGTCATTTCTTACAGAACAGTAATATTCCATAATTTTCATATACCAATTTATTCAACCATTCTCCAACTGATAGACATCTATTCAGTTTCAGTTTCTAACCACTACAAAAGGGCTGCTACAAACATTCGTGCAACATACAGGTCCCTTTCCCTTCTTTATAATCTCTTTGGGATATAATCCCAGTAGTAAACACTGTGGATCAAAGGGTATGCACAGTTTGATAACTTTTTGAGATAGTTCCAAACTACTCTCCAAAATGGTTGGATTCGTTCACAACTCCACCAACAATGCATCAATGTCCCAGTTTTCCGCATCCTCCTCAACAATCATCATTATTTTTCCTGTCATCTTAGCCAATCTGACAGGTGTAGGTAGTATCTTAGAGTTGTCTAATTTGCATTTCTCTGATTAATAATGACTTGGAGCATCTTTTCATATGACTAGAAATAGTTTCAATTTCTTCATCTGAGAATGTGTCTGTTCATATCCTTTGACCATTTTTCAATTGGAGAATGGCTTGATTTTTTATAAATTAGAGTTAATTCTCTATATATTTTGGAAATGAGGCCTTTATCAGAACCTTTGTTGAAAAAATATTTTCCTAGTTTATTGCTTCCTTCTAATCTTGTCTGCATTAGTTTTGTTTGTACAAAAACTTTTCAGTTTGGTAATATCGAAATTTTCTATTTTGTGATCAGTAATGATCTCTAGTTCTGCTTTGGTCATAAAGACCTTCCCCTTCACAGGTCTGAGAGGTAAAACTATCCTATGTTCCTCTAATTATTAATATTTCATTTCTTTATTGCCTAGGTCATGAACCCATTTTGACCTTATCTTGGTGTAATGCTTAGTATGGATCAATGCCTAGTTTCTGCCTTATTAGTTTCCAATTTTCCCAGCAATTTTTATCAAACAGTAAGTTCTTATCCCAAAAGCTGGATTTTTGGGTTTGATCAAAGACTAGGTTGCTATATTTGTTGACTGTTTTATCCCTTGAACCTAACCTATTCCACTGATCAACTAATCTATTCCTTAGCTAATACCAAATGTTTTGGTAACTGCTGCTCTATAATATAATTTTAGATCTGGTACAGCTAAGCCACCTTCATTTGATTTTTTTCATTAATTCCCTTAAAATTCTTGACCTTTTGTTTTCCATATGAACTTTGTTGTTATTTTTCTAGGTCATTAAAATAGTTTTTGGGAGTCTGATTGGTATAGCGCTAAATAAATAGATTAGTTTAGGTAATATTGTCATCTTTATTATATTTGCCTCGCCCTATCCAAGAGCATTTAATATTTTCCAATTAGTTAGATCAGACTTAATTTGTGTGAAAAGTGTCTGTAATTTTGCTCATAAAGTTTCTATTTTCCCTTGGCAGATAGATTCCTAAATATTTTATATTATCAGTAGTTACTTTAAATGGAATTTCTCTTTGTAACTCTGACTTGGATTTTTGATTAGTGATATATAAGAATGCTTGATGACTTATTGGGTTTATTTTATAACCAGCAACTTTGCTAAAGTGTGGATTATTTCTAATAACTTTTTAGCAGAATCTCTGGAGTTCTCTAAGTATACCATCATGTCATCGGCAAAGAGTGTAATTGGCTTCCTCATTTGCCTGTTCTTATTCCTTTAATCTTTCTCAGCTCTTATGCTATAGCTAGTCGTTTCTAATACAATATTAAATAGTAACGGTGATAGTGGGCAACCTTGTTTCACTCCAGATCTTATTGGGAATGGTTTGCAGTTTGTCTCCATTACATATGATGCTTACTGATGGTTTTAAATAGATGCTGCTGATTTTTTAGGAAAAGTCCATTTATTCCTATACTCTTTAGTGTTTTTTAATAGGAATGGATGTTGGATTTTTATCAAATGCTTTTTCTGCATCTATTGAGATGATCATATGGTTTTTGTTAATTTGGTTATTGATATGGCTAATTATATTGATAGTTTCTCTAATATTGAACCAGCCCTGCATTTCCTGGTATAAATCCTACTTGATCATGTGTATTATCTTGGAGATGATTTTCTGTAGTCTTTTGCTAATATCTTATTTAAGATTTTAGCATCAATATTCATTAGGGAGATTGGTCTATAATCTTTTCTCGTTTTCAGCCTACCTGGTTTAGGTATCAGTACCATGTCTGTGTCATAGAAGGAATTTGGTGGACTCCTTCATTCCTATTTATCAAATAATTTATATAGCATTAGGGCCAATTGTTCTTTAAATGTTTCGTAAGATTCATGTAAACCATCTGGTCCTGGGGATTTTTTCAGGGAGTTGTTTAATTGCCTGTTCTATTTCTTTTTCTGAAATGGGACTATTCAAGCAATTTACTTCCTCCTGTTAGTCTGGGAAGTCTGTATTTTTGGAGGTAGTCATCCATTTCACTTAGGTTATCAAATTTATTGGCATAAAGTTGAGCAAAATAACTCCTTATTATTTCTAATTTCCTCTTCATTGGTGGAAAGTTCTCCTTTTCATTTTAAGACTACTAATTTCATTTTCCTCCCTCCTTTTTCTAATCACATTTACCAAAGGTTTATCTATTTTATTGGCTTTTTTCATAGAACCAACTCTTAGTTTTATTAATTAGTTCAATAGTTTTTTTACTTTCAATATTTTAAATTTCTCCTTTTAATTTTAAATTTCCAATTTAGTATTTGATTGGGGTTTTAATTTGGTCTTTTTTAGTTTTTTTAGTTGCAAGCCCAATTCATTAATCTTTTTCTTTCTCTGTTTTATTCAAGTAAGCT
This sequence comes from Sarcophilus harrisii, assembly GCF_902635505.1. NCBI lineage: Eukaryota > Metazoa > Chordata > Mammalia > Dasyuromorphia > Dasyuridae > Sarcophilus > Sarcophilus harrisii. The sequence goes on along the minus strand of NC_045429.1, from coordinate 43,775,068 downwards.
CTCTAAGGATATAAAATTCCTCTCTTATTACCGCTTTGGCTGCATCCCACAAATTTTGGTATGATGTCTCATCATTGTCATTATCTTGAGTGAAATTATTAATTGTATCTATAATTTGTTGCTTCACCCAATCATTCTTTAAGATGAGATTGTTTAGTTTCAATTACTTTTTGTTCTATTTCCCCTAACTTTTGTTGAATGTAGTTTTTATTGCATCATGATCTGAAAAGAAAGCATTTACTATTTCTGCTTTCTTGCATTTAATTTTGAGGTCTTTATGTCCTAATATATGGTCAATTTTTGAATAGGTTCCATGAACTGCTGAGAAGAAAGTATATTCCTTCTATCTCCATTCAATTTTCTCCAAAGATCCAACATACCTAATTTTTCTAATATTCTATTTACTTCTTTAATTTCTTTCTTATTTGTTTTGTGGTTTGATTTGTCTAATTCTGAGAGTGCAAGGTTGAGATCTCTACTATTATAGTTTTTGTTGTTCTATTTCTTCTTGCAACTCTCTTAACTTCTCCTTTAGGAAGTTGAGTGCCATACCACTTGTTGCATATATGTTTAATATTGATATTGCTTCGTTGTTTATGTACCTTTAGCAGGATGTAGTTTTTCCTTATCTCTTTAATTAGATCAATTTTTACTTTTGCTTGATCTGAGATAAGGATGGCTACCCTGCTTTTTGACTTCACCTGAAGCATAATAGATTTTGCTTCCAGCCTTTTACCTTTATCTATATGTATCCCCCTGCTTGAAATGTGTTTCTTGTAAACAACATATTGTAGAGGTTCTGACTTTTGATCCAGTCTGCTATCTGCCTCCTCTCTTTATGCGGGAGTTCATCCCATTCACATTTACGGTTAGAATTACTAAATCTGTATTTCCTGCCATCCTAATAACCCCAGATTGTGCTTTTACTTATTCTTGCCTCTCCCCAACCCTCTTTCCCCTTTAAACTTATATTCCCCTCTTGTATCACAATACTTATCCTCTTTATAATCCCTCCCTCCCCCTTTGAGTCTTTCCCCTTCCTTCCCTTATTACTCTTTTCTTTTCCTTTCTCTCCCCGTTTTTAATGAGGGCAGAGAATTTTCTCTACAACAAATGTCATATTTTTTCTTTGAGCCAACTCTGATGAGAGTAAGATTCAGACAATGTTCCTCCCTCTCTAAATTCCCTCAGATATGATAAGTTTCCTTAGCCTCTTTGTGGGATGTGGTTTCCCTCTTTATCCTCTCCTTCCCACCTTATTCTGCCATCATCCCTTTTCCATATCTACTTCCTTTTTATGTTATATCAGTACAATCAAATTTTACATGTATTCTTTTGTATATCCACAAAGAAATACATCTCTAAGAGTTATTTTTACCTTTTCTGCATCTCTTGAGTTCTATGCATGGAGATCAAATTTTTTGTTTAGTTCTGGTTTTTTCTTCAGAAACAAATGGAATTCATTTGTTTCATTAAATGTCCATCTTCTTCCCTGGAAGAAAATGCTCAGCTTAGCTGGGTAGTTTATTCTTGGCTGCATCTCAAGTTCTTGTGCCTTTCGGAATATCATATTCCAGGCCCTTCTTCCTTTAATGTAGAGGCAGCCAGATCTTGGGTGATCCTTATTGTGGCACCTCGGTATTTAAATGGTTTTTTTTTGGCTGCTTGTAAAATTTTTTCCTTAATCTGATAGTTTTGAAATTTTGCCACAATATTCCTTGGGGTTTTCATTTTAGGGTTTCTTTCAGAAGGTGTTCGATGAATTCTTTCAATGCCTATTTTACCTTCTGATTCTATTACCTTCTAATGAGATTTAACATGATTTCAATGTAATAAAATTTTATTAATTTGAAGTTCATCTGAAATAGCAAGTTATATAAAGTAGCCACAGGATTTTCAACTGGCTAGAGAGGTTTTATCTCCTTCACCTTGTTCATTTATTGAAATGGAGAGATAAAAAGATAAAGGGGAGATGATTATCTTGAAAGTAATTCATATAATCAGCTAACCAGGATTAAGGCTCTTTGTTGACTACTCCCCAAGTACTGGACCCTCACTCCCTAGTTCTCTGCATCTCAAGTATATCCAAGTTTAGAGTTAATCTAACTCAATCATCCTTTTTATAGATGAAGAAACTGAGTCCTGGAGAGGTAAAGTTTCTTGTCTGAGGTGACATGGCAAATTAAGGAAATTATCCTTTTTGAATGTTTATGCTACTTACATCTTTTGAATCTCTTTTATAATTCCATTTTAGAAACATTCTCCTGCTCTACTTTTACCTGCTTTCATACTAGGAATATACTTTTTACTCACTTTAACCTCTTAGAATTCCTGGCTTTTTTCAAAGCAAATTAATGGGCCACATTCTATGTGAAACTTTTTCTGATTCCCCCTAGATACTAGTCATACTTCCTTGGAAAATATATTTATCAGCAAATCAATAAAAAAACATTTATTAGGAGATTTTTATGTTAAAGGAAGGAATAGAAAATCCTGAGTCAAAAATCCAGACTCAAACACATATTAGATGTGCATAAATCACTGAACCACTATCTGCCTCAGTTTTCTTAACTGTAAAATAAGACTAATTTTAGCACCTACCTCCCCAAATTAATGTGAGAATCAGATGGAATACTGTTGCAAAGCACTTGGCATAGTACCTGGTGCATAATTGTCTCTTAAATATATTTCTTTCTTTTCTTCCAGGAACTATGATAGATATTGATGACACAAAGTAAAAGTGAAAATAGCACTACCCTCAAGGAGCTTATATTCTAATGGTTATTTACTCATATATGTTCATATTTTCTTCTCCCTTACTTAGCACCATATCTGGAACACATTAGGTGCTTATCAATGCTTTTTGAATTAAAATGAAAACACAGTAATTAAATAAGTTTTAAACATATACTATACAAATCTTAACCATCATTATTATAATGGTTTTCAAAGTCATGCTATATATTTGCAATGACTTCTCATTTAATACATTCATTAAATCAGTATTTATTAAGACCCCACCATGTTCCAAGTTCTCCCTAGTCACTTAATGGTTATCTTATAAGCAATTGTGAAAATCTTTCCACTCTGGAAATCTGCCTGAGTTGAATAGGAATTTAATACTTCCTCATTATTCTGCCCAGTCTGGATATGGAACTCTCAAAACTGCTTCCCATTATCTCCATCCCAATTATACACACACACATATATACACAATCTCTATCTCTATCTATATACACACGTATATATGTACAGATGTATATACACACTCATACACCCAGGCACACCCATGTTTGTGCACATACACAGAACAGGGATCAGGCTGCTTGTGGACCAGGTAAAAAGAATTAGTAAAATTTAAATAATCAATCACTCCATTTCTTCCTGTGCCATTTTCTCTGTTAAGTGACATTGCCTGTATTTTATAAGAGAGGAAACTGAGAATGAAAGAAGTTAAATGGCTTGTTCAAGATCACAAATCAAGTCATTGACAGAGTTAGGCAGATGATACAGGTTTGTTGCCTCTGGCCCACTTTGAGCATGACTACAGATTTTACTGCAAATATTATTTGTGGGCCTATTCATATCTCTATGGCTGTCTCCTGGCTCAACTTCAAGGAGTTTTGTGTGACCATACTAGTGACAAAATACATAACATGTGGGGCTAGGAATTCCCTTCTACCCAATATTATGGAAACCTGTGAAGCAGTTGTGACTACTCCCTGAAATCTGCATGATATGAAGAATCTTTTTGATCGTTTGGAGTTAAATTTATTGCCATTTTTAAAAGAGGTTTTCCAAGAAAAGCTGGATATGAAGAAATTAATGAATCAAGTGAATTAAAAATTGTGAAAAAGAATTTTAAACATTATTATGTTTATTAGGTATCAGATAATGGCAAATGTAAGAAGCATAGATACAAGAGAGGGACAGATCTGGATCTCAAAGACTTTGGATTCTATTAGAAGGAAATAATATATGTAAAGCACTAGTAGTCAAGATATGAAGGTTTCTCCTGGGAAATGCAGGATTGATGAATTTATCTATAGTATAGTCAATTGACTTGCCTTTTCCAGCCAGACCACCTGGTGGAGATTCATTGGGATGCATGTTCAAGGTAATGAAAAACCTAAACTATTTTAACAAACAAACAAACGAATGAATGAATGAATGGGATAAATAAATAATTATACATGTATCCATTATTTTACATCATTTTATGTGTTCACACAATATTGGCCAACATCAATGCCTTAACACATTTGTCATTGGTGTCTTTATACCTCTAGTCAATTGTTGAAAAGTCTGCTGTAGTATAAATCTGTTTGGGGCCAGGATTCCTAGAATGTTTGAATTCTTGGACACAAAAATGATGGCAGAGCTAATGGACTTACACACATTATAAAACTTTGATAAAGAGAAATATTTGATTGGGGCTGTTAAATGCAAGAATTATCAGAGGCATGCTCAATTCAATTATAAATATATTATTAAGCTGAATGGATTGTGTAGTCACATATTTTGAATTGAAAGGGACATAAAGTTCAACTCCTCTCATTTTACAAAGAAACAAAGTGAGCCTCAAAAAGATTAGTGTTTTTTTCCAAGGTCATAAAGAAAGGTGGAGTCTAAAGAAACATCAGAATTGTTTCATTGACTCATTGATGGAATCTCTCTCCATCTAGAAGACTACCCACTGAAATTATGATCTCATAGAAATCTATCTAAAATGAATTCTTTGTAATGAAAATAAAATCTTAAACAATAAATCCTTAAGGAAAGAGATAGAGTGACAAAGACAAAGGGAAAGAAATAGAGATAGGAGAGAGAGAGAGAGAGAGAGAGAGAGAGAGAGAGAGAGAGAGAGAGAAGAGAAGAGAAGAGAAGAGGAGAGGAGAAAGAGAGAGAGAAAAGAATATAGAAAAAAACGGAAAGAAATGAAAATTAATCTTTAGGTGTTACTTGAGTAGAGTCCTTGACTCGGCTTTATAAAAGAAAGGGTTTAGAACAATAATCAGTGCTACTTTGTCATGGCAACATAGAAAAGACTGGATAGGTAGGTAGATTGGTTGTTGTCCTTTGTTCCCGAAGAGGACCAAAATGATATTAGAGTCAAGTTACAGTGTGTCTGAGCAGAACTGGCTGATCAGATGAATACAAGTTCAGAATGCTCAGCCACAAATTGGAAAATGCTAGTCAATGTTAACATTCGTGATGGATTCTCTACATCTGTGCATTTCATGTTTATTTTGAGCTACATCTATGAGCCACTGCTCATAGAACACAATGCTTTTTCTGATGAAGACATGCCATGCTGCATGGTCCTGTGCCAGTATGTTGTATGTCACATAATCAATTCCAAACTTCCTAAGAGAAACTTTGAGAGTGTCCTTGTGTTGCTTTTTCTGACTACTATGTGAATGCTTGTCCTGTATGAGTCATTTTGTCAAGCATAAATTTCATATGCAAGCAGTATAGTCAGCCCAGTAGCACTACAGTAGAGTTTGGATCCTTAAAGTTTTGCATTTCAACCACAGGAAGCATTTCCATCTTGCATGAAGAGGCCAGCTGAGTAAGCAGATAATTTATAGAGCACTTTTTCTAGCCCCTTCCTGATGTTAAGAGATGAACAGTGCAATCCTTAAAGGGTCTCTTAGAGACCCTGAAGAGTGCTGAATTTCACTGATGTTTCCATTGAGAAGAGGACTTAGGTTTAGGGTTGTGACTGCAGTTCCCAGTGTATCTGTGCCTACTGCTTCATCACTTGCCTGTCACCACAGGACTTTGAAGTAAGTAGAAATGGCAAAATGGTATAGGTGATGTCTTTTTATTTGGGTGTAAATTGGATTTAAATAAAGCAAAATTGCAGGAAGTTGGCAGTCTCACTCTTTCTTCCATAGTCATCACAGTCTAGGGTCAGAACAGAATCAAGATGACTAGGGATAGAGATTCAGTGGATGACATGGACGTCTTTGTTTTCTTTTTTTTATTATTATTATTTTTTATTGGAGATTATTTATTTACAAAGCACATTCATGGGTAATTTTTTCTGACATTGACCCCTGCATAACCTTTTGTTGCAAATTGTCCCCTTCTTCCCCCCAGCTCTTCCCCTAGCTGGCAGGTAGTCCAATACATGTTAAATATGTTGAAATACATGTTAGATCCAATATATGTATACATATTTTTACAATTATCTTATTGTGCAAGAAAAATCAGACAAGAAGGAAGAAAAGAAAAACTGAGAAAGAAAACACAATGCAAACAAATAACAGAGAGAGTAAGAATGCTATGTTGTGTTCCACACTCGGTTCCCATGGTTCTCTCTCTGGGTGTAGAAGGCTCTCTTCATCTCTGCACAAGTGGAACTGGATTGAATCATCTCAATATTGAAGAGAGCCATTTCCATCAGGATTGATAACTTGTATAGTCTTGTTTTTGTTGCCATGTATAATGATCTCCTGGTTCTACTCATTTCACTTAGCATGTAGGTCTCTCCAAGCCTCTATAAAAACATCCTGCTGGTCATTTCTTACAGAACAGTAGTATTCCATAGCATTAATACACCACAATTTATTCAGCCATTCTCCAATTGATGGGCATCCATTCAGTTTCCAGTTTCTTGCCACTACGAAGAGGGCTGCCACAAACATTTTTGCACATGTGAGTCCCTTTTTCTCCTTTAGGATCTCTTTGGGATATAATCCCAGTAGAAACACTGCTGGATCAAAGGGAATGCACAGTTTGATAATTTTTTAACCATAGTTCTAAATTGTTCTCCAGAATGGTTGGGTTCTTTCACAGTTCCACCAGCAATGTATCAGTGCCCCAGTTTTCCCACATTCCCTCCAACATTTGTCATTATCTTTTTGTGTCATCTTAGCCAGTCTGACAGGTGTGTAGTGGTATCTCACAGTTGTCTTAATTTGCATTTCTCTGATCAGTAGTGATTTGGAGCACCTTTTCATGTGGCTACAAATAGTTGCAATTTCTTCATCTGAAAATTGTCTATTCATATCCTTTGACCATTTATCAATTGGAGAATGGCTTGAACTTTATAAATTTGAGTCAATTCTCTATATATTTTAGAAATGAGGTCTTTATCAGATCCTTTGCATGTAAAAATGTTTTTTTCCCAATTTATTGTTTCCCTTCTAACCTTGTCTGTATTAGTTTTGTTTATACAAAACTTTTTAATTTAATATAATCACAATTATGTATTTTATAATTAATAATTATCTCTAGTTATTCTTTGGTCAAAAATTCCTTCTTCCTCCATAAATCTGAGAGATAAACTATCCTATGTTCTTCTAATTTGTTTATAGTATCATTATTTATGTCTAAATCATGAACCCATTTTGACCTTATCTTGATATATGGTGTTAGGTGTGGGTCTATGTGTACTCTTTGCCATACTAGTTTCCATTTTCCCCAACAGCTTTTGTCAAATAGTGAATTCTTATTCCAAAAGGGGTGGGAGAGGGGGCTTTGGGTTTGTCAAATACTAGATTGTTATAGTCATTGGCTATTTTGTTCTGTGAACCTCAGCTATTCCATTGATCAAGTTCTCTATTTCTTAGCCAGTACCAAATGGTTTTGATGAGCACTGCTTTATAATACAGTTTTAGATCTGGTGCAGCTAGGCCACCTTCATTTGCTTTTCTCTTCATTAATTCCTTTGAAATTCTTGACCTTTAGTTTTTCCAGATGAATTTTGTTGCTTTTTTTTTTTTTTTTTAGTTCAATAAGATAGTTTCTTGGGAGTTTGATTTATATTGCCCTAAATAAATAGATTAGTTTAGGGAGTATTGTCATCCTTATTATATTTGTTTGACCTATCCATATTTTCCCAATTATTAGATCTCACTTTATTTGCGTGGAAAGTGTTTGGTAGTTTTGCTTATATAGTTCCTGACTTTTCATTGGCAGATAAATGTAAAAATATTTTATATTATCAACAGTTATTTAAAATGGAATTTTTCTTTGTGTTTCTTGCTGTTGGATTTTGTTAGTGATATATAAGAATGCTGATGATTTATGTGGATTTATTTTGTACCGTGCAACTGCTAAAGTTGTGGATTATTTTTAATAGCTTTTTAGTTGATTGTCTGAGGTTCTCTAAGTATACCATCATATCATCTGCAAAGAGTGATAATTTGGTTTCCTCATTACTTACACTAATTCTTTTAATCTTTTTTTCTTCTCATTAACAGGGGTAGCATTTCTAATAAAATATTGAATAGCAGTGGTGATAGTGGGCAACCGTGTTCCACCCTCTTATTGGGAATGGTTCTAATTGATCCCCATTACATATGATGCTTTCCAATGTTTTTAAATAGATGCTACTGAGTATTTTAAGGAAAAGTCCATTTATTCCTATATGCTCTAGTGTTTTTAATAGTAAGGGGTATTGGAAATGCTTTTTCAGCATGTATTGAGCTAATCATATGTGTTTTTTTTTTGTTAATTTGGTTATTGATATAGGCAATTATGCTAATAGTTTTTCCTAATATTGAACTAGCCCTAATTATCAGATTATGATGGTCTATTTTCCTCTGGCTTTGTAATGTAATTTTTATTGAATCATGATCTGAGAAAAATGCATTTACTATTTCTGCCTTTCTGTATTTGATTTTGAGATCTTTATGTCCTAATATATGGTCAATTTTTGTGTAGATTCCATGAACTGCTGAGAAGAAAGTGTACTCCTTTCTGTCTCCATTCAATTTTCTCCAAAGATTTATCATATCTTGTTTTTCCAGTATTCTATTTACCTCTTTAGCTTATTTCTTATTTATTTTGTGGTTTGATTTATCTAGTTCTGAGAGAGCAAAACTGAGATCTCCTATAATATTCTCTTTATTGTTCTCTGTTGCAATGTTCTCTGTTGATGTTTTCTTGGGGCCCTGGAGGCAGCCTTCATTTCAGTTCAGTAATCACCATATGAGTAGCCAGAGGCTAAAGTCCAAATCCTTTATTGTCTCCTTCAAAGTCTTATCTCCTTCACTTGGGGCTCAGCTAGTTTTCTTAGAGGCCTATCTCTCTTCTTGGTTCCATGGGCTTAAACTCCTGCTGCCAGTCCTTTGTCTTCTTTGCTTCTGCCAGCTTCTTGAAGTGCTCCTGAATGTGTCTTGGTTTCTGTGGGGGAGGCAGGAAGAGCATCACCATGGTTTCTGTCTTCCAGTTCTGATTCTAGCTGAGTTTTTCCAAGCTTATATGCTCTCTTATCAAAGGTGTGAATCTTTTAGAACTATAGTAAGTACTAAGTACATGTACTGAACTAGAGAATTGTTAAGCATCATGCTAAACAACCATTGTCTCTGTCAGTTCCACTAACTTAGTAACTTATAAGAATCTTTGTTTCAGGTTCAGAGTTCTGGCCCATAACAATCTCCCACTATTATAATTTTGTTGCCCATTTCTTCTTGTGACTCTCTTAACTTCTCCTTTAGGAATTTAGATGCTAAACCACTTGCTGCATATATGTTTAATATTGGTATTGCTTCATTATCTATAGTACCCTTTAGCAAGATATAGTTTCCTATCTTATCTCTTTTAATCAGATCAATTTTTGCTTTTGCTTGATCTGAAATCAGGATGGCTACCCCTGATTTTTGTACTTTAACTGAAGCATAATAGATTCTACTCCAGCCTTTTACCTTTGTTCTGTGTGTATTTGTCTGTTTTAAATGTGTTTCTCCTAAACAGCATATTGCAGGATGCTGACTTTTTAATCCATTCTATCTGCTTACATTTTATGGGAGAGTACCCCATTCATTAAATTAAATTAAATTAAAACTACTCATTCTGTATTTCCTGCCATCTTATTAACCCCCAATTATACTTTTCTCTTTCCTTTTCCCCTTTCCCTCCTCCCCAATATTTTACTTATGGGCACTACTTGTTTTAAGCAGTCCTTCCTGTTGGAATCTTTACAAACTATTAAGCCATTGGAGTTGATTTGATCTTAGAAAGAAATATTTTGGGCCAGAACTTGAAACAAGGTACTAAGTGGAACTGATAGAAACAATGGTTAAACCTAGTTTAGCACTGATTTAATCCTACAACAAATAATGGTTTCCCAGTGATATAATGATGAGTGTATACTCAGTGCACAGCATATAAGCAAGAAGCTTTCAGGGCCACGGGGCACTCTGGACGAAAGCCTACAAGCCTTATCTTTGAGGAGAGATTCATAGTATCTTCTACCTTGGTGCTGGCTGGAGGCTGAAGAAAGCAGAGACAGAAGCCAAGGACAAAGCTACAAGATCTCTTGGAACCAGGCAGAGAGATACACCTGAGCTAACCGGGTATATTGAAGGACACAATAAAAGTTCAGATCTTTTATCAGCTGGCTATGATTTTGGAGTAATTATTTATTTCAACTGAGACTAAAGCTGCCTCCAGAAAACCTTCACACTTTCCCTTTAGAGAACCTACCCCTTTCTTATACTTTCCCCCTAGTATTTCTCTTTCCCCTTCTATTTAGCCTTCCCCTTCTTTTTTCCCTTTCCCTTCCAACTTTTCTGTAAGATGAGAGATATTTCTCAGGGAAACCAAACGTATCTAATATGCTTTCTTTGGGCCAAATATCATGAGAGTAAGATGTACACAATATTCATCACCTTCTCTTCTTTTCTGCAATTATAAGATTTTTTTTTTGCCTCTTCCTGAGATGTAATTTCCCTCATTTTACCTCCACTTTCCCCTTTTTTGTGTTACAATCCCCTTTCCATCTTTAGTTTCTTTTTATATTATAATAGTAAAATCAGATTATACACATACTCTCAATGTATAGCCATGAGAAATACAGTTCTCAACAGGTTTTTTTTTCTTTTTCCCTTTTTATCCTTCTCTTGAGTTCTGTATTTGGAAGTCAATTTTTTTTTTTTTTTTGTTTAGCTCAAGTCTTTTCATCACAAATACATGGAATCCCCTAGTTTCTTTAAATGTCCATCTTCTTCTCTGAAATAAAATGCTTCATTTAGCAGGGGTAATTTATTTTTGGCTGCATTTCAAGTTCCTTAGCCTTTTGGAATATCAGATTCCAGGCCCTTTGATCCTTTGAAGTGGAAGCTACTCGATCCTGAGTAATCCTTATTGTGGCTCCACAGTATTTAAATTGTTTTTTTTTCTGGGTGTTTATAATGTTTTTTTTTTTTGTTTGTTTGTTTTGTTTTGTTTTTTTGTTTTGTTTTGTTTTGTTTTTTTGCCCTGGTCCAATAATGCTCAAATTTAGCCACAGTATTCCTTTGAGTTTTAATTTTGGGGTCTCTTTCAGTAAGCATTCTGCAGATTCTTTCAATGTTCATTTTACCTTCTGTTTCTATGACATCCAAACAGTTCTCTTTAATGATTTCCTGAAAGATAGTGTCTAGGCTCTTTTTTTTTTTATCATGTATTTCAGGGAGTCCAATAATTCTTAGATTGTCTCTCCTAGATCTGTTTTCCTGGTCAGTTCTTTTCCCAATTAGGGATTTTACATTTTTTCTATTTTTTTTCATTTTTTTTTTTGGTTTTGCTTGACTGATTCTTGTTGTCTCATTGAGTCAATCATTTCTATTTGTTCAATTCTGAATTTTAGTAAGTTATTTTTTTCATTTACTTTTTAATTTCTTTTTGTATTTGTCCAAATGAATTTTTAAGTTGATTTTGTTCTTTGGAATTGTTTCCATTTCACAAATTCTGTTTTTTAAGGTAAGGTGCTTTTTAGGTAAGGTAAGGTGTTTTTTATTTTATTTTTTCTGTTTCACAAATTCTGTTTTTCTGGGTGTTGCTTCCCCCCCCCCCCATTTTATTGAATTTATCTTTTAATGAGTTATATTCTTTTTCCATTTCACTGAGTCTATTTTGTAATGAATTTTCTTCCGTTAGTTTCTGTGTTGCCTTTTCCAGACACTCTTGCAAATTTTTCATTTCCTTTCCTCATTTTTCTTCTAGCTCTCTTTAAAGATCTTTTGAAATTTCTTCTAGGAGAGCCTTGTGTGATGGTGACCAGGTTATATTACCTTTTCGGGCTTCATCTGGAGACAATCTGCCTTTAATCTCCTCAGAGTTTGAAATCCGTTCTTCTCTTTTGCCATAAAACTGTCAATTATTGGAGTCCTCTTTACTTTTTTTGCTCATTTTTTTTTTAAGTTAAGGTCTGCCTTTAGGGTAGGGGAAGTTTTCCAAATAGCCAATCTGGATTAATGCTGGCTCACTCCTGGTCTTGAGTGAGCATAGCCAGGTCCTGTGAGATTCTGATATTTTGGGATTCACTCTTCATCTTTTGTATTTGTGTTGGAGGTTTTATGACTGCTCTGTTGATCTACTGGCTTGCAACCAGGGCAGAGTGGCCAACACTGCTGTAGATTCCCGTGGATTCCTCCCCATAGATTTTCTGCCACATGGAGTCAGCAACACCTCAGGACTCTGTGCTGTCTGTGCTGGCATTTGTGGTCAGCTGTTTGTGATAAGCTGCCTCCCTCTTGTTTCCAATTGAAACAGACCTTTTCTGGTGATCTTTGAAGTTATCTTCTGCCGATAATTTGTTGCACTCCCAATGTCTGTGGGTTCTGTTGGTTCAGAGGTAATTCAGAGACTGGATTTCCTTATTATGAGGGTTGTAGATAAGTGTCACTCTGCCATCTTGACTCTGACATCTATGTTTTCTAACCAAGTATTCACAGCACCTACTTCAGCCTCCTTTATGACTATTGGAACAAATTGTTCTCATCTGCTCATTCCACCTTTAACCAAAGCCTTAATGATCCTTTCAACTTTTGGTACTATATATCCCAACCATCTTGTTGGTTTTGTTTTTTACTTTGTTTCAGTTGTGCCCAATTCTTTGTGATCCCAGTTGGGGTCACCAGTTGGGTTTTTCTTGGCAAAGACCCTGGAGCAATTTGCCATTTTTTTCTCATGTTTATTTTATTGATGAAGAAAACTGAGGAAAGCAGAGTTAAGTGATTTGTCTAAGGTTACATAATCTAGTTTCTAGGGCAGTTTTAAACTAAGGTCTTCTTGATACTAGAGTTGTTGATATATCTGTCATATATCTTAGCTTGGCTTAGCTGCCTTGTATTTAACATTCTTTTAGCTAAATTTGCCTACCTTGTAATTCAATGCAAATTTATTTGTAATTATTTTCTTTATATTTATTCTGTCTATAATTATGTATTTATTTGCTCTCTTCCTTTTTAAAGGCAAAATCGTTAAGGTTAATTATTGTTTCAATTATTGTATTTGTATGCTAGTAACTAATATGCTGCTTAATAAAGAGTGAGCACTTTGAAATACTTGTTAGAATTAAATGATTGACACTAGAATTAAAAAAAAAAGAAAACAGCCTGCAATTCACCATATGAACTTTAATATTTTTGTAAAACCCTGAAGATGTGATAGAAGCATACTTCAAAAAAAAATAGACAACTTTCAGTCAATGGACTAGCATTTCATTGATGATTTGAGGGGAGACAGCTCTGATGCTTGCAGTAATAATACCAGACTTTGAACTTCTGTAGAATCCTTCATCTGATGAGCTCAAAGCATATTAAACAAAAAATAGAACTAAGGGGCAGTGGAGTAATAATAGACAGAGTTAAAGCAGGTAATCTATGGTGGTTCACACTTTCCAAAGAGGCTACAAAAAAGCAGCTACATCATTTCTAGGTGAAGTGCTCAGATGCATTTGCACCTACAGAGAAAAAGTGACTGAGAAAACAACAAATAACATAGCTAGTGATTAATGCCTGCAGTGGAAGAACAGAAATATATTCTCCTGGGGAAACTTGGGCCTGAGTATCTATAGAAACCTTTGGGGCACAGGAGGAGGGTATTTAAGGGATGGGATAGGGTTTTCTATTGGCTTCAGGATCATATTTTATTTATTCACAATTGAGTTTCAGTTTCTCATCACAGTTGTTTGCAAGAGATTTGGATTATCAAGATAAAAACTGAAGAATGTCTGCCTGGTTCAGTAAGCAAGAGAAATAATGAATAACTGAATTACTCCAAATCCAACTACAAAAATAGAAGGCCTTTACAGGATTATATACTTAGGGGTAGACAGTGATTAAGAAGTCATTTTCTTCTCCCTCCTCAATTCACAGAGAAGGAAACAGGCCCAGCCAGGTGAAATCACTTGCGTAACATCATCCTCCAAGTAAGTGAAAGAGCTAGATTCAAATGAAAGCTTGCTCACTCCAAACCTACCATTCTTTGGGCCATGCTGTGTGGCTTCAGAGAAACTCTTTGCTTTTTGAATGTCTCTTGCAAGTAAGCAGGTAAGCAAGCACGCAATTAAGCATTTTCTAAGTGCAGTAGCAACCATTCTAAACATCAGAGATTTATGTATAAAGAATGAAAAAAATACCCTCAGGGAGAATACTTTTTAACAGTGGATGTATATGTGTGAGTACACACACACAGATACACATGCATATATCCACTATATATGTATATATGAAAATATATATGCACATTTATATATACTATATCTGTTGTGAATATATGTTTTATATTTATGTATTATACATTCACACTTAAAATACATATAATATACATTGTTATATATGTATATGTCGATACTTATATCTATTAGTCTAAAATTATTCATATATATATTTAGATATGTAGATGTATATTTATTTATGTTTGTATATATGTTGTTGTATTTTACAAATATTGATATATTTATTCCTTTCCCCTCTTTATCTCCTTACTCTCTTGTCTCAAACTTACTAACTGTGTGATCCTGGTAGAGTCACTTTGGGGTGGCCAAAGTCACATAGCTAGTAAGTTTCCTCATCTATAAAATGGGGATAGTAATAGCACCTATCTCATAGGATCATTGTGAGGATAAAATAAAATAATATGTATAAAGCATTTTATAAATTTGAAAGCAGCATATTAAGGAAAGCTAATATTAGTTATTATTCTCTTCAAACTAAAGACTTAGAAAATTGGCTAGATCATCGAGAGCTCAGCAACTTCCAGGATCAAACTACCCACTGGTGTCAGAAGAAAGATGTGAGACCAGGTCTTTGAGGTTCTGAGTCCAGTTGTCTATCTGACATATCAAGCTGCCTCTCAGAATCTCTAGCAAAATGGCAAAGGCATCTTGTCCTTCCCTACTAAGGTTAAGAATGTAAATTTAAAATAAATTAAAAAAAAAACAGGAAGGTGATTTACAATTATTCTCATTCAAATATACTGTTCATTTGTCTTACTGAGAAAACTTATATTTCTTAGAGATCTCTTTACATTATCTTCTTTGGGGGAGGGATTTCTCTTTTAAGGACATTTCTCCAACAATAAAGAAAAGTAAAGAATCTTGTACATGCTAGCGTCTGGTCTTTGGGGCTTCCCATCATGCAGTGTGAAGTTCCTTCCGTGGAGGGTCTCAGAAGCAGCTGACACTGTCTGATTAATTTCATGGTGTCAGGCGCAGAGCTGTCACCTAATTCATCAATGTTTTAAGGAACATGGGCCAGTGTTCTCCATTGCTGATTAAAGCTGTTGGGAAAAATGGTAATGATAAAATGCCTGGAATCTATTCTTTGTTGATCTAACACCCTATTCTCCAAGGAATTATCATACTTCATAGGAGGATAGCTACTTGGGGGAAAGAAAGGGGAAAATCTGCCCTAATTCTACCTCATCCTACATCTGGAGAAAGCAAAGAGAGAAGCTTCTAGACACTGGGACTGAAACATTTAGCTTTCTTGTGTGGTAGAGTAGGAAATCTATCTATGGCTACAAGAAGCTGTAGCATGTGCAACAACCATACAGCAGTAAAATTATCTTGGTAGAGAGGCTAAAACCAGGCTGGGGAAAATCAACAGTCCTCAAACCTGTCTGTGAGTTAGGGAGATGTCTACCATAACTATGTTAAGATTTCCTCCTATAGAATGAGCAGATGAGAACAATTTGCTTCAGTGGTCATGAAAGGTCACAGAGACAGGTGTTATGGACCAGTTGGACATGAAACATGTCAAGGCCATCCATTGTATCCTGAGCCATCACTGGACTTTGGTCTTGTCATTGGACTACATGCCCTAGACAGAGAGTAAGATGGATGATTTTGTATAACTTTTTCTCACTTCTATCCGATTCACAGACAAGCCAAGGCATCACCGATTGTCATTGGTCCTCTTCTAAATGAAGGATGAAGAACATAGTGGGGAAAATACTAGCTTTGGAACAAGAGAATCTGGTTTCAAATCCCAACTCTCTCTTGTACTATTTGTGTGATTTGAGGCAAGTCACTAGCTTTCAGTTTCCCTATTTGTGAAATGGGAGAGGGGATTTACCCTTAATGATTGCTGAGTTCCCTTCCAGTTCTAGAGCTAGAACTATGATTTTAAATGTTCTATTTAATTTGCAATGATTCACCTTTGATAGAACAAGCATCCCTGTGTAGTTTCCTCTATATCTCTGTGATTTTCATGAGGAATGATGGAGGATATGTGGTAATTCCTGAAGGAAAGAGAGAGACAAGGACATAATAGGGTACCTGTTATAAAGGTTTTGATTGCATAAACAACTGCATCGAAATACATCTTGTGCTCCTGGAAATGGGGGATATATGTGGAACATAGTTTTGACATCTATAGGAGACTTATTTTTAGGTTAAGCAAAAGGGCTCAAGTGCCTGGCTGACTTGTTTACATAACTGGCTCTATGAGCTTACAGTTTTCATTAACTAAGGGCAATTGATGGTTAAAACACTGTGTGTATATGTGTATGTGTATGTGTTTACAACTGATCCAGGTGACAAAAAAGAAAAAAAAAATAAAGATATCTAAGTAGGAGAAGTCTAGAATTTTGTAGATCTAGAACTGGATTTGGGACAGATAAATAGAAGAGTGGATAAAATTCCAGGCTTGGAGTGAGGAAAACTCAACTTTTTGAGTTCCAATCTGGCTTTGGACATTTACAAGTTGTATGACTATGGACAGACATATCACTTAACCCTGTTTACCTCAGTTTCCTCTTCTGTAAAATAAGATGGAGAAGAGAATGACAACCTACTCTAGTATTTTTGCCAAGAAAATGACGCAAGTGAGGTCAGGAAGAGTCAAACACTATTGAAAAATGACACAATATCAACAAAGAACTGGATTCAAAGCAACAATCTGGAAAAGCCTGTAGGTCCTTCTTAGAATACTACTTTAAATGAATAAAATATATAAAATCAAGAAGAACAAATTATATTGAAATGTAGTTATAAAATATTTTTTGAAAGTTCATGGACTATGCATTAAGAAATCCAAACTAATATGATTACCTCATTTTATAAATGAAGAAAATAAGGTCTGGAAACATAAAGAAATGAGACCCTAAGTCACATAGATGAAAAATGGAAGAACTTGGATTTAACCCATGCCTCTAAATTCAGTATCCTTTTTAACTGCCTCAGATTGTCTGCATAGATGATTTTACAAATAAATCTAAACCCACCCCATTAAAAGAACAGACAATTAAGTACTTAAGCATTCCCCCTGATTAGAGTTCTCCATCATTTCTTACAACTGTTTTCCTTCAACTTTATCTACAGTCTCCTTGGTGTAGGCCCTTCCTTGACTAAATTATAATAATATCCTCCCAACTGTTATTCTTCGTTCTGGTAAAGACATATGATCTGGTCAAAGCCAGCAGAAATTTACTTCAGAAACGTCTGAATTTAGAAGTTGCACAATTAGCACTCTTAGTTATGGTGGAGCATAGCTAAGGATTTTCTGTTAAGAACGAAGATTCAAGAGGGGTAGTATTGGCTACTAATACTGCAGGCTATACTGGTAAAACTGCTTTGTCCCCCATTGACCTTCCCCTAGGATTTAGGGAAAAATTCCTTTGGGCATCCTCTTATCATCAGAAAGAGGGAGGAAAAGACATTCCTCTTGGTATCTGCCATTAAGTAGCTGTGTAATTTCAGACAGATTGTGTAATCTTTTTGGCAATCAGTTTTCTCATCTGCAAAAGGAGAAACTGTAATAGTTGATCTCTGAGTTTCTTTCTACCTTTAAAAATCCATCTATTGTTATTTACAACCTCGATGCTTTGTGGCTTCGATATACAATGAAAGTCTAAGATATTTTTATTATGACATTTCACTAGAGATTTCCTATGAAGTGGAACTCTAGTAATTATTAAAGTGTGAAGGGGAATTGAGTAGCAAACTTTTTGTTTTTCTCTTTCCCCACTGTTCTGTTTTGTTGCCAGTTTCTAAAATAAAATTTTTGAAAATGTGTTTATGTATTTTTTAATCTATTCTATTGGGAAATGATTTCACAGTGAAACAAATAGGGGTAACTACAGTTTGTATTTTTCATAAGATCATATAATCTGGGACATAAAGCCAGGAGGAATCTCAGAGGCCATTTAGTTTACCTCCCTCATTTTACAGAGGAACAAACAGAAATCTAGGAAGTTAAATTACTGTACAGGTTCATGTGGGAAGCAAAGATTACAGGTAGTGTTCATATTCAGGTGCTCTATTTCTAGTCAGGGCTCTATTTAATGTACTAATTCTCTTTGAGGTATTCTCTCAAGAAAACAGTGGATTTCAAAATAAGGGAATAAATTAAACATTTCAGGGGGAAGAATAAACTACCAGTGGACACCTTATCTGTAAGAAAAGAAACTGGGAGGGAATCTTAACTATGAAAAAGTGAAAATTTGAATTGTCACTGCTAAGTGGAAGAACAACAGAATGAGAGTAGAAAGAGCACTGAACTTTGATTCAGAAGGTCAAGGTTCAATTCCTGTGCCTAATATAATGTCATTTGATCCTCAGAACAAACCTGAGAAGTACGTACTACTATTATCCCCCTTTTATTAGATGAGTAAACTGAAGCAAACAGATTTAGGGACTTAACCCAGTCACACATATAGTAACTCTCTGAGGTTAAATCTGACATCATGTCTTCCTATTCTAGATTTGCTATTCTCTCCTTTGTGCTCCCTGGCTCCTGTATTTAACTTTTAAAGCCCTTCACAACATCACTACAACTGATATTTTAGCTCCATTTTGTATTATTTTCCTGAACTTTATATTTTAGCTAAATCTACCAGTTTTCTGTTCCTTACACTCAACATTTCATTTTCCATTTCATTGTCTCTTCAATGTCTCTCCTGATTTCTGGAGTGCATTCTCTCTTTACTGTTGAATCATGGAATCCCTTACTCGTTAAAAAAAAGATTTCTGTATGAAGCCTTTCCTAGTCCTCTTCCCCAATTCCCAAAGTCCTCCTTACCTAAGCTACTTTATACTTATTTGGTCTTTATATTGGACATCTCTCTCTTGATAGACTTTAAGCAACTTGAGAACAAGGCCTTTTTCCTCCAGGGTTTAACACAGAGTTCCACTCCTTGTAAGTACTCCCTAAATGCTTATTGGTTGATAGTCCCTTCAATGTATTATAGCACACAGAACTCAAAATATAGAATCAAAGAATCTAAGTTCAAATTCCAATCCTTCACTGTATAACCTTAGTTCAATCAATCTCTCTAAGCCTCGGTTTCCTCAAGTGTAAAATAAAAGAGTGGAAATACATGTTTCTCTGAGCTCTAGATCTAGGATCTAATGGACTAATGATTGACTTGAGTTACAATGGATTTCCCCAAGTTCCATACCAGCTCTGTAAAATCCCAAGTGTCCATTTCTTACAGGACCTTTTGAAAAGAGCAAAGGAAATATCCTCCAGCCTCTTCCAGGAAATAAAAGCACAGTTTTTAAAAGCCAAATGACCTTCCAGGGGCTTCTCAGGTCTGCCTTTGTGCAGCATTATAATGTTTCTCTGAGGGGACCGGAGGTTGTGAAACCAGACCCATTAGGCAGTTCTGCCCTGCCTGAGCACTGTCACCTGCAGAGAGAAGCGGGGAAATAGAGCCAGCTGATAATGTACCAGGATGCCTTCGAGTAGCTGCACACTGTGCGAGGACCAGGAGAGGTTGTGCTTGCCTTGGAACAGACCTCCCCAGAGCTCTCAAGTTTCAACTTCTGTAATCAAAGATGAATGCCTAAGGATTAAAAAAAATAATAATGGTATGCAGTGCTGCACCTGCATTCTGATGCCATGGAAGACTTTGTAGTTTGGGGAGAAGGGATTATTGACAGCAGGGGGGATGAGAGGTACTTGTGTCCAAAGCATTTGGTACTTGTGGGGAACACACAAAGTGACATGTCTGCCATGACTTCCTGTTGATGTCTCCTCTCTCCAGGGAAGCGAATACATTGATTTGCCCTTCTGAGAATAGAATCCAGGATCCAGTAAATGCAGGGAGAGAAGAGAATCTGCATAATGTCAATGGCTTTTCCAGTAACATCCTGGGAAGGCAAGGTAGCTGTTAAACAGTCAGTGGTTGTTATGGATGTCAAAGTACTTAGGGAAAGCAAGGCTGGGGCTTGTCCTCCTTAGTTCCCTGGCCAATGCCTCATAGGGTTTCCTGAGTGTTTGTAAAACCAAGTTCAGAGAGTGACCTGCTCCTTCCGGAGGTTAAATAAACTCACTATATATTCTCTCTTGTTACTTCTCTTCATTTGCTTTTCTTTAGGTTTCAGATTGACATTCTGGGTTGCTGATTTGTTCTTGAGAGTTCACACTTCCTGCATTAGAGAATGTTAACTAGTTGAGTTGGTTGAATTGCTAATGAATGAGAATCATTGGGGAATTAAGTGGGGGAATAAGGGATATTTAGTTTGGAGATGTGAAGGATTTGAGGCAGGGAAGAAAATCATGATAGCTGTTTTCAAATACTTGAAGGGTTCTCTTTTGGAAGAGGAATTATATCAGTTTTGTTCAGCTGTACAGGGCAGAAATAGAAGCAATGGATAGAAATTGAAAGGGTGCTGAATTGAAGGGGCAACTTTCAAACCAAACTTTTAGCAGTGGTGAGTTCCCTTTCTTTTGAGTTCTTCAAGCAAAAGTTGGGTAACCATCAATGAGGTATGGTGTAGAGAGGATCCTTATTCAGGTATTAGATTTAACTTGACGTCCAATGGCATCCCATTTAGGTACGAGAGTTCATGAATCTTTCTGAAAATATGCAGTGTTTACAATTCCCAATGTCAAAATAAGTTCATTTACATAGGGAACCATCTTTCACACTTCTACTTACACCCTTGGTTCCTTTCTTTCAATTAATTTCTTGCCATCTAAACCAAATAGGAGGAAAATGCTTTCAATAAATAGACCAAAATTTAATTGATCTGAATTTTGTCCTTGTCGAATGGTGAGATTGTGGTTCATTTGAAACACTCCTGAAAGTCTTAATTAATGGCAAGCTCAAAATAATTTTATAGTAACCAAGGAAGCAAATGTTACCTTATCACTGTGTGGGATGGTTAGAGTGCAAGACCCCCTTCCCAATCCAATTAACTAATCAGAGACATCATCAGGTACAAAGAGAAAACATTTATTCAATCCCTGCAGGGAGAGGCCCAGACATACACCTGAGAGCCATGTCAAGTCCCACCATGTGCTCCTGGAACCTGACCAGTTTCCAGCTTGTCCAGGGTTTAAAAGGCAAAGGACTCCAGCCTTTTCATTGGATAGACTAAAAGGACCTAACCATCCTGGAACAATAATCACCAATGCTGACTGCCTCCCACAGGTCAGGTCACTTCCTGGAACTTCCTGTATCTCTGGTTAAAAGTTTGTTCCTCCGGAGAACAAATGAACTCCCAAGGTCCAAAGTTCTGGGAACAGGGACCATGTGACAATACTGAGAAATACTTCATCCAATCAGTCCCATTCATCAGTACCAGTTCCACAGGAATATTATTGGTGTTCATGTTGTTTACTATTCGCAAAATTTGAGAAATGAAATTCCTGAGCTAAAGAGTGGGTAGAAGAGGGCATCTAAAATGTTGAAGTATCTTGAGTTTATAGCATGTTACCAGGAATATTTACTGTGAGAAGATTCTATGATTGGCTGTATATGTGTTTTTAAGGGAGAATGATACATTAAAACTGCCACATAATAGAGGAAATTGACCTTTTAGGTTTTACCCAAGGAAACAAAAATAGGGGCAATGGATGGAAATTTTAAAGAGACAGTCAGCTTCAAGAAAAGACTTCTTAATAATCTGGGGCATGCAAAAGGAGAATGGGTTGTATGAGGAGGGAAATAATGGGTTCCCCTTCTCTAGAAATTTTAAGCAAAAATTCGATGAACACTTGTTTATTTTAAAAGTCAGATGTGAATTACAATTCAGGATTTCTGTAGCCCCTTTCAACTCTAAGATTCTGTGACTCTGAAAAATAGGGAAGGGAATTTAAAGAGAATATTCCTCAAAATTCAACTTCCACAGCTCACACAATGAGTTGAACATGGTAGATGTTTAATAAGTATGTTGTTGGAATGAGTTTTGTGACTCTGAAAATAGATCTATATTAATATTGTTTCAGATGTTCACCACCAGTAGGGATTCATAGTCAGGAGATTTTTATCATGTTTAGACTGTTATAATTCTGGAAGTAGGAGGTACAGCACAATCAGTACATATTTTCTGTGTCCAAAAACTGGACAAATTTTTAAAAGTAAAATGTTTAGAGATTTGCCATAAGAGTAATTGGGAGTTCATCATCAAAGATGATGAGATTGATATGTAAATTTTTAAAGCAATTCAGAAAGTTGTGAATCAAATCTCATTCACAAAAAATTCTATCTGCAAGAGATAATTTAAATGAATGCAATATGAGTAAATAAATTATTCAAGGGATATTTATGATTTTCAAATTTTATGAACACATTCCCACTACCAATCTTACTGTACTGAGTATAATTTAGTTCTTCAATCTTAGCAGAAGCTAATTTTATGTTCTGCTTCTCTGGTCCCAGTCTAGGGTCCATTACAATGCATTCAAGTTGATTATAAATTATTTTTTGAATTGTATTATTTGTGGACAAGATATTAAAATAAATAGGAAATATCAGAAAGGTAATACAGAATTATAATGAGAGCCATACATTCAACAATGCTTCTAAGGATTTCATTTATCCATTCTACAAATATTTATCAAGCATTTCTATGTGCAGGTTTTGTGGTACATATCTGTGTTGTGAAGGTGTTTTATTGAGATATGTAATCAGCCCAACCTTTGTTTGTTGTTTGTCCTTTGTTCTCAAAGAAGACCAATTCCATGACATGCAAATGAATTGGAATTAAGTGAGGAAAGACTGTGTAAAATCACTTTCTCCTCCCCTCATTTAGGCTCAGTGGCAAGATATAGATCAGGAAGACTGATGCTGGCTCAGGATACACTGGGAGACTTTGATCTTTTAGAAGTCTTAACAGGTCTTAATCTGACTGAGGCAATGACCAATTCAGTGATTAAGGCTAGGTAAGAATTGAGGCAAAGAATGACCTCTTTTAAGAGGAATTTCAAATATTAAAGAATAAGTGTAATGCTGATCTGGGTTTAACCTACTGGACTATAACTTTCACTACCATGTCACAAATTGTAAGAGGACAAGTGTAATGGGCTGAGGCTTGAGTTGATGCACTGAGGTCTCAAGCACGTGAGGCTAAATAGTAATTGGACTATATTAATATACATGCTTGGATAAAGAATGGCCCCCTGAATGGCAAGTCCTGATGTGTTGTAGAGGAAATGATGATTTTGGTGGGTGGAGGCAGAGAGACAGGAAGATAGGCTGGGAGAGATTGGGCCTGGGTTGTATGCTGGTAGCTGCTGGTCGTTTGACTGCTGGTCTAGCTAGCTTCTTGACTCAGCTGCACACATTGCTATCGCCGATTCTCTTCAACCTCCGATCTTTCTTCACTGAGAATAAAGACTGACGATTTTCCCCTAACCTGAATTCCTGACTCTTGCTGATTTTAAAATATGCGGTCTTCACAGACAAGCACCATTTCTTAAATATATATTTTATCTCTCCCAGTAATTAGCATAATGCTTTTCACATAGGAGGTACTCTGTAAATGATTTTTTTTTTCCTGGAATTTATTCCAATGGAATTTGTGATTGATTCCCAAAATCTTCTCTTTGCAGCAATCTCTTTTCTCCCTTTAGTTATTTTATTGATGTTAACCAAGCATAAATGGTGTTATGGGTGTGGGATAATATTATTTATACATATTAAAACCATTATGACCACTTTTCTATCTCTTGTGATTGTAACCCGTTTTTACTCAAACTATCTGTTTAGTCTCTGAGGCAGATACTTCGGAAGGAAAACTATTAAAAACTTAGGATCTAGCTATTGAGCCACTGAAAAACTCTTTTTAAAATGAAATAACACAAAATAAGTCTTATGTGTAGATGATATGATAATATAAATTGAAAACCACATAGGATCCTGGGTGAAAAAAATTACTTGAATGATTAATAACTTTAGGAAAGTAGCAAAATACAACAGAAACATACACACACAATCCATTAGCATTTCTACCTAGTATTATCAGAAAATAGTGAGAAATAGTAATAGTATAAATTGAATTCAGAATAATCACAATGTACATAAATGTCTGGAAGTTAAGCCACCACAACACACACACTATTTAATAAAATACAACTACAAAATAATCTTTGCAAAAATAAAGGAGAAAAGCAATTGAAGAGATTTACCATTCATGTTTGGGCTGGGTCATTATTAAAATATAAAAACTAATTTAATTTATAAATTTAGTTTCAATTAAGTTGATATAATTAGTAAAGGGATATATTTTAGAAATATATGCAAGAATAAAAAATCATTTGGAAAAACAAAATGTCAACCAAACAAGATATAAAGAGAATCAGAAAAGAAAAGTAACAATTTTGCTTATATAAAATTTAAATTTTTTTACAAAAATAAAATTAATATTGTTAAATATAGAAAGGACTAAATCCTTATAGAAAATTTATCTGATAAAAGTTTTATATCTGAGATAGATAAGAAACAGATCCAAATTAGTATGGTTAATGTATAAATAGTTCAAGGGTATTCGTAGATAGTTTTCAAAGAACATATCAAAATTATCCATAACCATGCAAACAAATATTCCAAATCACTAATAGAAAAATTGCTAAATAACTCAGAGATTCTATTTCACATTAGTCAGATTGACAAAGACAACAAAAGAAAAAAATGCAATTTAGGGCCATGGGAATACAGGCATATTAATGTCCCCTTAGGGGAGTTATGAATTGGTTCAACCATCCTAAAAATGATTAGGAACCATGTCTCAAGTATGACTAAGCTGTACATACCTAGGAATATCTAGTCTTATACACTCAGAAAGATCAAATAAAAAAGAAAAATATATGCACACACACACACACACACACACACACACACACACACACAAAATAGCATTTCTTTCCATAGTATCAAAAAACTGGTAACAAAGCAAAGTGCCCACATATTTGAACTATAGAAGATTGCTTACTGTCTTGGGATGGGAAGTGAGAGAGAGAGGGAGAAAAATCTGAGACATAGAGCTTTCCAAAATGAATGTTGAAATTTATCTTTACAAATATTTGAAAAAAAAATAAGATGCTACAGCCTCAGGCAATTCATACTTCCTAGCTGTGTGGCCCTGAGCAAGTCACTTAATCCCAATTGCCTAAGCAAAATAAATAAAATAAAATACTAAGATAAAAAAGTAGTAGGTGCTTAGCACATTATCTTGAACATTGTGGTTAATAAAATTTTGCTGGAAAAACAAACACAAAAAAATCAAATGGAGTACCTACCTACTGCTGGCCTGGTACAGTGAGTAAAAAAGCAGGAAGAACTGAGTTCAAATCCTACCTCTGACACTTAGTGTCTATAGAATCCTAGGTAACTCAATCTCTCTTTTTAATTTCTTCATTTAAAATGGGGATCACTATAGCACTTGCCTTACAGGGTTGTTGTGAGAATCAAGTGAGATATTTGTAAAAGCACTTACCACAGTCCATGGTATATAGTAAGCACTGTATAATGCTTAATTTCCTGGAGGAATATTGAGGAATTGAGGAATAACTAAACAAATTCAATGATATAAATGGATTTGATATTTTTTGTGTCATAAGCATCAATGAAATGGAAAACTGCAGAGAAAGAAAAATTCTCTATGAACTGATGCAGACTGGAGTAAAAAGAACTAGAACAATTATGCAAAGGAAAGAAGACTATAAAATAAAATCACTTTGAAAGGCTTTAGAACTCTGCTCAATGCAGTGATTAATAATTATTTCACAGGATTGAAGATGAAGATTGCTATACCCCTTGTCAGAAAGATGATGGATTTAAAGTTAATTTTTAGACATACATTTTTTGGAAATGGCTAATATGAAAATTTGTTTTTCTTCTTTAGAAGCCTCCTTCCCTCCCTCCCCTTTCTCCCTCTCTCCCTCTCCCTCTCCATCTCCCTCTCCTTCTTTCTTTTTCTTCTTCTTCTTCTTCTTCTTCTTCTTCTTCTTCTTCTTCTTCTTCTTCTTCTCCTTCTCCTTCTTCTTCTTCTCTTTCTTCTTCTTCTTCTTCTCCTTCTTCTTTTCCTTCTTCTTCTTTTTCTTCTTCTTCTTCTTCTTCTTCATTGTCGTCTTCTTCGTCATCTTCATCTTCTTCTTTGTCTTCTCTCTCTCTCTCTCTCTCTCTCTCTCTCTTCCTCCCTTGTATCCCTCTAAATTCTTCATTTGGAGGGATTCTAAGGGAGAGATAACACTTGGTAAAATAAAAAAAAGAAAGAATAAAACATTTAGAATACTCAGGACTTACATACTGAAATGGATCTTTGATCTCATTGATTTTGGAAATCCTGCCAAAGATATAAATCACAATCCATCCATTGCTTCCAATGCTTCATGATTTTTACTCATATCTTCCCCAAAGTTTTCCAAAGATCATCGCCAATCTGCTCAAAGAATTTTTTGAGTTCCCCTGACAACATGAGAGTAAGAAGAAAGTGCTATGAATGTCTATCTGTCACCTCTCACTCTCATCATATGACCATCCAAAGTTTTATTTCTACCATACACCTAGTTAATGATTTTCTTTTCTTCTCTTTCTTGAAATGCTTCATTGTTCCAGCCGATTTACTCTTTCCTATCTTTGCATTGTACTTATTTTAATTCTTCAGAGACCATAGTATTTTTATATTAAACATAGAATTTTTATAGAATTTTTATATTAAACATAGTTCTTTGTTTCCATGGGAAACTTGAAGCTCATTAAAAGATCTTTGCCATATGATAGAAGCACTCTAACTCACTATCTTCTTCAGTTCAACACCGGGTTAAATTTATTTTCTACCTGTATTCTCGATCTATTCCCAATTAGCATACTGATGTTGAGTTCTATGGGTTTTCTATCCAAATTCAAGTCATAATTTGGGTGATAAACATGTATCATCTACTTGGTCTTTCCTTTGTGGATAATCATGTTTTCAAACAACTCTGACAGTTACAAATCTCTCCTATGAGGCTCTGAAAGAATGCAGAGCTTATTGAAACAATCACCATGAAGTCCCCAAAATAGGAGCATTTGGAGTGAGGTGTGCTTTTCACTGAATCCCCTCCTTTATAATGGTGAATAACTAGAGTAATCTATAAAGAATCCCCCATATCTTTGAAAATTCTACTTGTTTTCCACTTTCCGTTTTCAGGCTTAAATAGCATTGTGATGATTTTGATTGCTCAGTTCTCTTACCAAGTTTTGTGTAAACATTTTATTCTCCAGTTTCTCTGCTTTTTGAGACAATTTTGTTCACAATGAGTCTTTATCCTTTTTCTTAATATTTGACAAATAAGAAAACAGACAAAAATTATATTAACACTGATTAAAATAATTATTGAGAAATTTCATCATTGTAAATATCTTGCTACAAGAAGAATAAAGATCTGAGAAAGGACCTTACTCAGCAAATATTTGACTCTTTTTTCCATAAAAGAGAGAGTGGGTTGCCAAAGGCAACACTGGTTTAGAATATAACCTCATTTATAAGGATCTAGAGCAGAGGTGTCAAACACAAGGCCCATGTGGCTTATAAGACACATGGTTGTAGCCAGAACTAGATTAAAAGGTGATTGGGAATATTTAACAAAGTACATTAAAATACAATGAGTATAGAAAATAGATTTTAAAACTAAGTCAATATGTGGCTTACAGAGCTCTTTATGTATGGAGCAGTAGCTTCCATTTCTTTTTGATGTCACTGGTCTATAATACTTAGGGAAATAACAAGAAATATTATAAATAAAAGTGATATAGCATTACTAGATGCAGATCTATATTCCAAAGCAGCATTTAATTTGGTATGGATTTTTAAAAATATATAAAGGAATACAACAGATAAAGTAGATCATTCAAAGAACCTCAAGAAGCAAGAAAGACGTGATCAATAATATTGGTCAGACATTTAATAAACCTATGCACCTATTGGAAAGATATGCTTTTTAATAAAAAAACTATTTTGAAAGCTGAAAGCCCTTTGCCACAAAATAGGTTTAAAGCAATTATATATTATGTTCCATGATAAGCTGAAAATATATTTGTGAAGTGAATCTGCAATATTGCACAATGAGCAAATTAGAAAGGGTTAAGATAAGGGATATTTACCAACTATGTTTATGGGGAAAACTTTCAAATAAATAGGGAGTAGAGAATATAAAAAATAAATTTAAAAAATATTGGCTTGAAGTTGAAAATATATCTTTCACAAGAATAAAATAAATGAATATTAGAAGAGAAATGACAGTGTAAAATATTTGCATAAAATCTAAGTAATTTTATCTACCTCATAAAAAAAAGAAAATTAATTTTGTTTCTCATGATGAGGCAATGTCAGCTCTTCACGATCACCATATCCTTTTAAAGATGTTGATTAATCAGATCTTTAATAATACATTGTCAAATTTGCTCAATAATTTTGGTCTAGTTTATTGGCCTATAATTTGCAAACTCCATTTTCTTTCTTTTAAAAAATTGTTATGACATTTGTCTTTTACATCTGTTGTTCTCTTTCTAAGAGCATGGCAAGTGGTTTAGCCACTCCATTTCCCAGTGTTTTTAGTATTCATGAATGCCAAGTCTATGCTGTGCTACCCTTGTCAGACTACATCTGAAAATCTGTGTTGTTCTGGATTCTATAATTTAAAAAGAAAATTCATAAGCAGAAAAGTATTCAGAGATTGATATTAGAAGAGCACTAGAATGCAGGGGGTGGGGTGCTGAGCCTACAATTACTTTCCAAAATTTTATAATGGAGTCATATCTGGACATTCTCTGATGACAATAAGACTACTACAAATTCTTGTCTTGTTGAATAAAAGGTAGCACCTACTATGTACCAGGCATTGTGCTAAGCTCTTTACAAATGTTATCTCTGATTCCTACAAAAACTTTGAGAAATAGGTACTATTATTATTATCCCTATTTTACAACTGAAGAAACTGAGATAAATAGAGGTTAAGTGATTTGTTAAAAATCATTCAACTAATAAGAGCCTGGGATCAGATTTGGTCTCAAATCTTCAGTACTCTATCCTCTGCACCTAACAGGTGTGCACCTAAAATTAGAATAATCATCAATTTGGTTCAATCATAAAAAAGGAGACTTTTGGACACTAAATTTTTAATCATCCATTTCTAAGACTGCAAAGAGAGACAAATGTAATTTCAATTTTATGTCCTAAAAAAGAAGGCCATGACAGTTAAGGCATATAAAACCAAAACTATGAAGAACAGGGGACCCTCTGGATTCATGAATGGTCATTGTAGTGATCATAGTTCTTATAGTTTTCAAATTTTTATATTATTCCTATTGTATTAATTGTTGTTCTGCTTTTGCTCCTTTCATCTTTAATCAGATTATAAATATCCTCAGAATTGTTCATTTTATAGTATAAATTACTCTTCTACTACTTTTTACTTCACTCTGCATGACTATATATGTCTTTCCATGTTTTTTTGAAAGATTATTTCCTCATTGCTTATATCATCATAATAACTGCATCACATTCATATTCCACAAGTTATTTAGTCTTTCCTTTTAAGATCTTGGGACAGTGAGGTGGTCTGGTACATAGATCATTAGGCCTGGAGTCAGGAAGACCTGGAACTTTGGTCTTAAATGTTTACTAGCTTTGAGACCCTGGACAAGTTGCTTAACTCAGTTTGCATTAGTTTCCTTATCTGTAAAATGATCTGGATAAAAAAAAGGCAAATCACTCTATTATTTTTGCCAGGACAACCCCACAAAGAGTCATACATGAATGAAATGAATGAACAACAAAATCAAGGCCTTTCTTTGTGCAAGATTTTGGAATGGATTTTGAGGATATTTGCCCTTAAGGAAATTATGTTCTATGATATATCTTATTAATTTATTTGTAAATGTGTTTCATGTTTAAGACAAGCATCAGACTTAATAATCTCAGAAGTCCTTTCCTATTCTGTAAATAATAATACTTATAAACATGAATAAATAAGAACTAAATTTTTCTTTTTGTAACTTTCTTCAAGTAAAAGATAGCTACTTCCTAATAGTATGATTGAATGTACTTCAATAACTAGAGAATAGATTTGAATTAAATATATGAATGAACTTCCCTCCAGTTAGACTTTACTTACTAATGTCAACATAACCAGTGGTAAATTATAAGTTACAATCAAACAATTTAATCAAGATGTCTACTTATCTGTTTGGCAGTGTCAATTTTCATCAAGGCTAAATTGATACAATCTATGAATCTATCGGTCTCTAAAACTTAGAATTACAAGGTGTCCTATAAGAATTCTTGCTTTTTAAACTTCAGGTAGTAGTGTAGTGATTAATAGGAATCACCAGGAAAATACACCCACACTCACACACATATGCATGTGTATATATGTATATATTTGTATATACACACAAACATATATGTACAGAAATATTATATCTGATAAATAGCCATATATGTGCATATATTATAAATAATATATATTATTTATGAGGAATACATTGAGAAGAATTATGAGGTAGAGGGAATAACTTTTAGAGGTCTCTATACACCCTATCATTTTTCCTGCTCTCAATTTCCGAGGCTTTTTTTTTTGTCCCCTGAGGAGTTCAAAGCTCATCACACGTTCCCATTTATTCTGACCATCTGCCTAGGAGGTAGGTGGTAGTACATTGTCTGGTTTTCTAAGTCACTTTTACAGCTAGGATATCAAAGGCCAAATTTGTTAACTGCCTTGCCCGAAGTCACACAGTTATTCACCAACACAGCCAAGAATGGAACACAGTGTCCTATGTTGCTCAGCCCAGATTACTCCTCATTAGTGCAAACCGTCTGTTGAGTATGGCTTACAGCTGAGAAAGTTATGTTGGTTTAAATTTGGACTCTGGACATTTCTTTATTAAATAGAGTTCTTCATCTTCTTAATTGTATGTTTGTATGTATATGTGTGTGTTTGTATATGTGTGTGGTAAGATATATTCTAATGCTAGAGTGTTTAAGCTGATTTTGCTTTTTAGATTTTTGAGTTACTCAATTAAAAATCTTATGCCATTGATACTGTACCTTACTTATGAATGCTATAATTTATTGGGATCAGTTGAGAAATTTAAGTTATGGATCAAATCCAACATCTTGTTCAATATGTAACAGATTGGAATCATATTCAATAAATCCTGAAAAATATTCTTGAATGTACCCTTTAGCATTTTCAAAATATATTTCCCTTAAAAAGTGGATCTGTGTTTTACTTTTTATTATGCTGTTATTGATGAATATGTAAAATTTAGTTTTAAAACTAATATTTCTGACTATAGACAAATTATAAAATGAAATTGGGTGTTAACTAATTTAAACAGATGCTGTGGTTAATTTCAGTTACAGCTTATAAGAGTGAAAAATGCATATAGATTATCAGTGAGTTTTGCTTTTGAACATTCTTCTATGTCTCATGTAGCTTCCCTAAATAATTCCTAATATAGGCAGCTTAGAAAATGTACCTATTTGTACTAACGACTGCTGGCTTATTACAACCTTCCTTTAATTTGGAAAAGGCAGGCCCTGGATTTGTATTTAACATTACCCTTCATTGGGTATTCTTTTTGCAAGGAGGCAGAAGAGAAAGAACCATAAATTAGTCTCAGTAACTGCAGGCAAGATAATGATTTACTGCTTGTTCAAAGAAAAAATGGGCCATCCAATGCATAAATCGATTCCGGTCATTTATCTAATGGTAGAATCCTCAATGACCATTGGAGAGGGAACCTGGGACTTTTTACATTATATCAACCTGATGGCACTGGAAATTAAAGAAGGAAAGAAATAGATAGAGTGTTTTATTTTCAATTGCCTCCTGTAATGCTTATGACAAATGCACAAAACGCTGACAAATGACTTGCTATTAAATAGAATTAGACAAAAACGTATGGTTACTGTTTTTAGAGTATTGCTGTTCCTGACTAAGTTGCTAAGATATAAAACATTCAAGGTTCTATCCCCAAAGCCCAATGTTATGTTCTATTGTAATTCACCATCTTAATTCTCATCTTTCACTTAAATTGTAAACTTATTTTATATATCCATACTAAAAGTATACAGAATGGATATCGCTATGTTTCCCAGAATCCCTTTCCCTTTTCCTTTTGAGGGTACTGCCATCTTTCCAGATATGTCTGGGTTCAAGGTCACAGTGATTGATTTCCTAATGCTTCATATCAAATGACTGCTAAGTCTGGTTGACTCTACCTCTGTAACATCTTGTTCTCTCTCCTCACCCTTAATCACTATAATTTAGCCCCTAAATTCTTACCAAGACTAATTAAATAATATCTTCATTCACCTCAGTTCTTCCATTCTCTCCTCTGACCAATTTGGTCTCCACACAGCTACCAAATGAATATTCCAAAAGCATAGGTATAATCACATTACTCCATTACTCAAGAACCTTGGAGGGTTCTATATTGCCATTAAAAGAAAACACAAACTCCTCTTTTTGACATTTAAAACTTCATAAACTGTCTCCAATCTATAAATTTCCAGATAGATTTCACACCCCATGTTCACACTCTATGTTCCAGCCTAACTACCCTAGATAATAACTCGGGCTGTCCCTCATATCTTCCTACTCACAACTGGTTCTTAATATTCCTAGTCACGGTTATTATGGTTCCTATTCCTCTTTAACATCTAGGTTATTTGTATATTCTTCTTTATACCAAGCCGCTTAACATTTATTTAATATTTAATTATCTACATGCTTATTAGCCATCTCCAGTCCACTCAATACAATGTAGACTCCTTGAGGGCAGACATGATTTTGTCTGCTTTAATGCTTTTATCCTTGGCACTTACATAGAGCCAAGGTCATTTCAAGCATTTAATAAATCCCTGTTGAATGGACTGGCTTAAAAGTGACCAAGACTTGCCTTCAATAAAAATTTAGTGAACTCAAGGCCAATGTTGATCACATATTTCTAATATTGTTAAAATTTATATTGTAGTTTGAAGATTAATAATTTTTTTTCTATAGTCTTTAAGGGTCACTAGTGATTAGAGAACAAAAAGAGCATATTCAATTTTATGACAAAAGTACTCTTTTTCCTCTATAATCTTTAAGAGTTACCAGTGGCTATAGAAGAAATGAGCATGTCCAGTTTTAAAAGTTTTGTTCTGATCTCCATTATTCCATATTAAAGGGCTGCCTAATATAATCTGAGATTATTTTGCCATACATGGGTACATATTTCTCCTCTCATAGAATGTTCACTCCTTAGGAACAACAGAGGTTGTTCCATTTTTGTCTGTGTACTCCCAACATTTGGAATGATCCTGGTACATAAAAAGTATTTAATCCATAATGTATGATTGACAGGCTTCTTTGATGTAGATGCTCTCTTTGGTAATGCAGATTTCAGTCTGTCCATGTCTGCCCCACACTGAGATTCTTATCCATAGTCAATGTCTTTCCATGATATTTCACTGTAGAGCAGCCTAACATTTTGGGGGTAATAAGTCATTAGACATTGAAGAAGAGCTCTCATTTTCTAGCCATTGACTGGATACCAAGAAACACAGACTGTACACTGTGTATCCTTCACCCTTTTTATTTTTCTATAGCTATCTTTGTATTATTATTATTATTTTTTAGTTCCAAAGTGTTGCAGACTGTTCAAGGAGTGATTTTTATAGGTGGAAAAAAGAGGGGGAGGCAAACAAAATGTATTATCAAAGGCCACTTAGGATAAAAGTGAATAAAATATGAAATTTTTGTGCCAATTTTTGGCATTTTGAAACTATAAAGAGCTGCTCTATCAGATGGTCCTTATCTATATATCTGTTGGGTCACAAGAATAGACAGAGAACACAACATAGGTTAATAAATTAGGTAGAGAAAAATGTTTTATCATTCAGAATGCAAGCAAGAGTTTTATGGGGAGGGGGAGTACAACAGGCAGTGCTAAATGAAGCAAGCTGAGGGCTCCTGGGAGAGGTACACACATCTAAATATCTCCTGCTGTTTGCAGCGCCAACATTGGAAATTTCAACAGTACAGGGCATGTCACTCCCCCCCCCCACACACACACACATTCATATATCAGACTGAGCCAGAAGTATCAAGATGGAAGAAGTATGCCCATGAGTCTACTGTCTGGGTTTGAATATCTCTGAATAGGAAAATAAGAAAGCTGTATTTGAAATGCTGCATTTAATTGAGAACTGCCCTTTGGCCCCAATTTAGAGATAAGCTGAAGCTGCTCAGGAAAAAGCAACAAAATAGATCAAAGAACTAGGAAGATTAATATAGAAAGGAAGGTTGAAAAATTATATGTATATATATATATATATATTTATATACACACATATATGTTTATATACATACATTTATAAAAAGTATTATGCATTTCAGATAAACATTTAGAGATACTAATTTACAGAGAAAAAGAGAGACAGAGACAGAAAAAGAGACAGAATGAGACAGAGGGAGAGAGAGAGAGAGAGAGAGAGAGACAGAGGTTAAAGAATTAAATTCATGCTTTGGTTACTGTTTTTAGAGAATTTCATCTCTTCCCTAAATTGCTATTGCATAATGTATAACAAAAGGGGGAGGGAAGTCCATATTTTAAAATAAGAAAGAAGAGGAGGTTATTTATTTCTAGTGTTATATTTAGCAGCCACATGGAATGTGCATGTCTTTTAAAAATGATTTACAACTACTGTATTAATTATTCTCCCAAAATCCCTGAGAGTCCTGGAATTGTTGGTTGAAATGAAGAGAAGGGAAATCTAAGGCACTTCCTGACAAAGAAAAATATTGGGTTACAAGAATAGTCTTGCAGGAGAAGTGAGTGATAGCAGCTTAATCACCAGGGACATACAAAAGTCAACAGCACTAAAAAATTAGAAGGTTTATTTTAGGAAGCAATTTCCCCCCACTGGGGCATGTGTCTATATGGACGAGATGACTTACTTGATCTTTCTCCACCTCCAATGTCTGTTTCCATGTCTCTAATTTGACTATGGAAAACAACCTCCTTAATGTTACAGATTCGGTTATTGATTTTGGGTGGCCTGCTATTGGTCCCATATAAAGAAAGTAACAGAGACTTTTTAAACATTGTTCTCAAGGTAATTTTTCACTTATGACATAATGTGTCCTTTACTTTATGTTCATAGTCCTTAAAACAGCAACGTGGCTAAATAATAACTTTTGACCAAACACAGAACATCTTTCTTTTTTTTTTTTTTTTTTTGGGGGGGGACGGGGGTAGAAAACACAGTTTCTTTCTTTTACTTGCCAAACAGAAAAAACTTTTCAAATGCTGAGTGAGTTCATTAAGTCAATTACATTTTCAATTCGGGAAAGACATGACTGGCTTGGTCATGCTTAGTGTTAGTGATTTCCTGCAGTGTGGTGTTTATGATAGTAGCACATGGCTCAGCATGGAGTTACATTTGCCTACCGGCAGTTGTAACTTAAATGTTTGCTTTTTGACATTTGTTGGGGAGGATTTAGCATTTAGATTTCTCTGACCAATCTCTCTTTTTTTTCTCTCTCTATACACTCCCCTATCTTCATTGTCTCCCTGTTTCTCTCTCTGTCTCTCCCTACTTCTCTCTTTTTGTCTGTTTCCCTTTATTTCTCTATTTTCCTTTGTTTCTGTTTCTCTTTTTGTCTTTATCTTTCAGTCTCTGTTTCTTTATTTTACTCTGTCTCTGTCTTTCTGTCTTTGTTTCTATCTCTGTCTTTTTGTCTCTCTCTCTCTCTCCCTATTTGCCTCTCTGTCTTTCTGTCTTTGTCTCTGTTTCTCTGTGTCTCCCTGTCTCTGTCTCTCTGTCTGTTTCTTTCTGTCTTTTTGATTCTCTATCTGTGTGTTTTTCTCTGTGTTTGTCAGCCTGTTTCTTTTTATGCCACTGGGTCTGTTTCTCTGTTCCCATATTTTTGCTTTTATGTTTCTCTCTGTCTCTGTTTGTCTTTTTTTCCCCAAATCATATTCTCTCCTCTATGGTCTAGAAATCTTAGCTGCTATTACTAAGGGAGAATGAATTCTTTTTTTTTTTTTTTTTTTTTTTTTGTCACTTGCTCCTAGAATTTTTGTGGTTCCTCAAATCACTACTGCTCATTCTGTTTCAGAATTTGCTAAGCATTTATTTATTACATATGCCTGTTAGGACAAGACACATCATCTCTTGATCTTAAGATCTCAATTCTTCAAAGAATAGATCACTGATTTGAAATGATACAGGAAATTTCCAATGGTATAAACTTCACATATCTGAGAAAAAAAAGAAGGAAAGAAGGAAAGAAGGAAGGAAGGAGAGAAGGAGGAAGAGAAGGAAGGAGGAAGGAAGAAAGGAAAGGAAATGAAGGAAAGAAGCAAAAAGATAGAAGGTAAAAGAGAGAGAAACAAGATTCTTTACATAATGTGGCGATGTGACACAATGAATAGCTGATTTTGGAATTAGGAAGACCTTTATCCAAATCTCAGCTCTGACATGCACTGGCCATATGACCTTAGTGAAGTCATATAATCTCTTGTTACCCCTCATTACAGCTTTAAAAATATATACTCTGGAACAGGTGTTAATTAATATGTATTAGTAGAAGATATCTCTCGCTGAAAATTTTCTGTACCAGAAAAATCACATCTAGTTCAAAACAAAACAAAACAAAAAAAAAGGTACTGTAGTTACTTATTTGTATATTGTACATTATTTTTTTCACTAGACAAGGAGTTCTTTGAGGACAGAGATTTCCATTATTTATTTATTTTTCTGATCTATCTCCTCAGTACCAGTTGCTTGCCTAATAATCCATCATGCACCTTTTGTACAAACCTCTTCTGCTGATTCTTTACTCTGGAAAGTTCAACTTCCTAGCTAATTACCTTTGACATCAGAGGTAAGAAACCTTTTAGATACATTTCTTAAAGGTCCCACCCTTTCATATAAAGTATCCATCCCTCTTCATCAGGGAGAAAGCCTATTGTGTGGGACTGATCTAGGTTCTAGGTGTAATTGAACCCAACTTGGAGAGAAATATCTGGAATCTGTCATATACTGAGTATCAGTTCTGCAAAATTTCTCCCTAGATAATTGATTTTTCTTGACTACTGCTGTCATAAAACAACAATGATAATAATAGTAAATATAGCTTACACAAATAATGTTTTAAAGTATGCAAAGTACTTTATATTGCTGTGCAGTTGTGCTCAATTCCAGGATCTGTTTTTGGCAATGATACTGGAAGGGTTTACCATTTCCTTCTCCAGTGGTTTAAGATAAACTGAGATTATATAATTTGTCCAGGATAACAAAGCTAGTAAATATCTGAGGCTAAATTTTGCTTAGT
Organism: Sarcophilus harrisii; assembly: GCF_902635505.1. Classification (NCBI taxonomy): domain Eukaryota; kingdom Metazoa; phylum Chordata; class Mammalia; order Dasyuromorphia; family Dasyuridae; genus Sarcophilus; species Sarcophilus harrisii. The sequence goes on along the minus strand of NC_045429.1, from coordinate 43,737,305 downwards.
TTTTCCTGACTCCAGGCCCAGTGTTCTATACACTGAGCCTTTTAGCTGCCTGTCTGTATATTTATTTGTCTGTTTACCTATCATATAAGTATCTATATATGCACGTATCTATCTATCATCTCTCTTAATTCTCACAACTACCTATGAAGTTGATGCTATTATTATCCCCATTTTACAGATGATAAAACTGAAAGACAGAAAATTTTAAGGATTAAACAAATGTCACACAATTAGTAAGTATTTAAGTCCAACACACTTTCCTCTATACTCCCTAATTGTTTGTCCTGCCCATTTATGGATTCTACTGCTGTCCCTCTCTTTATTTTGTTCAGGCCTTTTCCTTTTTAAGTATAACTAGATATCTTAAGTGGTCACAATCTTTGACTAGTGAATTAAAAATATTTCCCCAAGTTTCAATACCAGATTTCATTCTTCTACAAAGTCATCCTTAAACCCCCAAAAGAAATGAATGTAATTCCACTCCCCCCCCCCCCCCCCCCCCCGCCATCATTTGTACTCTTGCCCCTTGAAAAGACTGACACCATTTATCTAATAAGATCACTGAATGTAAGATAGGGATTTCATCAACAGACCAAATAAAAAGAATTGAACTAGCTTTAGCTCCAGTTCTCTCTTTTGACAATCTATACTGTACATAGGAAATAGAAGGAGAGTCTCAATTCAGGAACTATTCACTGTTTCTTTATTCAGTTGCCTTTAGTTTGGTGGTGTCAGCACCTTGCTCTGGCCTTCTCAGAATGCATGAAGCAGTCAGGAGGGTAATCTTATTACACTGATGTCTGAAACAAACCTGCCTCTAGGTTGATATTTAATATGCAAGAGTCAGAGGCCAGAAAGCAAGGTGGGGTTTATCTTTATGGAAGGAAATCCACCAAATGAACTTGAGCATTGCAGTGTTAGAAATGCTTTGCATAAGAAAGGAGACATTTCGTGACTTCGGATATCAATTTGTACTTGTACTATTCAATACTGAATTGGATAAAGCCAAATCAATTCTGTGGGTTATTTAATTGGCAAAGTTGGATCTGCAAGATAAGGGCAAGACAGTAAAACAGATACTGCCATGTATTTACAGATTATGGATTTTTCAAAGAAAATTGATTGTAAATAGTTTAATAGTGAGGAAAGTAAAATTCCCATGAATAATACATTGATGAGAAATGAGGAATATAGGTTGTGTGCAGGTAAGACTAGTACCTCTGGTGTGAAGGTTGCTGAGTTCTGATCAACCTAACGTTTACCTGTGGCTCCAAGAAGTTGTAGCATGCACAGCAGCCACAACCTGGTGAACCATTTCAGCAGATGGGCTAAATCAGGTTGAAGGTAACCAAAGGGTCTCAGACCCTACAGTGAGTTGGGGTGTGTATTCCAGACATGTAAAGATTTCCCCTAGTAGAATGGATGGATGAGAACAATTTGTTCCAAAGGCCATGAAGGGAGCTGAACCAGGTGTTGTGGATGGAGCAGTTAGAGCTTGGGGAGACATCGAAGAGACCAAGGTCATTCACTGCTCAAATCATCACCAGTCATCTTGACTCTATGCTGCCATGTAGGACATGAGAGACACTGGCATAGGGGACTACCCAGCATGGTGCCCTCATCATTTGTGTTGTATGAGTAAAGCAGAATTCAATTAGTCCAAAACGTAAGATGTACAAAATTAGAGAAACTACCCCAAATGTTAATAGGAACTTTTTGTGTCAGATCTATGGCAGAGCGTTCCAAGGTCATATTGGTCCTGATCAGCCATAATCGGACACTTTAACTCTAATATAGTGATGTCAATTTGGTCCTCTTCAAATGTGAAGGACAACAACCAACTAATGAGAGATGAAGAATCTAAGACTGATTTATTCAACCTATCTACTTTGATCCATTGAGGTATCTATAATCCCATCTATAATCTCTTAATACTGGGTATTTAGAAATACCCTTTAGAAGGATATTTCCTTCACTGGTACAGAATACAATTCATCTGAATCTTTCCCCTCTGGATGATTCTTATGTTCCTCCATAATTTCTCTGTACAGGAGTTATTTAGTATACTGAAAGCCTTTCTCTGTGACTTTTAATGCCCTGGGGGGTCCTAACTGCAAAGCATTAGGCTACTTATCATTATTACTATTATTATTTTTATTTGAATTTGTCAAATAAGGATTCAGCAGAGTGACATTATACTCTTGTCCATTGAAGGAGGGTAAAATAATGAAGGAGATCATGAGGCAGTCCCTGGACTGAACTTATGGAAGAAGGCAAATCAATTATTAGACAAATTCCAACACAAAGTATATTTTAGTCACTTGCTCATTCATTTTTTTAAAGTTTTTCATTAAGTTTTCTATTATCAGAGATTAGATTTATTTGGTTCCTGCTGCCCCTTAACTATAATAGAACAATTCCTATTTCTGATGTTAAAAGTTCTCTCTACCACCGTTGTTTACAACAAACTGTTATAAGACAGCTGTCTTATAATGTATATAACATTTGTTATAAGACAAATGTGGCAGAAATGCCCAAGTTGCTCAAAAACTAGGTTAGAGATTTCAACCATTTATTACCTACTTCTTTTTGTCTCCTGATAGATCTATAACCCCTTGAGAACTTAAGAAAATCGGAGGCATCATAGTGCTCTAGGAAGAATGTTGGCATCAGAGGATTTGGGATGGAAACCCAGCCATTGTATAACTGTGGTTGTTAATAAAACTCTCTGGGCCTCAGTTGGCTCATCTGTCAAATGAGGAGATTGGAAAACATGGCCTCTTCCAGCTCTAAATCTATGATACTATGCTCTGAGGAGATGATGCCAATATTCAGTGGCTTACTAAAATATTTCTGCTTTTTTGAGGTTTACTTAGTTTTCTTCAGTCTTGTCTAACTTAGCAACTCCATTTGGAGTTTTTTTAGCAAAGGTACTGGAGTCGTTTGTCATTTCCTTTTCTAGCTCATTGTACAGAGAAGGAAACCAAGGTAGAGTTACGTTACTTGTCTAGGGTCACACACCTAGTATCTGAGGTCAGATTTGAACTCAGATAGATAAGTCTTCCTGCACACTAGCCACCATGGCTAGTCAAGTTATAGTGTGTCTGACTATGGCTGATCAGACCAATATGACCTGGGAATGCTCTGCCACAAAAAAGTTCCTATTAATATTTGAGGTAGCTTCTCTAATTTTCTGCATCTAATGTTTCTTTTGGGCTAAATGAACTCTGTTTTGCTCATATGACACAAATGATGAGGGCACACCATGCTGGACAGTGCTATGCCAGCATCTCCCATGTTCCACATGAGATAGAGTCAAGATGACTGGTGATGATTCAAGTAAACTTGCTCCCCATGAAAAGTATCATTCCCATTCCTTGTTCCTTTTCATTGTCTGATTGGCTTCTATCAAGAAGCCAGAGACTTTGTGACTTCCAATGGTATCTTTTGATGCCTCTCTGCCTGGTTCCTCATGCCCTTCCCTTCAGCTGCTGAAGCCTTTCTGCATAACGTCTTTGAACCTAAACATTAACCCAGTCCTCTGTACATAGGAAACCCCAATAATTAGCTATGTATTGTGATCATAGGACAGCAGATTGATTGCAGAATAAGATCTGTTAAAAGCAAATAAAAAATAAATAGGGTTGGATTTTAGTATATATGACATTAGACTTGAAGTTAAAAAACTTGAAGTTAGTGTTTTCATAACAATAGCTAGAATTTACAATATCCTTTAAGATTCTTACATATTATCCCGCCTGATCTTCCTAACAATCTATGAAGTGGATGTCCCTCTGGTGACCCCTAATTTATGACTCCCATTTTATAGATGAAGAAGCAGAGGTTTAGAGAAAAACTAATGACTTATTAGAAATTGTAGAGGTAGCAAGCGTGCAAGGCAAGATTCGAACTCATTTCTAGCACTCTGCATTAGGGAAAGGTTGGTGCCATAGTAGATAGAGAGCTGAGCCTCATATCAGGAAGATCAGAGTTCAAGTCCAGTCTCAGATACTTCCTAACTGTGTGGTCTCCCACAAGCCATCTAACCTTTGGCTGCCCCAGTTTCTTCAAATACAAAATGGGGGAAATAATAGCAGCTACTTCATAAGGTCTTTATACAAAACAAATGACATATTTGTACAATGAATGTCACAGAATAGATCCTGTTCTTTTTCATTACCCCTTTTCATCCACTAGGTGGAGGAATGCCAGGTCTAGCTTGGGAGAAATGAGTTCAAATGCAACTTCAGACACTTACTAGCTGCGTGACCCTGGGTAAGTCATTTCACCCTGCTTGCCTCAGTTTCCTCATATGTACAATGAGCTGGAGAAGGGAATGGCAAGCCACTATAGGGACTTGACCAGGAAAACCCCAACTGAGGTCATAAAGACTTAAACATAATTGAAAGTGACTGAACAACAAACAGTAAGAACAAAAAGCAAAGATCTTTCAGTAAATCATTGAATTTCAGTATCGGGGCATCATAGCAGAGTATCATAGAGTTAGAGGAGACCATATCGTCCAATCCCCTCATTTGACAAATGGAGGTGCTTCTATGTCTGTCTCAGACAGACCACTAGCCTTATGACTCTGGATGGCTTCCCTCCAGACTCATCTACTTGTTTCTTCACCCACAAGACAAAGGCTTGGTCTTAATGGCTTCTAAAGTTCTTTCTGTCTCTTATTCTTTCTTCTATTACAGCTGCTACAAGGGGGATGGGGCAATAAAAACCCACGTTCCAAAAATTAAAATACCTCTTATTAAATCATCAAATTGCTAATATTGGGGGGATATCTGAGACCTAACTCACAGCTACCTCCAAAGATCTCTTTATCTCTTCATTTAATTACTATCAACTCATATAATGATAACTCTAACCAGTATACATTTTTCAGATGCTTACTCTGTGCCAGGAGCTCTGCTAAGCACCAGAGAAACAAAGAAAAATACGAAGAACAACAACATTAATTCAGAGGAATTTGGAACTGCAGCGCCAGGTTGGCATAAACTTTTCCTGGCTTAGCTTCCCTTACAATGAAGCCTCTGTCTTTGCCTTATAGTCAGAACTGCAAAGAAACAACCTGGGACTTATCAGTAACAGCAATTTGACAGTGCTAGAAACACCCCGTGGGACTGACCGCTGGATTCACATCATCTTTCTGGCACACCCAAGCTGATGAAAGGAGCAGCTGTAAGAAAACAATCTCTTTCAACGTGTACCATCTCATCCAGGTGATGGGGCCTGGGTCGGTCTCTCTCTCTCTCTCTCTCTCTCTCCCTGTTTCCCTCTTTCTCTGTCTCTCCCTGTTTCCCTCTTTCTCTCTTTCCCTCCCTGTCTCTCTATCTCTCTCTGTCTCTGTGTCCCTCTCTATCTCTCCTCCCTTCCTTTCTCCCTCCCTCCCTTCCTCTCCCTCTTTCTCTCTGTCTTTCTCTGTCTCTGTTTCTCTGTATCTCTCTGATACTCTCTTAGTCTCTTTCTCTTTCTCTCTCTCTATGTGCTTCTGTCTCCCTTCCTTGCTCCCTTCTTCCCTTCCTCTCCCCCTATTGCTCTACCTCTGTGTCTCCCTGTCCCCCCTTCTGTCTGTCTCCCTTGCTCCTCTTTCCTTCTTTCCCTTCTTCCTACTCTCTCTTTCTTTCTCCCTGCATCCATTCCTCCTTCCTTCTCTCTCTTCCTCCCTCCCCCTCCCTCTCCTTCTTCCAGTCCCTGTTTCTTTGTCTCTGTCTCTCTCTCCTTCTCTCTCTCTCTCTCTCTCTCTCTCTCTCTCTCTCTCTTTCTCTCTCTCTCTCTCTCCCCCCCTTGTCTTTCTCTTTATGTGTTTCTCTATGTCTCTTTATTTGTCTCCTTTCCTCTTTTGCTGTCTCTCTTTTCCTTCTTTCTGCCTCCCTCCTTCCTTCCCTCATTCTCTCTCTCTCTCTCTCCCCCTCCCTTTCTCCTTCTCTCTTCCCCTCTGTTTCTCTGTCTCTGTCTCTCTTCACTGGGAAATAAACAGAGAAATAGAAAGAATAATGAGGAAATCAATTGTGAAGCATTCCATAGTTTATATCCAAGGCAACTTGTTTTCCTAGCCTGGTGACATTTTTCTTAGGACATAACACTGCTTACGATTTCTTAGACCTTGGAAATAGTCTTATACAATGAGACAGTCAAGGCAAGAAGAGAATATACACTTTACCTGGTAATTTTGTAGACTCAGCCTGGACATGTGATACTGGGTTAATATTTACAATTTTATAAAATAGCGCTCTTCTAAAAAGACCATAGAGATTCTAACTGGCATTTTTCTTCCATTGCTATCCCTATATTTTAGTTTTTCCTTATGTAGTATCACAGAATGACTGATTTTTTAACATTTGTCTTTCCTTCATGCATTTTTCCCCTCTTCAACTCATATGTGCTATTTCCCCGCCAGAATACTGTCCTCCAAACCCAGCTGATGTCAGAGCCATTTAGAATCATGCTGGGAGATGAGCAGGAGGAGCAGATGAAAGGGTGGAGTCTGGGATTCACAAAGTCCTGACATGCCTGATGTAATAGGAAACAGCTGTTTGGCTCAAGTAGCAACAACCCCACCCCTCCAATAGTCCCCCACCCCAATCCCAAAAGCAGATGGGAGACAAATTCCCTGGCCTCTGGCCTCACCCAGGACATTTGGTGGTCTTTAAAGAAGGTAAAAAGGTGAGAGAAGATGGTCTCATTGCTGTAACCCTCCCCTCTCCGCTGCCATCGCCATTACCAAAGGAACACTATACATCTTGAAAGCAGAATGACCTGGTTTCTGATGGGGTCCTTAGAAGCTCTCCCACTACCTGGCATACAGTAGGTGCTTAATACATGCTTGCTGAATGAACTAGGGCAGGTCACGATCACCCCAGGGACTCAGTATCTTTATCTGTGAATAAAGGCTTAATATTTGATTTTAATTTGATACTGTATTGAAAAGCTGAACCCACAGAGGCTCATTTCTGTGTTCACCAAAGAGTGGCCTAACTTATTTGCTCATTAAATTCTTATCCAGCCATCACTGGAGGAGTCCTTCTGCTCTGGACATTGTGAATTCATGATACTCTACACAACATACATACACATATATGTATATTATACAGATGCACACACATATTTGTGTGTGTATATGTGTATGTATGTACACATACACACACACACACACACAAAGTATCCAAGTGTCCATATAGAATTTCTTTATCTGAACTCTTAGGTTAAAACCCTGCTTCTTCTACTATATATTGGTTTTTGTCAATTTGGCCATGCCTTAAATAATCTCTCCCTCTCCCTTCCCCTGCCCCATGTGTCTCTATCTCTGTCTCTCCTTTCTTTTTTTCTCCTATCTACTATCTATCCATCTACTATCTTTCTAGCATTTGTCTACAATCTATCTCCATATCTCTGCCTCTGTCTCTCTGCCTTTCTATTTCTCTGTCTCTTTGTCTTGTCTCCTCTCTCTTTTTCCTTCTCTCTATATACTATCTGTCCATTTATTATCTTTCTATCATTTTTCTGTCTACTATCTATGTTGCTCTTAATACTCTTTTTTATCAATTTCTCTATCTCTATCTTTATGTCTGTCTTTTTCTTTTTCCTTCTGTCTCTGTCTCTGTCTCTGTATGTCTGTCTGTCTCTCTCATTCTTTCCCTAAATTTAATAGCTATTATCTGTCTCTGTGGAAGAATTTCCTCATTCATAATTCCATACACAGTTAAAATCTTTTTGTATGTACCAAGTGGGCCTATGAAAGGTTTAAATGATTTGCTTAGGATCACCCTGTAAATAAGTATCTTTGGTGAGTGTCCAAGTATAGCATCTGATTCATCAGTTCATGCTGCCTAATAGGGGTAAAAACTGACCTATGATTTCTTGATACAAAAGAAACACCCCTATCCTTAGAGCTTGTAACCTTTTTCTGAGACTTAGAGTCTTACTGAGTTTCCTAGAGTTATGAGAGGTGAAGTAACCCAGGATTACACAGTCAGAAAGTATAAGACAGGACTTAAACCCAGACCTTTCTGGCTTAAAGACGCTCTCAGTCTTCTACATATGCTGCTTCTAAAAGCTTGTGAAGGTTTTTAAGGTTGTTTACCTATATTATCTATTGGAATGCAGCTTTGAATCAAGGTACTCAATTCCTAATCCAGCATCCTTTCTATCCCACCTTAACTTTCCCTGGGAATCATAGTGATTTATATGTTCTTGCTCTATTAAGTTCAAGTTTTATAATTCAGTTATCATGAAAAATGAATTGAGACAATGGAGTTGTCATATCTTACCATGTTAGACTCAAAGATCCAGTGAATGCTTAATAATGTTTACCTACCTGACAGGTGAAAAGCTGGGGATTGACTTGCTACCTTGTAACAGCTGCTGAGATCTAATACTTTTATAATGGCTTCAAAGGAACTGGAGCAAAAAGGAATGTTTTAATGCCTTTGTACTTCACAGGATGCGTATCCTTTGGAAGAACACATTCAGTTGGCCCATGTTTAGAAATTCCTTCAGAAATTTGCCTAACAAGTTTCTGCCAAACTGCTGATTAAAAGTGTTATTACGGAATCATTGAACATTATAAATGAAAAGTAACTTTCTGGATAAATTAGTTGCATTTTCCCATTTAACCTCTGAGAAAACTGAGACCACTCCTCCTCCCCCCCAAAAGTAAGTGAATCTAAAGGTCTCAGAGATAGGAAAGGTGAGATCTATAGGTCCATCAATCAGGAATAGATCATTATTTTTTCCATTAGATAGTCACCATCTTCCCCTAGGTCACTCTTTTGCTTTAAATTAGCATGATAAAATTCAGGTAAAAATTTTGCCATTGAGATCTCTCCTAACATCTTATTTTACTATCAGCTCAAAGTCATCTTACTTTGGTACAGTGGATAGAGTCTGGAATTTAGGACCAGAAGAACTGATTTAAAGATTATTTAGTCCAGTAGTATCAATTAATAATAATGTTCTTAAATTTATATGAATCTTTGTTTTATCCAGATGACTATAGCAGTTTAATATGGCTTTCTAAATTCAAGCACATCTCTAATTTCTCCAGCATCAAATGCAAAATACTCTGCTTTCCAAAGCTTTTCAAAACAAGTACCCTTCTAATATCTTCAGTATTCTTGAGTCTTATTCCATGGTACATAGTTTGTGATCCAGTAACATTTTCCTGTTTATTGTTCATTACATGCAACAATCTATCTCCTGACTCAAAAGTTTTTTTTTTTTTTTTTTTTTTTTTTTTTTCCCAGCGGTGGTCTCCCATAGCTAGAGTATTCTCCCTCCCATGTCTACTTACTGGATCCAGAGGTTCCTTCAGTGCTTAGCTAAAATTCCATTTTTTGCAATAAACCTTTCCCTGTCTTCCTTAATTTAGCACTGTCACTCTTAGATGTCCCTTAAAACTGAGGGTCTATGGCTTATCCTGTTTATATCTTATTTTCATGTTGTCTTCCTGATTAGACTGAAGTCCTTCATAATGGATTATTTTTGTCATTATTGTTTATTTGGGTTTTTTTTTTTACCTTTATTTGTGTCTCAAATACTTAGTACAGTGCCTAGCATGTAGTAAATGATTAAAAAATGCTAGTTGATGCACTGATTTTTAGAATGGTTCTTTTCCAGTACAATTAATTGGTTTAATTCTCCAGAATTATTCTTAAAACTCTATCTTTATAGGACAATGATTTCCCTTTTGTTATTCCATGAACAGTAATGAGTTTCTTCGTATAATTTTAAACACTACGTTATGTGAGTAGGTATATATAGATATATAGTATCAGAAAGTATTAAGTATTATGTAGCTTAATGTTGCACATTTTATACCATTTCCTTTCATGATTTGTCCTGATTCATAAATCCAGTCTTCTTAAAGATGACAAATTTAAAATTTGTGGTTACAGTGACCTGATCCTGAATTTCAATCAGTAAATTCTCCATTTACATAAACAAATTTACCAGACTTAATGATTTTTTAATTGTTTTCTGTTGACATTAAATGGACTGAGTTAGTTCATTTATATATTATCCATGGAATGCTTTTTGATTCTCCTCTTGGAATCTGGAGAAAAATCACTTTAAGTAATATTCAACAAATATAATGGTGTATATGTATACATACATATAAAACATTATAAATTTATAATGTATGAATAATATATGTATCACATAGATATGCACAGTCTCATAGATATATGACATCATATTTGTTGAATATATATATATATGTGTGTGTGTGTGTGTGTGTCTTGACTATTCTTTATTTTTTTGAAGTCTGGGTTGATCCAACATTTGATTTTATCCTTTTATTATGTGCTTAATGTGTAGAAACTATTAGGATTCCATGAACTGAGAAAGCTAAAACTGTCTGCCTAATCACTACTATATCTTATCTCACATTATTTTTGTCCTATTTGTGAACTCACCTTTTTTTAATAGTAGACAAAAGGATTTCAATCTCCATAAAATATAAACTTAAGAATTTGGCAACATCAATTTTGAAATGTATAGTTTTCAGATGAGATTTAAATTGAAGATTATATTTCTGGAGTCCATGTACTCTATAATTAGAGTAAATTAAAATAAGTAAGTTTTGAGAATAGTATTTGTAGATATTCAAATAAAGTCAACAAGCATTTGTTCAAACAGAATAAGACCAGCACTATACTAAAGTTTGGGGATACTAAGAAATATAAAAACAGTTTCTGACCCTAAGGAGCTAATATTCCAACATGGGGGACAACAAGAAAAGACCTATGATACAAGTTACTATAATTTAAATACAAAGTAATCTCAGAAAGAAGATACTTTCAATTGGCAATAGGGAAAGGGATGACTTAGAGTGACTTACTGTAGAACATTCAATTATATCTGAAACGTAAAGATAACCCATGAAGTCTTGAGGTGGAGATGAGGAGAGAGAGCATTCCACCCATGGGACAAACTACTGTGAAGCTTCAGATTCAGCAGATAAAATGTCAATTCAAAGGAATAATCAGAACAATATAACTGCATAATAGGCTACATGGAGTAAAAACTATTGGGAAGGGAGGGGAATGTCAGATTTTGAAAAGATTTAAAGATCAAACAGAGGATTTTGTATTGTCTTCCAGAGATAATAGGGAATCACTGGAGTTTATTGAGTGGAGGGGAGTGATGTGATCAGTCAGATCTGTACTTTAGGAAAGTCACTGGCCACTGAGATGAGGATGAACTGGAATAGGGAGAGACTTGAGTCAGAGATATCAAGCAGGAAATTCTTGCAATAATCTAGACATGAAGTGATGAGGGCTTCTAACAGGGTGGCAGCTATATCAGTCAGAAGGGAATATATCCAGAGATGTTGCTACTGTGAAAGAAGTACTAATGAAACATGAATTATTCTTTTTGACAAATTTAGAAGTATCTGTGTGTGTGTGTGTGTGTGTGTGTGTGTGTGTTTGTGTGTGTGTGTATGAGAGAGAAAGAGAGGTATATATGCTATTTTACTAGAGACTGATTTGAATTATTGAGAGTAGATTTGAAATACTTGATTATTTAGACTTTTGGGGCAGCTAGTTGGTACAGTAGATAGAGCACTGAGCTTGGAATCAAGCAAGATTTCTTCATGAGTTCATATCTGGCCTCAGATACTAATCGGCTATGTGAGTGGTAAGTTATTTAAGCCTGTTTGCTTTAATTTGTCATTTATAAAATGACCTAGAGAAGGAAATAGCAAATTACTCTAGTATTTCTGATAAGAAAACCCCAAATCAGATCACAAAGGATTGGGAATTTAAGATTAGTCATGTGGAAGAAAGATTAAACTTAACATGAATGGCTCCAAAACTAGGAACAAAAGTTGGATGTATGAAGGTGGCAAAGTTCTTCTTGTTATAATAATCATAAGAATGGCCCTTGGGGAACAGCCAGTTTCTTTCACTGGAAGTCTTAAAGGTAAGACTCTGATAGCCACTTGAATCTTTTATGGAGGACATTCTTATTCAGACACAAGAGGGATTAATATGTCTGAGAGCCTTTCAATTTTTGAAACTGGGTGGTTCTGTGATACTTCCACATTCTAGATAAAATTTCAGGATGAATTAATTCACAGGATTATAATGCTCTGGATTCTTTTCTTGCAATGTGCATATTTTTCAATTCTTTACTTAAGAATTGTTTTATTGCTGTTTTAAGATATGGTATGTGTTGTCACTGATTATAATCTCCATACCTTAGTAGTTAGCCTTATGAATTGCCTTGGTCAAAAATATCCATTTCCCCCGTTAGCTGATAATGAATTTCTTTTGAAGCTGAAGATAGTCTCTGAGTAATAGATGGACCTGTGAGGTCCGAATGTCAAGGTTTCATAGAGTCCAAAAGGCTTCTGAAATATCGATCATGCTTGTGTTTCAATGAAGTAATCACTCAAAACCCAGGATAATTTGTTTACCATGTTGAAACACACTAGCAGTATGGGGCATGAATTGGGGAGGGGAGGGGGAGGGAAGGGAGGAGAATCATTTTATTAACTTTCTCTCACAGCTCAACTCAACTCTCCAGACTCTGCCTCCTCTTAGTTAACCACTTTCTTTACTCTGAAGTTCTGATCAGTAACTCCAATCCTAGGACTGCTATCTCAGGGAGAATCTTAGATTCAAGATAAGTTATGAGTACATCTCTTATTCCTTGAGACACTTTTCATATTTCTTTTTATCTTGTCTCTGAACCTAAGCTTTACAGCTAACCTTTATGCTTTGCCTTTCTACTAACTGAGTAAGCTCCTGAGAGATAGGGTCTGAATAATTTCCTTGTATTTGTATTCCAGACCTAGGCACAGTGTCTGGAACATAGCTAATGTTCTATTTGTTTGTCTTTATCTATCTGTCTGTGTATCACTCTATCTACCTAGCTACCTACCTACTTACCTATCAACATCCTATTTTCCCCAAGTTATGCTTTTCTCTTTCCTTTCCCCCTTTTCATCTTCAGTGTTTTGCTTCTGACCACCACTTACCTCTATTTGTCCTCCCTTTTTTCAGTCCCACCCCCTTTCTTATTCCTTTCCTCTTCTATTTCTGTTCTCCCTTCTATTAGCTTTCCTCTTTCCTTCCCCTTTTCCCCTCCTATTGCCCTATAGGGTATGACAACTTTCTCTATCACACTAAATATGTCTGATATTCTCTATCTGAGCTGAATTTAATGAGATTAAGGTTTATACAATGCTCATCCCCCTCACTTCTTTTTCTCAATTGTAATAGATCTTTTTTGCTTCTTCTTGCAATGTAATTTACCCCATTTTACCTCCCCTTCTTCTTTCAGGACAATCCTTTTTCCATGCCTAGTTTTTATATCATCACAATAAAGTCAAAGTATACTCCTAACAAAGATACAGATCTCAACAGTTAAATATATCACCTTCTCATATAGGAATGTAAACTTTTTTAGCCTTTAAAAAAGAACATAGTTTTTTTTTTTCCTTCCTTTCTTTTTACTTTTTTATGATTCTCTTGAGTTCTGTACTTGAAGATCAAATTTTCTGTTCAGCTCTGGTCTTTTCACCAAAAAAATGAAATTCACCTATTTCATTGAATGTCCATCTTTTTTCCCCTGAAAAATAATACTTAATTTTTTGGCCAATTCTGCTTTTTAAGATGTTCTCCAATGAATTTTTGTGCCTCTTTTACTAATATGGTAATCATCTTTTTATAATTTCCTTCCATCACCTTCATTTTTATCCCACTTACATATCTAACACTCTGATTTTTTTTTTTACTTTGCCAGAAGCTGCTTTTATGCTTGTGTATAATTAGCAATTTTTTAAAGGCTTTGCTTGTAGCTGTTTTCACATTGTTATTTTCTTCTGCGTCTGTCTTGACCTTTTCTGGTACCATAGTAACTTTTTTAATAATCAGGTTCTAATTTTGTTACTTGCTCATTTTTCTAACCTATTTCTTGACTTTGAAATTTATATTAAAGTTTTGCTCTGCTTATCTAGAGATGGGAAAACACCAACCCTAAATGTGTGCTTTTTTATTTTACTGATTTCAGAGCTAGTTCTGGGATTCTGTAATTTTTTTTTTTTTTTTTTTTTTTTTTTTTTTTTTTTTTTTTTTTTTGGTGCTCCTAAGGTAGTATGATACAGGGAGAAGTGTGGCCACTGCTTTCTTGGTCTACGCTCTGGTCTTTACTCAGGAAAGACCCCTGCTCTTCAGCAGTTAGTGCCATGCTTGCTTTGGAAGTGTTTTCCTTTGTGACATTCCATCCAGGAACTGCAACCCAGAGCTATATATAGGGAATAATAGAGTTGCCAATCAGTACCAGCTGCACCCAGTCCCAGAAAAGGGTCCCCTGTAATCTCTTTCTGAACAGTTGTCTGATCCCCTTACTGTCTCATGGCTGAGAGCTCCCTAAGCTTCTGCTGCCACAATTGGAGTGATCTCCAAGGCCTGCTGCTTACATTGGCACCACATTCACTCTGGGCCAGCCCCAATTCGCAGTCACAGATTTGTCTTGCTGACCTCCTAAGTTGTCTTAAGCTGGAAACATGTCTCTTCACAGCTTGAGGGCTCAAAATGTAATTTAAATCATTATTTTAAAACTGAGATAGAGGAAATGTTGGGAGAGTTCAGCTGGGTGGCTGCTCCTCCTCAACCATCTTGATTCCTCACCTTATATTCCTCAACTGTAAAATGGGGATGAAAATAGTACATACCTTCCAAAGTTCTGAGGCCATGGGGGATAAAATGAAGAAATATTTATAAAATAATGAGCATAATATGTGGAACATAGAAGATACTTGTAATGTTTGTAATTAATGCTTATTTTCTTCCTTCCAAATTATTTAACTTCTCTGTTTCCCAGTTTCTCCAATACCAAAATGAAAGTTAGATGTGATAAACTCAAACTCGATTTATTATTTTAAGCTTTATTTCTATGATCCTGGTTTATTACATTCCCTAGATATCATGAAATCAGACTTGCCAATATCTACTTCTTTCATAGAGGGAATACTATGCAGGTTTTCTTCTGTATGTGTGCGTGTGTGTGTGTGTGTGTGTGTGTGAGAATGGACATCATTGGGAGGAATTTCTAATGGAATAGAACATATTGAATTCAAAATACTTTAGAACATCTAAAGTCCATGGCACCTCCTTTTCTTTTTCTAGATTGTCTTAGTTTTGACATAAAGGAATTAGTGAAGTAATATACTTACGTACTAATATATTTAATGGATTAATTATGGAGACCTTTAGTTTCCCATCAACACAATTTGAGGCTTTATTTAATTATTAAAAAAACTTATTAAGTTATTTTTTGGGGCACTGGCTTCATTGAATGTACTGATTGGTTAATTTTAGAAGATTTTTGACACTAAATTGATTGTTTTAAAATGCCATTGGTAGGAATACTTCCTATAACTTGGAGCAAAAGTGATGAATATATGACCTGGAATACTCTGGAAGACAGCCTGAACAATAATAAAATGTAACTGAGAAATATTTAACAAAATAAATCAAAATACAATAAAATATAAATAACATTACATTTTTTAGGCTATTTTTATTTTTATTTATTTATTTTTTTTTTCAGTAAGAAAAGGAATATTTAATGAACATCCTAGAATTTTTCAGGTTTTTTTTTTTTTTTTTAAAACCACAGATCAAATTCCATTAACCTACACGCTTTCTTCCCCTCCCCCCCCGCCTCCACTTTTTTTTTTTTTAATTATAATAACTTTTTATTAACAGAACTCATGCCAGGATAATTTTTTTACAACATTATCCCTTGCACTCACTTCTGTTCTGATTTTTCCCCTCTCTCCCTCCACCCCCTCCCCTAGATGGCAAGCAGTCCTATATATGTTAAAAAATAATATTACTTTTTAAAATTAAGTCAATATTTAGCCAAGAAGACTATTTATGTATAGTTTATTGTCCCCAGTTTCTATTTGAGTTGGATGTCACTGCCCTCAGGTACTGATTGTTCCACTTTGATTTTTCCTAGATAGCTAAATTCAGCTTCAAACAATATATAAATGAATAAAATTCAAAATATTTTAAAAAAACTTTAAAATTATCTAGTTTTTAAATTTCATTGTAAAACAGGCACTCTTGTGTGATGCAAAGAATGTTAAAATTTGAGATGGAATTATGAGTTTGAGAGGAGGGAATATGTTGTTTGGTTTTTTTTTTTTGGAGGGGGAGCTTCTTTAGCACAGTGTTTAGCACATAGCAGGTGGTCTCTAAATGCTTATTGATTGAACCAATGATGTCAATGGAAAGAACAAAAATGCTATGCTGAACTCTATGTGATTATAATACAAAACTTTGCCTAAAAAAATGAGATTATGTACCTCTCTCCCTTTTTTGCAGAGATGGGTGATTATGATTGTAAAATATTTTTGTGAAATATAAGACTGGGTTGTTGAGATGGTTGGTTTTTCTAAGGTGATTCTTTGTTTTCAGTTTTCTTATTTATATGTTACTAGCCATGGCTCTCTGGGTAAAGAATTAGGAAAAATATTTGGAGTTAGGGACATATTTGAAAATTAAATTGATGTAAACAAAGTTATCGATAAAATTTTAAATATTCACAATTCTAGTGCCAATTCTTACATAAGACCTTTCCTTTTATTTGTTTTGTTAGTAGAACCTCAGGATCTGGTTTTTATTATCCCTGCCCTCATGGAACATAAGTTCCATGAGAGCAGGGACTATTAAATTGTCCTCTTTGCATCCCTTGCATCTAGTGCAGTAATTGGCAGAAAATAATTGAAATTCAAATGAGATAAACTCAATGCTTTATTTTCTTAGCTTGAGCTCATAGTGATTTATATCTTGGACTAAGGTGTGTGCTTCAGGAACAATTTTCAAATATTGACTATAGTATCATTTTTTTTTTTTTGTTCATATGTTGATTGGTCTTGTGGGAAATTTCATTTCTTTATCCTTTCTTTTCTTTTGAAAAGACCCTGTTAAAATATATGGCTTTTGGTGGGGGGGGGGCAGGAAGGGGAGAAATAAAGAGGGAAATCTAAGGATGTAAAATAAAAGATATCAATAAAATTATATTTTTAAGTTCATTTCATTTGGTACATGTTGAAAGATCTCAGATCTCAACAAAGCCCCATATCCTTGCTTTGTACTCACTCAAAGAGCTTATCTTGACATATAATAATAATTAAGAGAATAATTGATAAGAATACTTATTGAAGGTGACCAAGCATTTCATAGTCTTTCTGATTCTGAAGAAGCATGATCTGTATGTTCAATATGGTAAATTCACATTTTATAATCCAATTAACATTAAATATCAGCGGTATCAAAATAATGTTTCTAGGTGGATTGTGAATCCAACTCCTTCCCATTTCTCTGAATATAGTTCAAGCTACATTAACTTCATTATAAAGAATGTACATCAATAAAATAACAGCTCTTGAATAAAAAAAATATGATTGTTAGAATAAGCTTCCTATTCACTCTTTAGAAGTTTAGTCTTCATGTTATTACGAATGAAACAGTCAGTATAAAAGACCATTTGGGTACTAAAGGACTCCCCCATAGCATGACATTTATAATCAGGATCAAAGAACTTAATCCTAATTGCTAATTACTGACCATCCAGTTTTTTGGCTTTAAATAGATTCTTTGTCCTCCTTGGACCTTAATTTACTCACCAGATAAAAAGGATAAATACAGAAAAGCATGGAAACACTTACACCAATCTATGCACAGTGAAGTAAGCAGATCAGGAGAACAATATACACAATGAACACAACCTAAATGAAGAGAACAACAATAAAAGAATCCAAAATGACAATTGTGAAATAACTGAGAGGTGGTTGACTATCCCAAAGAAGAATTATGAGAGGACACCTCATCCTGCTTTTTTGCAGAGCGGGAGTGAGTAAGTAAAAGATGTTAAATTTTGAATAAAATATAAATTGTTGATGTATAGGTTGTTTTATTTTTTTTAAAATTCCATCTCAATCCTATTTTTTTCTTTTAAAAATAACTAAATTATATAATGCATGGCATATAATGCATGCCATGTGGGGCATGAAGGGGGAAATCTAGGGATGTAACAACAACAAAAGATCATTAAAATTGTATTTTTAAGTTCTTTTGATGCCAACAAAACATTTTGGAAGAACTGAAATTTTACCCTAAATCATTTTGGTTAATCAAAATATCTCCTGAAAAACAAAACAAAACAAAATAAAACAAACAACAACAACAACAAAGTTTTTTTTGTTTGTTTTTTTTAACTCCTCATATAATCATCAATTTTAGGGCTCAGTGAGATCATTTAAGCTCACCCTTTTTTATACAGCAAATTGAGTGACCTATTCTTTCTTCAGAATTTGATACTTTAGGATGTAGTTTGATAGTGTTAAATTTTGAGTCTAAGAACAGAGCTCTGAGTTCCAGCTTTGCTACATGTTTCCTATCTGAACTTGAGTAAATCACTTAATGTCACTGACTTCCAGATTTTCATGACTAAAATGATGATTTAGCTTTTAAGGTCCCTTCTAGTTTTAGGTCTAGGCCCTTTGAACTATGAGTTTTAATTGCTATTGAATATTTGTGTGATCTTGTTCAATTCATTCAACTCTCTGGACCTCAGTTTTTCTCAAAATGATGGAGTTAGACTATATGACCTCTAAAGTCTCTTTCAGATCTAATTCTACAATCATGTGATCTCATCACCAATTGGGTACCAAGGAACCAGAAAGGAAGGTGATCACATTCCAACTCTCAGAACTGCTCCTCAGCTCTGGTATCTCATGCTTTGACTCTTTCCTGGAATATAAACTGAGGTGTTTGAATTGCCAACAGATAAAAGGAGATTGTCGAGGTCATAAGCCCATTCTGTGAGGCTGAAGCAGAGATTGGCTGCTGAGCTATTACAGTGACCCAGAAATTACATGCATTCATTTCTTTCTTTTTAGATAAAAGCACTCATGTTATAGCTGTTCTCTGGCTCTTTTACAAGAGAAGAAAAAAATCTTTTCTAGTGGACTCTTCTTTTTCTATGTGCCCCCTTTGTAATCTGTCTTGATTCTCTGCCAATAGCACTCCTTTTGTACTTTGTCTTTTAATCACCTAAGAAAAGAAATCTGACTTGGTATCCATCCCTCTGGATCACAAACTACTCCTCCTTCATCTGGGGCTCCTAGGAAGAGAAGGAGGAGCTGGCAGTTCTTTTCCTTATGTTGGCTTCTGCCCCATCAATATAACTGCCTTCACTCCCAACTCTCTTTTTATGCTGTTATCATCCCACAACCTGATTTCTTTTAATAGGATTCACTTGTGATTGCAACAAAGCTGACAAATTTGATGTGATCTGTTTCTGTAATAAACACATATAGGAATATAGCCATATATCTTTATGAGTATGAGCATATTCATACACATGCATATATGTATATAAATCTAAATAGATCTGTATTTGTATACATTATATATATGCACATATATACATATGCATGCATATGGATGCTTATGTACATACACAGAGAGAAAGAATTACTAAAGAGGAAAGTTACTATATATATATATATAATTGTATATACATAATTAAATATGTACATTATATAAAGGAAGAAAACCCTTCTTTTGGAACATCTCACCTAATGATGTGAAAACAAGAGAAATACAAAGTGTCTATAGAATGACTAGTTTATAAAAGGTTCAAATAGAATCTGAAGATTAAATTTTGAAGATTGGAAGAAATAGAAGTTATGAAACAGAACATTCTTCAATTATACAGTTTCCTATTTTAAAACTCTTCATATAGGTATGTCACCTGATTGAAGCTGAATACACAAAACCAGAAAAACTGCACATACAATAATTACAACTTTCAAGAAAGAAAAACATAACAAAAAACCCAAACAAAACAAAACAGAAGAGCCTGGATGTGTTGTGAAATTCTAATGACTTATCTTGGCCTCCAAAATACAAAATAAAAATATATGCCCCTCCATGGCATGCAATGTTTGAATTATCTGGTAGATTGAAAAGTATTAGAGATATTTTTAACATTTAAAAACAGTATTTATCATCAAAACATGATTATTTAAGAAGTAGAGAGCAAGTGATATATTTGTCAATAAAATTGTTATAAATATGAAATATCAATAAATATGCTTACTACTTAATCTTTATACATTAATCCTTTATGGGGCAGATTTACAACTCCAATAGCCTATGCAGTTGGTCACCACAGAATATAAATATTGCTGATTCTCTTCTGGTATGGGTAAATATCTGATCTGGTATCTGATCTGCCACATTTCCAAGAGTCACTACTATTTCCACCTTTGCAGAGACTAAGAAGAGAGCTGTGATAGCATGACCAACAGCTTAGTAAGGAAAGGAAGG
Organism: Sarcophilus harrisii; assembly: GCF_902635505.1. NCBI lineage: Eukaryota > Metazoa > Chordata > Mammalia > Dasyuromorphia > Dasyuridae > Sarcophilus > Sarcophilus harrisii. The sequence goes on along the minus strand of NC_045429.1, from coordinate 43,716,933 downwards.
CAGGATTTTGCACTTATATAACAGGCAATCTCTCCTTCACTTTCCTGTATCCTATATGGGAATTGTCTAGAATTATATCACTCTACCATATATTAATTATCTGTATTCTAGGAATACCGTAGAGCTTTACAATAGGATTTGCTTGTGATTGCAACAAAGTTGACAAATTCGGTGCTGTTTGTTTCTTAAATGGACACATATAGAGATATATACATATATACATATATTTGATGAATGTATGTATATATACATATATATGATCATAGCATTATATAGATGCATGTTTATATTCATTATATATGAGCATATTCACACACTCACCCATACACACACAAACACACACACACACACACACACACACACACATATATGGATGTATGATCACTAACAAGGAAAGTATAATAGTTTAATCTCTCTAGCTTGATGGTCCTCCATTAAATTCTGGTTATACAATGACAGTCACAAATGCCCCAGGAAAACTTTCTCAATATAAGCAGAAAAACAGAAATTAGAAAATTTTTATGGATTACAGGTAAGTGAAAGAATATACAATAATAATGAGTACTTTATATAAAGCCTCTGTTCATCTAAGAAAAGAACAAACTTGCTGGGAATGGGAGAAGCAAATCAATTGAGCAAGCTCTAGTTTGCAGATCCTAGACGTCCAGTTATGTGTGGGATCTGGCTACCAAAATATTTAAAACTCCAGTGTAATTTTCAAAAGTTGATGTTTATTTCTCTGGACTGCTTCTTTCCAACTCCTTTTCCTAAGCATCTCTTCTTCACACATATGGGCTTGTGGCATCAGTAAATAGCATTGTTATCACAGAAGATTTTCAGCCACTCAGATGATTTGTCCTTCTTTATGAAACTGCCCTAAGCTTGAACAGTAATGGCATTACACTTTGCTAAGACATAAGTGAGATGATTAAGTTGTTATGAGTCATTAAAAACTTAGAAAAATAATAACCCTATTCCATTAGATTATTCACTAGTTCATGTTATCTTTGACTTTTGGCAGAATGGTGTGCGTTTCCTTTCAGACAGATGTTTTATACTAGTATTCTGTAGTTCCAGTTTATTTTATGTATCTATGTATTTATGTATCTTTTTATCTATTTATGTATCTATCTACATATACACTATATGTGTATGTACGTATATATATGCATATATACATATATATTTCAACCCAAATGCATTCACATATTCACTTATATCCCTTCCCAACAATAAATAATATTTAAAACCATGAAACCTAAAACTTCAGCCTCCTTAAAGATAACTTTTATTCTTCATTATATGAGACTATTTGTGGTTTTTACAAGAAGCACATAATTAATGAAAATGTTAAAGTATGAAAAACCAACTCATATGTCAACAACAACTAATAGAAAGGTCACTGGATTTGGAGTCAGAAAAACCTGATTTCAAATTTTAGCTCTGTCATTTATCTGTGTAATCACGACATCACGTGGCATTTTTGGCCTTAGTTTACTGATCTATTAAATGAGCTAGTGGTACAGGATAGCCTCTAAATCCTGTCTGATTCTAAATCTATAATCCTTTGAGGTCATAATTCTCTTATCTACAGAAGGAGGGAATTGTAGTTGATGTTCTCTTGGATTGCTTTCAGTTCTGAAGCTGTGATCCTATGATCTGACTGACATGTTCCTTACACTGGCTATCTTATTCTTTCAGGGCATTAACTAATCATGTTTCTCTAGCAAGATTCCTTTCCTGGAGATTAGAGTGATAGTATAAACTTGCACTTACTCTAAGATATCATTTTCCATCATTAAATATAAAGATGTTTATATTCATTGTCTTGCTATGACCAAATAATATATCACCAATTGGACAGTTTATTGTGGATGAGCTTTTGTTTCTTAGCTGGAACTGAAGACTTACAATGACACCTCTAATAAGAGTTTATATTTCATTGACCTTTGAGTCTTTGAGCAACTGGTCTCCCTCTGTGATTTAGCTCTCCCTGAAATAAAGGATTTTTTTTTAACACTAATATTTTCTCCACAAGAGTCATTATAGTATATGAACAGGGAGACCTCAAAGTAAGAGAGATGTAGGTTCAACACTCACAACTGACACATACTGACTAGGTCACCCTCAGCCAATCATCTAATCTCAGAGCCTTAGGCAAATCTCTAAGAATATTAATCTTACAAAAATTACTGATCTCATCTGCAGTTCCCAATGATGATGAAATCACAAGTGTGATTTTAAAAGAATCTTCTAATGAAGCTGTTTTTTAGAAGTCCAATTTGAAGATCACAAGCAGGAAATAGAAGGACTCATGATACATGTAACCCAACCAAAGAGAATTTGATGATGAGAAAAAATCATCCGAAAGATGTTAATCCATATAGTGAGGGAGAATATGGACCAATTACTTAATGAATGACGAAAAAAAATTAAAAACAATTCCCCATGTATTTGTTTATTATCCACAAAATGATAAGAGGTGTGGCAGCAATAGCCCTGTTGAGAATTTTTTAGAGTCCACAAGCAGAAATCACAAAAGAAAAGAAAGTCAAAGAGAAGGTTAGATCTGTTGGACAGAGTATACACACAATCAATCAATATGATTGATATCATAGATCAATCAAAATTCTCCAAGCAATATTAGTTTCATCTTGCTCTGAAACTCTGGCTATAGAATTTATCTTAATCATATGGCTTAAGTCCCTCATACAGAAGATTGGTAAGATGCATTGCTATAATTTTCCCCCCTTTTGTATTCCAGAAATATGAAGATTTCCACTGATATTTGAAAGTATAGGACATATACCATTTAACCTTACCCAACGAGAGCTGCAAGGACATTAAAATTCTAAGTTGAAGTAAAATTTTATGTGTTTATGGCATTCTCACATAGTGCGGGTCAAATGCTGACTCATGTGCAATAAGAATAATGTGCATTTGTTTGACATTTTATAGGTTTACAAGTACTTTAAAATGCTTTTTCAATTATGAATATAAGAAATCATGAATAAATGTAATTATATCTCAAAATATAATAAACAAAATAAGATAGCATATAAAAACAAGTATTTCTGTTATATGAAATAGGCTTTAGTGTATTTTAACTTGAATGGAGTAGTAACAAAATTGTCTTTTCTTAGTTTTGCTTTCTTCTGTCTTTAAAAAAATTTAAATTGATGTTCTTTACCTTCCTTCCTTCTTTCCTTCCTTCTTCCCTCCCTCCCTTCCTTCTTTTGATTTCTTTGTTTCTGTTTCTTTGCTTCTTCCTTCCTTTTTTCCTTTCTTTCTTCTTCCTTTCCTTCCTTCCTTTTGTTCTTTCCTTTTTTTGCTTTTTCCCCTCTTTTTCTTTCTCTCTTTCTTGCTCTTTCCCTTCCGCCCTCTCTCCCTTCCTCTCTCTTTCTCTCTCTTCATCTTTCTCTCCTCTTCCTCTCTCCCTCCCTCTCTTCCTCTCTCCTCCCTCTCTTCCTCTCTCCCTCCCTCCCTCCTTCCCTCCTTCCCTTCCTTCCTTTTTTCCTTCCTTCCTTCCTTCCTTCCTCCCTTTTTTTCTTTTCTTCCTATATCTCCTGTGCTACCCAGCTTCCTCAGATATACACAAGGAAACATATTTCTGGGCCCGACACTGTTAAACAGATTTAGATAAGTTTGACAGTGTTCCAAGAAAGATAATAAATATGGTAAAGGACTTCAAATCAATCCATATGAAGATTTTCTGAAGAAACTGGAAGAATTAATCCTGGAAAAGAGGAAACATGAAGACACTGATACCTGTGCTCATATACTTGAAAAGCCACTGTAGGAAAGAGATTAGACTTTTTTTTTTTTTTTTTCTCTATTTGGCTTTAGGAAACAGAACTATCAGGAGTGGGTTTTAGCTCTTTCTTCTGTAAACTAAATGTGGTGCACTAGATGGCTTCTAAGACATTTCCCAGTTCTAAATTCTGAGCCCATGACAGTCAAGCAATAAACAAAGATGTAAAAAGCTTATTTCATGTTAGGTACTACATTAGGCACTGGGCAGTAAAAAACAAACAAATAAATAAACAAACAAACAAAAAAAACAAACAACTTAAAATTTACTGGAGAGACATTGTGATATAAGAGCTCTTGTTTAAATTTATACAGTAACAACTGTGAAAAAAAATCAACTTTGAATGACTTTACAAGTCTGTTCACCACTCTTACCACTCATGATTCCAGAAGACCACTGAGGGTGCAGGTTCCCCCACATCCTAACAAAAAGATTGTGAACTCAACGAATAGAATGAAAGCTATGTTTTTAAGTCTGTCAAGAGAAGAAACTTGTTTCACTTGGTTAGGCAAAAGGGAGGGAGGTAAATAACACAATGGATACATCTGTAGATTTGCATTTGGGAATACCTGAGTTCAAAGGAATCTCAGACATTTCTTAGTTTTGTGACCTTGAGCAAATCACTTAATCTCCTTCTGCCTCAGTTTCCTTATCTGTAAAGTGGGGATAATGATAATACCTACTCCTCAAGGTTTTTGTGATGATAAAATAATTTGATATATGCAAGTATTTTCCAAATGTTAAAATACTATAGAAAGCTAGCAATCATCATTAATTAAAAGATTTTTTTCACACATTTTTTGGGAGAATGGGTTGAATCATAAAAGGTAAAATAAATCTTTGTTAAGTAATAAAATAATAATAATTTGAAGTGCTCCTATTCAACGTGATGACATTACTGTTCCACTCTGCTCACATTCCAGAGAAAACTTCTGGACCATAACCCATGAGCTTCATTTCATTTACAGAGTATTCCAACACTGAATTGACATTAGCCTGGCTCAGTGGTGGCAGCTCTAGTTTGGTTGAAAACCTATCAGGAGATCAGGGATTATCTGGATTGTCCCTCAAATTTAAAAACAACCCTTGGCACAGTCCCTGTGTCTCCACTGACCCTCTAGGAATCTACTGGCAAGCATTCTGCCTTCTGGTCCCTGGCTCTGGTGTAACACAACTATTAATAATGTCCTTGCCTCTCAGTATGACAGGATGTGCTACTCTTGGGCCCCTCACCTTTGAAGTGAAATGAAATCCTCTGGCTTTCATTTGCCTAATGAAAACCTCAGCCTAAAAGTTGTCCCATTCCGGAGCACATATGGAGTCTGGTAATCTAGTTTGGGCAAGAGCCACCATATGCTGTCTCTACACTGAGAGTCCTTGTCTAAATTTGAATCAGGTGCTAATTATTGGAATGGGAAGCAGGCCCTCCACCCAAAGGAAATCCTTCCCCCTCTTCCCCTCATGGTTATGTGATATCCATGGTGTCCATCCAGTGTCATATTATGTATGGATTGGGGCCAGCTTGTTGCCGTGAGTCTAAAATAATAAAACTTTTACTTTGAGGAGCCTCCTTGCTTTTTATGGGCTCACACAAAGAAGTTTAATGGAAAAATACTGTTTTTGAAGTCATAAGATCTGTTTCCAAACTTCAATTTAGCTACCTGTGTGACCATAGACAGGTAATCACTTATCTCAGTTTCCTCATCAGTACAATGACAATTTTGGACCTAAGATGTACCTAAGATGTCTTCCAGGTCTACATCTTTAACATTTGCAAGGCATTTTACATGTTATCTCATTTGGACTTTAAAACAACCCTGCTGTAGTGGTGGTGGTGGTGGGGCTATTTTATTACCATTTTACAGAAGAGGAAACTGAGGATCACATAAAGACTAAAACCAGATTAGAACTAGGTGTTCATAATTCTGGAGTTCCTTCTAGTTCTAGCTAGTTCTGGGAACTTTTGCTCAACTAAGAATGGTTTGATTTGTTCCAAGACTTGTTTCTGTGGAAATTGTGATTAACATTAAGAAAAAAACAATTTAGGCCAATTTAAGATTGCTACTGAAGGAGAGTGGGCCCTGACACAAATGTTTATTAGTTGGAGCCTCTGACCTTCTCTCCCTCTTCTAGACATACATACAACAGGGAGTAGTGGCTGTGAGGGTCAGGAGAGAAGGTGGTTCTCAAATGTTGGTGTAAAGCAGCCTTCTACAAGTAGATGGTCTGTGGACAGGAATATGGTGTTAGTTACAGCCAAGTCAAGAGACTGAGACTCAAAGTCAAGCAAAGTTAAAAACAAAATCAGTATGAGGGGAAAGGTCATGAAGGGAAGTAAAGATGAAAGTCTGAGAGAAAACATCTGGGAGTACTGATGGGATGGAGGAGGAGAGAAGGAGAGTGGTGAGCTTTCTAGTAGGCTTTCTGATGCACTTGGGGATATTTTCTAAATTACCTCCCCCCAGTTCCCCTACTTATTGAATAGTAACAAAGTCACTGCCATTATTGTGAATTTGGTTTGCTCAGTATCAAGGATCAATAGAAGCCAAGAAGGCAGTGGTTGAAAATTCCATTCTGGGTGAAAACTTGATTACTAGTTCTGCTTGGTGCTAGCCTGTTTTCATCAGAGTCTAAAGGTGGTCAAGGTGGGAAAGAAAGTTTACTTGCTTAGCACAAACTCCCTTTTCTCTCTCCGGGCAGTATAGTGGATATAATGCTGAGCCTGGAGTCAGGAAAACCAGAATTCAGCATCAGATATTTATTATTTGTATGGCCCCGAGTAAGTCATTTAATTTCAATTTGCCTTAATTTTTTCAGCTGTATAAAAGAAGATAATAATATCCCCTGCCTCACAAGTTTGTGGAAGGGATAAAATGAGATAAAGTTCTTAGTACCTAGCAAACAGCAAAGACTTAATAAATGTTTATTTGCTTCTTTTTGTCATTTTTTTCTCTATCTGCCTCTACCCTACCCCTCATCCCATGGCTCCAACTGAATCTTTTCACATTCCCTCTGCACAATTTCTTGTGATGTTCTGCTTGGCTTCAGAGAACAGTGAGTGGGAGTTAAAAAGAAGTAGATTTAGGCACAATTTCATGAGAAGAAATATGTCCTCACTTGAAGAGCATTGGAGAAGAACAGGCTCCTTTAAGAAACAGTACACTGAGGACAGATAGGTGGTGCAGTGGATAGGATACCAGCCCTGAAGTCAGGAGGACCTGAGTTCAAATGTGACCTTAGACACTTAACACTTCCTAGCTGTGTGACCCTGGGCAAGTCACTTAACCCCAATTGTCTCAGCAAAAAAAAAAGAAAAGAAAAGAAAAACAGTGCACTCCATCTTTTCAAAGGTCTTAGGATAGAAGCAAGGGAACATTTGTTGAGTTAGTGAGAATTCTTCCTGAGTTATAGATAGGAATAGATTACCAATCAGATTCTTTTAAGCTCTAAAATTCATAAAATATTGAAAGCATAATTTCCTGCACACTGAAAAGATGAATATCCCATCTTACTGTCTTCAAGAAAAGAAGTTTCTATCATGGAATTATATCACTTAATCAGATTATATTCTTCAGTTTCTCATTGGAAAAATCTTTTGAAAAAATATTGAAACAGCGTACTTATTTTGTCCATATTTGTAATTTTATCTGTGGGGAAATCCCAACATGAATAATTACACCACTAATGTAGATTGGAAACTGTTTGGATGATGATAATGGTGGTGAGGATGATGATGATGATGACGATGGTTTCCTCGAGGCAAATGACTTGCCTACAGTCACCATATGTCAGAGGCAACAATTTAACAAGAGTTCTTGCCTTGGTCCATTATTCCATACTACTTCTCAATTAAGAAAAACCTTTTTCACATATTATAAATCCACTGAGTTTCCATTTGGCCTGTAAAATTGGCAAGATCCAAATTCAGTAATATTTAGCATCCTTCCTTATGACTTCAAAATTCCATGTCTAAGTTTGCTCCTGCTCTCCTATCATTGTGCTGCCAGAGATCCTGACTGTTTGCCTCAGATACTGCTAAAGCTATTCTAATCATACTAGGCTGCAGGGCTTCCTTTAGAAACAACTCAGATACTGATATGAGAATGACTATGCATCATCACACTCAAAGAGGTCTTTAAGAACCATGACTAACCTGCTCATTAAATACTTGAATTTGTATCATTTTAAACCACAGCCCAAGTCCCAGGTGAAGTGCACTGAATGCTAAGCAGAATGGGCAAAGGAGCCAAGTTCATTTTTAAGTCCCTCAGTTCTGAATGAAATCCAGGGTCAATATATGCAGAGTAAAGAGATTCAACTATTTACAAAGAACAGACCATATTTCTACCCTAACATAACCAAGGAGTGCAATATTACTAAATATGATTCTAAATATGAAAGAGGCCGTATAAACCTCAAGTTTTCTCTGAGTCATGGAATGGCAAATGGCTTATGGGAAATTTGGCTGCCCCTTTTATCTACGAAGAAAGGCTTTGTGCCAAGGTTCGAAGCTGAGAAATAGAACCTAAAAGGATTCTCCACTGTCCAACATGTATTGATTCTACCCAACTTGTCATCATCTGCCAATTTTAAGGGAAGCAGAATGTGATACCTGCCATTTTCAGATAACTGCAGTTTTCCAAGTGCATTTATATTCATTATTTTATGTTATTGTAGTAATAATTGTGTGAGGTAACTTATGAAGCCCAGATAGGTTAAGGGATTTGCCTAAGATCACATATCTAGCAAATGATAGTGATGAGACCAAAACCTAGATGTTCTGATTGATCTCCCCTTGTTGTAAGGTTCAATACCTACCAGCTACTCTGTATGTGTTCTGTATGTACCAAGTCATATAGTCTTCCTATTTTGGAATATATTCTTGAAAATAAGGCCAGTTTTTGTCATGGGCTGAAAAAATGCTAATACTTAGTCCATAATAAACATTAATTATTGGTTGATTAATTATTTTATGATATTACACCTCAATATGGAAAACAAAGGGATAAAGTGATAGTGTCAGTCTTGTTTCCTGGCTTTAAGGGACACACACACACACACACACACACACACTCATGTGAACAAGCCAATGACTGAGCTTTGCCATTTTGGAGAATGTTTTAGAAATCCCCCATGACTGTGAGTGAATCTTCACCATTCACAATAGCTCTGATACTCATATAATGTTTTAAAGTTTGCAAAGCTTTTTCCAAGCATTGGATAATTTGAGAGTTTTAATAACACTCTGGGCAAAAGGGTTATTGTTATCCTCCTTTTATATATGAAAAAAATGGAAAGAAATGCTGTCTTGCTGGGAAAGACACAGTTAGTGAATATCTGAGAAAGGATTCACACCCAAGTCTTTGTACTATTAAGTCAGGTATTTTTTCCACTGACTACACTGAGGCATGTACCATCTGGTATTTTCAGGTGCATTAATCCTGTTGTGATTATTGCATAGAAGCAACAATTAGCACTTTATCTTAGACTGTCTTGTCTAATTTATTTCAGTCGAATTTCTAATACCCTGATTGGTACTGCCTTCTCCCTTTCATTGTTAAACATCTTGAACAAATAACCCATATGTGCCTACTTTTAATTTCTTTAACATTCTCTTGCTACTTGGACTTTTGCAAATCTTTGCAATTTGGCAATGACCCATTTCTTCCCTTCACCCTGGAGAGACTCCATGTATGCTACTGAAACTGATACTTAGAAAGACACCAATCTTCTAATTATTGGAACCCATGGCCTTTAGTGAGGACTCTTCTCCTCATCCTTTGCAGCATCTGAATCTATGTATCCTTCCACCTGATTTCAGACCTTCTTCTTGGCTTTCCAGATAGCTGACTCTTCTTTGTCTCCCGCTACCTCTCTGGACAGTAGTTCTCAATCTTCTCTCTTTAAATTCATTGCAATTAAGCAAGTATTTATGAAGTATCTACTAGGTACATCTTTTTTAATATTCTCCTTTTCTTTGTATGGACATGTCTTTATCTTCTCAAATTCTATATAAAGTATACACAGACTCTACTGTCAAGCTGAAAATTCTATGGGCTCAGGACCAGTGATGAACTATGTTTTTTATTTGTGGATCAACCTAAGTTTGAAAGACATCGACTCTGGGAAATGATCACTTTTTTTTTTAAACAGCCAAAGCATGAAGCTAATCCAAAGCATGAAGAAGCAATGATCTGCATGAGTGATGAGTCAGGGGAAGGGGAAGGGGTAAATGTGGACTAACTGACTGGCCAATACAGTCACAAATTCTTGAAGCATTATAGTATGGGTAAAGTGCTTTAATTGCACTTTGAGATTCAAAAATGGCTCTGGTGGTATATAGCACTGGATCTGGTGCTAGAGGATATGTTCAAATTGGAAATCTCCCCCTCCCTCTAGTCCTCTGGGCTCTTATCTTTAAAAAATCATAAATAAAAGGATTTCATAGAAAATACATTTCTTCATCCTCTATTTTATCTATCCTGGTTTTTATCATGCTGAACCAGACCTTCATTCTTTTTATCATGTTGGTCAATGTTGTTGCTTTCTCCTCATCAACAGAAGATTCCCCAAAAATTGAGCTTAAGGAGAAAATGGGTGGTCCAGGGACTCCTATTCTTTGATTGACAAGTTGATATTAGTGGAAACTACCACATATGTAGAAAACAGTGTGAAAGAAGATATGCCAAGAAACTTGTTAATGAAGTAACTGTGACTGGAGGAAAAAAAAATATCAGTTGAAGTGCTTTTGATTTGATTGAAAAGTCAATAGCTGTAGCCCCCAAGAATAAGACAAATTCCTCAGCTCCTAAGAGCAGGAGTCTTCTTCAATTTGCCTCAATAGTGATCCAAGAAGATTCTGAGCTTCAGAATAAACCCACTTCATTAAGACGGCAAAAAATAGTGAAGATTCTTGTGAAAATGGGGCTCTCCACTTGGATGCTATTTGACAATTTAGGGCTTATAGGATTTTAGGATTATAGGGTTAGGACTGTAATAACTTCCAACCTCTTCATTTCACAGATGAGAAAATAGGGTTAGTGACAACTGACAGGCAGATTAAAAAAATAAACCATTTAACTTGTTAGGTAGAGGGACTTTGTGGAAGAGCTTTTCTAAAATGAGAAACTATTGCACTCATTTCACTGCCTAATTACTAGAGAGTACGTATCAGTCCCAGACTTATTCTATCTATTTCTCCCTGTCTCATAGGCTCCTGCTTCATAGCTGTGGAATGGTCCCCTTCCCTCATATTCAATTTTCCACATGCTCTCTTAAAACAATCCTTATAAAGTCAAAACCTTATGGTTACCTAGATCACAGTCAACCATTTCTATTAGGAAGCTCAGCTCTCATTTCACTTGCTTTAGGCACATTCCCTCTTGCTTATGATTAAGGTACAGCTCTAAGTGTGATATCAATAATGATAAGTATTGCATTACCTCCTCTGCTCCCATTTTCCAGAGGGATTTCCTGCTTTGCAGAGATTGAAGAATATGGGTGTGAATGTCAGATTTTATCAAAGTGATGTTTAGTTCTACTAAACAGTCCCCTACCCTCTTTTTTATTTTTTATTATAAGGAATGGCTCACTGGGAATGGGAACAGAAAAGTTTGTATTGGAAATATATAAAGATATCATTAGAAATTCATTTGTTAATCTCCATTACATCATATTCTCCTTAAAGACAGGGATGGTATCTTATTTCATGGAATCACAGATGTTTTCTACATGCCACACACATAGATAATTCACACAGAAACCAAATTCCAAAATCACTGAAACTACAGTTGTCACATCAAAATTATTTTGCAAAAAAAAAAAAAAAAAAAAAAACGCGAATTAATTAACAAGTCCATTTGGCATTTTGATTCTGGCACAATTATCTAGATGGGTAGATGGAGCAGAAAAGGATGGCCTGGTATGAAACTTACTTAGTATGTGACTAGAGCCAGGGAAAGAAACAGGTCACACTGTAGCTTTCTATCTTAACCAATTATTCTTCTTACCAAAATCTAAATTCAGGTATCTTTTTTTTCATCTTGTCAAATTTATAGCTATTTTCACTGACTTATAGCTACATAATGGAATGAAAATGAGGACTTTTGGAATTACATATAGAATATGCATTAGTAAATACTGCTAAATGACTTCAGCAAAAAGTATACAGCATTTAAATTACCTTTCCTCTACTTTTAAAAACTTTAATCTTACTAAGAAGTTAAGTACTGGTACCAGCACTAGTGTTACTACTACTACTACTACTATTAATACTACTACTACTACTACTGCTGCTGCTGCTGCTGCTGTTGTTGCTGCTGCTGCTGCTGCTACTACTGCTACTATTACTATCATTATCTACTACTACCACCATGATAACTATTACCACCACTATGATTACCATTATTATCACTATTACTACTACCACCACTACTACTACTGCCATGATGACTATTACTACTACTACCACCATACCACTACAACTATTACTACTACTACTACTATTATCACCACTACTACTAACATAATCATCTGTGATGACCAAGTATTTTAAAATCAGCCGGAGTCAGAAATTCAGGTTAAGGGAAAATCTTCAATCTTTATTCTCAGTAGAGGTGAAGAAGGATTGGAGGTGAAGGTGGATTAACAATGTCAGCAGCTGTGTCAAGAAGCCAGTCAGACCAGAAGTCAGGAGACCAGAAGCCACCAGAGCAGAACCCAGCCAGCAGTCTCTCTCCGCCTCTCTTCCTGCCCCTCTGCCTCCACCCATCAAAATCGTCATTTCCTATACAACACATCAGGACTTGCACAAAGAGTGGGCAGAGGCCATTCTTTCTCCAAGCATATATATTAATGGAGTATGGTTCAATTACTATTTAGCCTCACGTGCTTGGGACCTCAGTGCATCAACTCAAGCTTCAGCCCATTACAATCATCATTGCTGCTATCACTCCTGTCACTACCACCATTACTGCCAACACCACCACTACTATCACTATTATTACTACTACTATTGCTTTTGTAACTACTATTACCATTATTATTATCATTGCTACTTATTAGCTATTATGGTTAGTTTATTAGTATTTTCATTTTATACATGAGGAAATTGAAGCAGACTGTTAAGTGACTTGTCCCAAATCATAAAATTAGTAAGTGTCCAAGATATGATCCGATTTCAGCTCCTCCTGACTCCCAGTCGAGTACTCTATCCACTGCACTGCCATCAAACAATTCAAGGCAGATTAAACCAAATTGTAAAAATGTGAGAAGTACCTTTCAAAAATTTGTTAGTGATAGAAGTAGAAATAGAATTGCTATATTCATAATCCTCAGTCAAGTAGTCAACAATTATTAATTACGGATTTAGTCCTTTGTTCTGACACTGTATTAAGTTCTGGGGATTCAAAGACAAAAAATGCATTCTTTGCTCTCAAGTTCACATTCTAGTGGAAGAGACAATAAATAACTAGTTATAGATAAGATGTATCAAAGTAAATAGGAGGTGGTCTCAGAAGTGGAAAAAAGCACTTTAAATAGTGAATATCCATTAATGACTGTAGTCCCCTCATGCTAGAAAATCCCTCCAACATGCTAGGATTCTTTTCCCATTCAGTGTGTTATTTTTAATTCCATTTTTGGGAAAGGCCATGAATGGCTAAACTTCTTTCCTTTATGACTGTGCTTCAGACTTTCTTGACTTAAATACCACTACTCATCTGCAGCTACATTATGGAATTTCACTCCTGGGGGTCTTCCTGACTAGAACACCCATAAGTCTTGCTGGAACAACCCTCTGCCACACTGATCTCTTTCACTACTGGTGGATTCGTCCCAGTTCTGCCATGTTGGGCAGGGGCTTAGGCCATAAACCTTCATTTCCTGCCCTCCCCCCACTCTGTGCTTTCGACTTTTTGAATTTCAATACCAGGGTATCATCAAATGGTGTAGAAAATGGGCAGTGCCATCCCTTTTCTGATCTCTTTTGTATATTGTCTTTCTCTATTAAAACATAACCCCCTTAAGGATAAGAACTACCTTTCATTTTGTTTATATTGGTATTGCTAGTGGCTAGTGTAGTGCTGATCTCTAATAAGTCATTGAGCATGTAATAAATCCTTATTGCCTTATCCATGGGGAAGAATCAGAAAGGCTTCCTTATAAGGTGGGATTCATGCTGACTTTTGAAGAAAACTTGAGGAACTAAGATGTGGAAATAAGAAGAGGGAGCTTCTAGGAGTGAACAGATGGTTCAAAGGCATAGGGATTGGAAATAGGCAGTCATGTTAGTGAAATATCAAGGGACCGGTTTGGTTTGGCTGTAGAATATATAATATAATATAATATAAGAAAACTGAAAAAGTAGGAAGATGTCATCCAGGTTATAAGGTATTCAAATATTTTGATTTCAAAGGGAATAGGTCTGGAAGATTGAGATGGGGTATGTGTGTGACATGATCAGATCTGCACTTTGGCTTCTTAGTGGAGGATAGAGTAGAGTGGGGAGATATGAGACAAATTAGAAAACTATAACAGCAGGAATAAGGGAATGAACTAGGGTAGTGACTTCATGAGTACAAAAAAGTATACTCAGGAAAGTTATTGTGAATTCATCAATGAAAAGATTTGACACTGGATTAGATGATAGGATGAATAAGAATGAGAAGTTGGGGGTAAGACCAAAGTTACAAGCTTGGGTATCTCTGAGGCTTGGGGAGGGAGGGGATTTTGACAGTAATAGGGAATTTGTATAAAGATTGAGAATTTGCAAAAAAAATAATGAATCAGTTTGGGGAATGGTTATTTTACAGAAGTTCTAGTTTGAAATGTTTAATAAACAAGTGGAGATGTCTATCTGGAACTCAAGAGAAACTTAGGCTGGCACATGGGATACAAATTCTATATCATTCTTGATAATAATGATATTTATATAGCAATATACATGCAATCAGGTAGTAAAATAGACACTATAATAAAGGTTTGCACTGCCCATGTAAGAAAGATATCCACATGGGTTATCTAAATTGTGACTGTTAGATGGCATTGATAGACAAAATAAGAGAGGATTCTGAGGAGAGGCGAGTCAACAGAGTTACTGGTGGCAGATCAGGTAAACCTTTGATTACCTCTAGGCTTGGCATTCTTTCCCACTGTTTCAAAGAATATACCAGACTAGAATTATGTCTATCTATCTCATTGAAAATCACTGGTCTATGGGTACAGTTAGATTCAAAACTAAAAACTGTTTTTCTTGCCTTTTCTTTATAGTTGGGAGGGTTATTCCTGGTGTAGACCTACAAGCTTACCTTCCCACCAAACACTGGTTACACAAAAAGTCATGACAGATAGTGAAAAGAGAATACATTCATACCCAAGCAGATAGCGTACAGAAATTACGAACTTTGCAGATGAGAATATAACAGAAAATACTCAGAGTGAATCAGCTGTTTAGATGGAAGTGAGATCAGAGCAGATCTCAATTCAGTTTAGGAAGTCCAATCTCACCCAAGGAGAAATTCCTCAAACACTCTATAAAGAAAGAAAGAAATTAAGAAAATGTTGTGGGATTCGTTTCCTCTACGTATCTGCAGCTTTCAGAATCTTTCTTTGTCTTTCCATATGTCTGTAAATCAGTCCCAAAGAGTAGTGTTCTACTGGAGAAAGCAAGCCTTTCCTGCCAAGCTTTTGAATCAATTCTATCCCACATTTACTCATGAAACATTGAGTTAAGTACTCTCTCTACCAATTAAGACATTCATTTGACTTCTGTGACTCCAGAATTCCTTCAGTAAAATTGGGAAACTAATATCTACTATAACCTGGATTTCTATCCAAGTATGGGACATTTTCCATGTAACTTGTACATAGTCATATAACTAGTAAATGATACAAGAAAGGTTTAAATCCATTCTCCCTAACATCTAGTTCAATGATAAATTCACCATGCCACACTGTCTAATCTAAGATATCTTTGACATTATATCTTTTTTCACTTATTAATTTTAATTATGTAAGACATTTGTGGTGATAATTTTCAATAAGATGAGGGCTATAGAACACTATAGTTAGAGTTAGGAGAACCCCTGACTTCTTCCTTCCTTTCTTTCTTCCTTCTTTTCTTCCTTCCTTCCTTCCTTCCTTCCTTCCTTCCTTCCTTCCTTCCTTCAGTTCATTTTACAGATAAAGAACCTGAAACAAATAGGGTTAAGAGACTTGCTCAGAATCCCATACCTAGTAAGCATCTGAGGCCAGACTTCTGTCTTCAAGCCCAGTACTCCATCCACTGCATCACACAACTGCCCTAACCTTGATGGTCTGTACTCAATAAATGTAGCCTGATAGGTTGAGTCGCTAATTTCCACATTTGAT
This sequence comes from Sarcophilus harrisii, assembly GCF_902635505.1. Lineage (NCBI taxonomy): Eukaryota > Metazoa > Chordata > Mammalia > Dasyuromorphia > Dasyuridae > Sarcophilus > Sarcophilus harrisii. Next base: position 43,700,753 of record NC_045429.1, on the reverse strand, counting down.
TTCTTGTGATGCAAAAGTCATTTACATAGGCCATTTGTGGTTAATAGACATATCTGCCCAATCACTTCATAATGTCACTTCACTGCCCCCCACTTTTTGGTGGTGTCACCAATGGAGGATTCATCTAAGAAGATTAGAGTTGGAAGAGAGATGACGTACAGAAAACTTGATGAATCATATATGTGCATGTGCGCACACATACAAATATAATAGCAACTATGTAAGATGAAGAAAAGCAGTATGGAGTGAAGAAAAACTGCAATGATTGATTATAGTACAGAGAAAAGATAATAAAATATACTTCCCTCATCTTGATGGAGATTTCTTTCTCTGTGTTTCTTCTTTCCTTCTCCTTTTTCCTTTCTTTGCTCATTCCTTCCTTTTTTCTTTTTCTTTCTTCCTCCCTTCTTTTCTCCCTCCTTTCTTTTCTCCTTTCCTTCCTCCCTTACTTCCTTCTTTCTTTCCTTCCTTTATTCCTTTCTTCTTTCCTTCCTTCTTCCCTCTCTCTTTTCTTCCCTTCCTCCCTCCCTCCCTTCCCTCCCTCTTTCCTTCCTTCTTTCTTTTCCTTCCTTCCTCCCTCCAAAAGAGAAGTTTCAGAAATAAAGACCAGTAAAATCTTGCAGAAGGAAGCAGGAGCACATGTAGCATTCCTTACAATTCTTGTCATCCCTGCTGGAGATTTCCATCTGCCATTTCCTCTTGTCTGTGTAGACATGCTGAAAAGATACTTCAAAAATCCTGTCAGCAACTCACTCAGAAAGACCTGGAATCTCTTAAAAATAAAAATAAAACCTCTAAACCAAGATATGCCAAGAGAGAGAAAGAGAAATTCAGGTCCACAGAATATTCTAATCAGGGGTCCTTAAAAACAGATCTATTGGCTTTTGGTTTTGTTGTTGCTACCCCACTTTGTTTTCTTGGCAAAGATGCAAGAGGAATTTGCCATTTTCTTCTTCAATTCAGGGCAAACAGGATTAGTGACTTGCCCCAAATCACACAGATAGTAAATATCTGTGGCCAAATTTGAACTTAGAAAGATGAGGTTTCTTGATTTCAAATCCAATGCTCTATAAACTGCACCATCTAGGCACTCTGCTGACTACTTAAGGTGGAGATTAAATATCCTCTATACTTAAAAAAAAAAAAAAAAAAAAAAAAAAGCTTCTGAGCCTCTGTCTCTTTCTAGTTTCTCAGCCTCTGTCTAGTGAGTTTATATCTTTATCTCTCTGCCTTTTTTCTCTTCATCTCTCATTCCCTGTCTCTCTTAATCTCTGTCTCTATTTTTCTGTGTGTGTGTTTCTCTTTTCTTTTCCCTATATTTATCTCTGTATCTGCATCTTGACATATCTGTCTCTCTGTATCTGTCTGTCTTTGTCACTCTCAGTTATTTTCATTGAAACAGCTAAGGCAAAGAGTGCATTTTATCCCTGAAGGATATTACTGTAGGAGACCCTATAAAAGTTAAATTTATTTAATACTTGCAGCAAGTCGACGCTTTTATGATTAATATGGTGCTATTGACCACAGCCTTTTTATATACCATTTCTAGGCTGTGCTTGAAGATCTCTATAAATCATGTAATTTCCATGAGTTTGGGGCCCTGCCTCAGGAAGTTTGATCTAGTTATTGAACCACACACAGAAAATTTGCTGTAAATGTTTTGACTTTTATTTACTATTTTCCCTTCCCCCATAATAAAACATAAAAACAAATGATGGGATAAACTTTGAGGAATAATAGTAAAAACTGAGTAAAATTTCAGCATCCCACATAAGGTAGCTGAATAGTTGCAATATCTCATACTAGATCAACCTTTTTTTTCCCCTTTGAGAAATATGGTTATTTTTTGATTATGCATAAAAATCATATTTAATGCTATTTATCTTGGTTCCTAGTTTGGTATCTCTTTTGGTAATGTTTAATGCTTTGTTGACATATCTCTTAATTGTCCCTGTTCTTCCTGATTTCTTGCTTGGTTTATCAAGCCTTCGACATGTCTGACAACTCATATAGATTCCTAATCTATTCTTTTTTCTCTCTCCCTTTATTTCCCACTCCCCATCTCTCTCTCTTGGCCTCTCTATCTCTCTTTCCCTCTCTTCCCCTCTTGCTCTCCCTCTTCCTTTCTTTCTCTTTGTGTCTGTGTCTCCTTTAGATATTGATAGATATACATTCTTGTATTATATACAGATATATCCACATATGTGATGTATATCCACCTAGGTATCTATATTGTTTGGAATTTCATTGTTTACATCAAAACTTCATCAAAATACAGTGTATTGAAAATACTGCAATTATAAATTTTCTTCATTGATACGAAAAATCTCAGAATTAGAATTTATCATTACTGTATGAATGATTCCAAAATCCATATATTTCCAGTCTAGCTTCTTTCCTGAACTCCTGTCCTATATCACTAACTGCCTATCAGATATCTTGAACTGGATGATATCTTAAGTTTCTTATGCTAAGCATATCCAAAGAAGAATTATGTTATCCAATTTCATTCATTATAGAACAATGAAAATATCCAATAATATAGATAATTAATGGAATTCATTCTCTTGCTTATAAATTTCCTTGTTGTTGTAGAAGTCACTATTATTTTCCCAAGTGTCCAGGTTTGCAACCTTGCATTATCCAAGATTCCTCACTTTCATTTATTTCACATATACAATTAAATGGCTGATTCCTGTTGTTTTGTTCTCTACATTTTATGGCCTCTTTTTTTCAGCCTCTTTCAGGCCCTTATCATCTCTTACCTGGTTTGTTTCAATATTTTAGGTCCCAATCTCAAGTCTCTCTCTACTTGAATTCTTTCTGCACCTAATTATCAAATGACTTTTGCATCCTAATAAGCTGGACACTGACAATATTCGCTTCTAGAAAAATTTTAGGAAGGAAATATCTGACTATTACCCTATCTACTCAACAAGCTCTAATTTTTGCCTGTTACCTCTTGGATCAATTATATACATTCCTCCATCTTACTTTTAAGCTTTTCAGTTTTTCCCTTTTTCTAGTTTTCTAATTTTCTTACATAATCCTCCTTTTCATCCTTCATTCTGTGTTCTAGTCATAATAGTCTACTTAGCTTTTCTCACACACTGCATGCCATCTCAAGTCCCTTGACTGTTTCATTGGCTCTTTTGCTGATTGCAATGCTCATGCTCCTCAATTCTCATTTGTGGTTTACTTCAAGAACCAGCTCATATCCCATCTTTTATAAAAAGCTTCTGTTTCTCACTCTTCTGTTGTGTCCTATTGGTCTATTCATCTGTTTTTAACCAGGGCCTAGCAAATGCTGTGACTATGGCTTTACAAAATAATTTCTCGGATTGACTTGCATGAAACAATCAAGATTGAAATGATCATTTTGCATACATTGTATACATTAACAGCAATGTTGTTTTAAGAATAACTTAGAGTGAATAATAATTTTGACTACTTTTAATACCCAAATTACTTACAGAAGATCTATGACTAAAGATGTTATCTTCATCTGGAGAAATAATTGATAAATAGTAGCATTTACAGAATGATTTTACTTATATTTATAGTCATCTCTAAGGTATGGGTTGAAAGAAGGGGAAAAAAGGAAAACAAAAAAAATTATACTATAATTTCATTTTATATCTAAGAGGAATAGAAAGTTTTACACAGTAATTTTACAGTTTCACATACAATAATATTTATTATTATTATTATTATGCTAAACTACAGACATGCTTGGTTTGTTCCAGAAATTAAAAAATAAAATAAAGATAAAAATTTCATATTTGATAATTCTCTGTTCTCTCCATTTTGTAAATTTTTCCTGCTTATTTTCCTTGTGATTTCATATGTTTACTTCATTCAAACAAGTTTTGTTATTATTTTGGCTAGGTATAAAAAATTAACAGTAATTTGATTGTTATTATATTGAACCTGTAAGGGACTATTGTCATATTTTTATGTTTGCTTTCCAATATTTTTCTATTTATGTATGGATTTTTATTTGCATTTATGTAAATATTTTATAGCTTAGGCCCTAATATTCTATTTTAAAAGGAATTTCTCTTGTTAACATTTTTTCCTGGTTTTTCTAAATGCTATATAGATTTGCTGATGATTCCCATAGATTAATAATTTTGCATCCTGTTACCTATCCAAATTCAGTGTGGCATATGTGTTAACTGGGAAAAAGTAAGATAATTAAATTTATTGACATATACAAAATTTTTTTACATTTTTTACATCTTTACATCTTTGTTTATATGTCACATTTTTACATATAAAAAGATTTTACATCTTTACAAACTTTTACTTTTTAATACTTCTTTTTTTCCCATAATAACTTGTTTTGCATAATTTGGCATGGAGTTTACAAAATTTTGACACATTTTTTGATTCTTCATCATGAAAACACACCATATTGGTATGGTTCATTTTCTGCCAGCTCTAACTTTTATGTAATATTATATAATTTATATTTTATTTTAATTTTATCAATAAAACAAAAAGCAACATAGAATCCCAGAGGGGTTCTAAGTAGATGAGTTGCAAGCTGAGAATGCATGTTCATGTCCATCTCTAGGATAAATTTCCCAAGCTTTCATGCCACGTGACATATTTTCAGACTATATTGTAGTACTTCATTTTAATTTAGGCATTTCTGTAATTCCAGAACAATTATACTTTTTAATATAATAGCAAAACTGTTAGACTTCATCATTCCATCAAAACTTCCAATTTTTAGTTCCAATAAAGTAAAAACTCCCAACATAATTTGTTGGAAAAGATGTTTTCAGTCTTAAAATGATACACATTTTCTAAAAGCTCACTTAATATAGCCCTGAGGTAAAACATGAATTTTATCAGTGAGATATAGATATATTTTCCATTCTTCAGTACTCCAGCCTTTGTATTGTTTTGACCATAGCAAGTATGTTGTTTTTAACTGCTCTTACCATTCTTGAAAACTCAGGAAGCCTTTGACATACTGTCAAATAATCAGTAATAACTCCCTTTAACAGCCATTTTTCTCTGAAAGTTTTTGTTTATTATTTGAGAATTAATTAGGCTATTTTGCAGCAGTGACATGTCAACACCTTATGCTTTTTTCTTCTTTTTCATTCTCAACTTTATTTTTCTTTGTGTTTTGTAACTGTTCTGGTTTCATTGTGAGTATGAATTATCCTTGAAATGCTTGACTTCCTTATATCATCAGTCACTGAAATATTTCTAACAAGTTATTGAAATGTACTCTTTAAGAACTACAACTTTTGAATATTTCCTTAGGGTAATATTGCTTCGCAGAAACCACAGAATTGAAAACATGACACACTGGAGCAGCCTGAGAATCGTCCTTCAACTGAAAGGGAACTAACAATAAAGTAACCAAATCAATTCAGATTCAAATGGTTAAAAGTGTACATTCTGAGTCTGGGTTCAAAATTAAGAGAATAGACACAAACAGACACACACACATACACACATACACACAAACACACATACACACACATAGCCACCACCACTACACTATCATCAACATAAATAAAAATTGATAAAAATATTCACTCTGCCCAACAAATCTTAGACATACTCTTCTATCAATATCTCTAGAGTCCAGAAGAAAGGAGCCTTAAACTTATAGATCTTGTGGGAAAGGTGGATAACATACCTCCTTGAATGCTGGAAGTCCTTTTCTCTACAATTTGAGCGAAATGCAAGGATTTCTCCCAAAACACTATTTTCTTCAGGGACCTCATTGCAAATCTGTAAATCTAGTTTGTCCTTGACTCCCAATGATATACGCACTGTATTGTCAGCTCATCAAAATGATATCTTATGTTCAAAGAAGTAAGTCACAGTAAATCTGTGGAGAGGAGATTGTTCAGTTAATTTCTTAGTGACCATGTTTTATAATGCCATATCATTTGCCAATAGAAGTAATTTTGTCTTCTTACTGCTGATGTTTATACTTTTAATTGTGTTCTGGCCTTATTATCATAGCTACCAATTCTAGAAGTATGTCAAATAATAGTGGGGAGTAGAGGAATTCTTGGTTTGCTTGTTCTAGAAGCAATTCTATTGTTATTTTCATCACAAACAATGATAGTTTGGATTTTAAATATATGCCATCTAGCATGTTCAAGAAGGATTTTTTTATGTCTGTTTTATATATATCTATAGACTCTTCATTTTATAAAGAAAAAATCTAAGATCTGAATTGGTTGATTATTTTTTTTGATATAACACAAATAGTCAGTTGGAAAACTAGTAGTTGAGTCAGTCTTTCTAAATGTAGCCTTCTTTCCATTACATTTTAAAGAAACTCCCTCTTTGAAATCATTTCTTTGACTAGACCAAATATCGATCAAATGTCTTCTTTGAGCACAGTACTGCACTACGTACTGGAATACACAGATAGATTAAAAAAAGGGTCGCTGATCTTAAGAAATTTACAATCCAATAGGAGAAGGAACTATATACATTACTGTGAAACAAGGTGTGACTGGGATCAATGCAAAGGGGAATTCAGGCAAAACTCTATGCAGATCTGAAGAGAGACTGATCGTTTTCATATGGAGAAGTTGGGGAAGACTGGTTATAAAATAAATGTCCACTGCCTGACTAAGAAGGGGAACTGTGAAGTAGGGCAGGAACCACCACTGGATATTAGCCCATAAGGAATAAAAGGGAAGGAATCAGGTTCCTGTGTCTAATGAAATTCCAAATAGCCAGACCTTGACATAAGGCATGAAACCAAGCCTGGCTGAGGGTAAACACAATTCTATGTCCTTTGTTCTATTTATAATGTATTTCTTAGTTTGTTTTGGATAAGTTGCCTCTTTTTTCCTTTTTTTTTTTTCTTTGTGAGGAGCTATTTTATTTCCTGTTTGGAATGATGAAAATCCCTGGAGGAAATAACTCTTAGTTTTTGTTCTTATAGTTAATTATAGAAACAGTAATGATCATGAATGTTGGTGTTAACATTCCTTTAAAAAAAGGCTGTAATATTTATACGGTTTTGGGCATGTATATTGTATGCACATATATAAATATATGCATTTGATTACATATATAAATATATGTATTAGATTAAATATTTAAATATATGTAATAGATTATTAGATAATAATAATTAGATTAGATTAGATAATTCATTCATAAACAAGCATGGGATGTTCTGCCAGGTATTGTGGAAGACATGATACACACATATGTATATATATGTATTTATGTATACACAAACATCCATATGTGCATAAAATACACATAGCATGTAAGATCTATAACATATATACATATGTGTATAAATATGCATATACATATATACATTTGAGTGTATGTATTTCCTCACTCTTTTCTTCTTTAAGTTGTAGCATCAACATCATCTCCTGAAAAGCCTTTTCTGATTTCCCAAATGGTAAGAAATTTTCTTGCTAATTCTTAAGTACTTTTAAAAAGTTATTTGTCTTATATTCATTTTGTATATAATTCTTTGTATAATCTTATGTATACATGTGTTTTCCTTTGATAAAATGAAAGATGATTAGTAGTAAGGATTGTTTCTTTCCTTTTTTCTCTCTTGAAAAATATATGCAGCCCAGGAACTGAGCTCAGCACTTGTCCGAGAGAGTAGTTTTTCAAAATATTTTATATTCCCCAATTATATGAAAAAAATAACTTTTTTTTCAAATTTTGCATTCTAAATTTCGGCTTGTCTTTTTCTCTATGCTCTATCCCTGAGACATTAAGCAATTTGATGCGAGTTACATTTGTGCAATCATAGAAAACATTTTCACGTTAGTCATGTTGTGAAAGAAAACAGGCCAAAATAAATAAATAAAATGAAAAATAACATCCTTTGATCTGCATTCAGACTTCAACAATTCTTTCCCCGGAATATGTGGCATTTTTTGATCATGATTTAATTGAATTGTTGAGAATCACAGTTTTGTATCAAACAAATTTGCCGTTACTATGAACAATATAGTACTTTTGCTGCTTATATTCAGTTCACTCAGCAACAGTTCATAAAAGTCTTTCCAGGCTTTTCTGAAATCATTCTATTCATCATGTCTTATAGCACAATAGTATTCCGTTATAATCAAATACTACAATTTTTTTCAATCATTCCTTATTTGATAAGCATTCCTTCTATTTCCAATTCTTAGCCACCAAAAAAAAAAAAAAAGAGTTGTCATAAATATTTTATACAAATGACTTTTTTCCCTTTTTATCACTTTGGGACAGAAAATTAGGAGAAAATTTCTGGATCAAAAATTATTCACAGTTTTATAGCATTTTGGTCATGATTCCAAATGGCTCTCCAGAATAATTGGATCAGTTTATAACTCCACCAAAAGTGCATTAGTGAATGAATTTTTTCACACTCCTCCAACATTCATCATTTTCTTTCTTTTTCATATTGTTCAATCTGGTAGATGCAAAGTGATAACTCAGAATTATTTTTTTTAATTTATATTTCACCAATTGATTGTGAGTTAGAGCATCTTTAATATGATTATAGATAACTGATTTCTTCATATGAAATTGTCTGTTTTTTTATCATTTATCAATTGGGAGACACAACTTCAATTCTTATAAATTCTACTTAATTTTCTAGATATTTGAGAAATGCATTTATTATCTGAGATGTAATGCCTGTTCCCCTTCTCAAATTTGGATTTTCCTTCTAACTTCACTTGCACTGGCTTTATACTGCAAAAACTTTAAAATATAATCAAAATTTTTAATTTTACATGCTGTCATGCTTTCTTTCTTATTTGGTCAAATGCAGATGCATTGTGCATTAAAGATATGTATTAGATTTAAATTCTTTCCCATAATTCATTTTACTTAGATTTTCCATCTTCCATCTTTTCCTCCAGTGTAATACCTCTTTCACTCCCCTTCATGTGCAATAATTTATCTTATTCTCCCTGTTCATTCTCTCTTCTTTTAGTGCAATCCTCTTTTTTGCCCCTTAATTTTGTTGTTGTTGTTTTGGATCTCATTCTATTATAATCAACTTATACCTGTAATAGGTATACTCCTTCTACTTGCCCTAATAGTGAAGTCCTTAAGAGTTATAAGTATAATCTTCCTCTGCAAGAATGTAAATAGTTTAACTCTTTTAATATCTTATGTTTTCTCTTTTATGATTACCTTTTTATGTTTCTTTTTAGCCTAATATTTGAAAATCAATTTTTCTGTTCTGCTCTTTTATCAGAAATACTTTGGAACCTCTCTATTTCATCAAAGATCCATTTTTTTCTCCTGAAGAATTATACTCATTTTTTTTTCTGAGTAGATGTTTCTTGGTTGCAATCCTAGATCCTTTGCTTTCTGGAATATCATATTCCAAGTGCCCTGATTCCTTAAGATAGAAGGTGATAATTCCTATGTAAAGTTGACTGAAGCTCCATAATACTTGAATTTTCTCCTTGACCTGGAAGCTTTGGAATTTGACTATAATATTCCTAGGAGTTTTCATTTTGGCATCTCTTCCAGGAACTTGGTGAATTCTTTCAATAACTATTTTACCCTCCGGTTTAGGATATCAGGTCAGTGTTTCTGGATAATGTTTGGGGAGACATGCTGTCCAAGTTCTTTTTTTTTTTTTCCCTACACGCATTACTTTAGGTAGTACAAATAATTCTTGAATTATCTCTCCTGTATCTATTTTCCAAGTCAGTAGATTTTCCAATAAAAAAAACAGTTCATATTTACTTCTATCATTTCCACTTTTAAAAAATTTTTGTTTGGTTGTTTCTCAATGTGTCATGAAATCATTAGTGTCTACTTGTCCAATTATAATTTTTAAGAAATTATTTTTAGCAAGCTTTTGTACCTCTTTTTCCTTTTTGCCAATTCTTTTAAAAGAATTATTTTCTTCAATAAATTTTTATACTTTCTACTTTTTAATTCTACTTTTTAAAGAGCTATTTTCTTTAGTGAATTTTTGTATGTCTTTCCCCATTTTTGTTCTTCCTTATATTATATTATTGTTCTTCTTATATTATATTATTGTTATATATTCCTTATATTATATTTTGTTCTTCCTTATATTAACTTATATTTTCATGATTTTTTGCATGCTTTGTTTCTTTGTACATTTTTCTTCGCATCTCTTATTTTATTTTTATTTTTAAATTTAATTTTAATTCATCCATGAGTTCTTTTGGGTGCCCAAGACCAATTCACATTTGTTTTTGAGGTCTTGCATGTAGCTATTTTGTTGTCCTTTTCTGAGTTCATCTTTTAATCTTTCCTGTCACTATAGTATCTTTCTCTGGTGAAGTTCTTTTTTTTCCCTTTTCTTTTTTGTTTCTGCTCATTTTCCAGCCTATTTCATGACTTTTATGTTAAATGTAGGCTTGCTCTGTTACTTTATTGGAAGGAAAGTTGTCCTAAGATTTTTGCACAGAGCTATGGGATCTCACCACCGGTTTGTCATGGGGCTTAGAATTTGGGTTGTCCAGACATTCCCTGTGATGGACTGTGCTTCCCTTTTATCCCAATGAGACAGATCTCTGCCGCTGATCTTCTAAGTTGTGTTGGCCTAGAAATTTATTTCACCCTATCTTTTCTGTTCATTCATTTTGAGGCATTTATTGTATTGCTGTTTGGTGGTGAATTTTGGAAGGTTCTGACAAATTTCTGCTGTACTTTGCCATCTTGGCCAGCAGTCTTCCAATATTTTCATTTAAAGGCAAGGAAACTGTTTAGTTTTTGAAATCCCTACTCCTTTTTCCTAGTCTGTTTTTCCCAGATTTTACAATATGTGTCCTTTTAAAGAACTCTTGAGTTTAACAAATGCTCATTCTTTGACCTATAGTTATCACTGCTAGGTATGTCTCCTGAGAAAATCAAAGAGAGAAAAAAATTCTTACATGTACCATCATATTGAAACAACATTTTTTGTAGTGGAAAAGAACTGATAATAAAGCAGATAATTTCTATGTAATAATAATAGGTGTGGGTGTCCCTGGCAAAAGTAGAATTGATTGCTCCATACTCACTTCACTGGGCTCTCTTCTTTCTGTTAGAGAGGGGAAGAATTAAATCCTTGCCAGAACTTTTCTATTGCCTCTCAGGAATTGATTTACAATATAATCTTTTATCATGGGGCCAGTTTTCTCGACCATCTGCCACCTACAGAGTAGGAAAGCCAGCCTAGCTAAAGTAACAAAGCACCCTGCGGGAGAGGGAGGGAATAAGAATTTATATAGCACTTACTGTGTTCCAGGAAGGAAAGGGGGCGGAAACTGGAGAGGAGTAGAGAAGAGAGGAGAGATGCAAAGAGGTAAGAGGAGCCAGGAGAGAAAAGGAAAGGAGAGGAAAAGAGGGAAGAAAAGGTGAGAGGAGCAGAATAAAGAAGAGAGAGTAGAATTTGGATTAGAATGGGGAGGAGAGAATAGAAACTGAGAAAGAAGAAAGGAGAAAACAGGAAGAGAGGCAGAGACTGAAATACAAGGTGTCTATACATTAGCTGCAAGTCTTTTTTCTGTGGCTCATTTTTTCTGTTCCAAGGCAGGGAAAGGAAATGACTTGCAGTGGTTTCCCTATGAAAATAAGCCCATTAAAATCATCCTTCCTTCTCCCTTCCTAACTTGCCTCCCTTGGTTTTTAGTTGATGAAGTAAAGTGCACTACTTAAGATTCATATTTCCTTTCTAACTATGCCTTGAAGGAGCTGGATTAACTTTCTCAGCTTCTTCCCTAGCAGTAAATTCTAATTGGCTGACAGCTTGCTCAGACAAACATGTAGCCCCTGAGGGCTTTGGTGGTAAAAGAAAGGAAAACATGGAAGTATACCCACTGTTTTTGCTGAAAGTTCACTTCTCAGCTCTTTCTCCCCACAACTAGGGGTGGGAAAACAGCATCAAGGGGGAGAATAGGGTATGGAATGGTGAGAAATCAGAGCCTATCCATTTTCAGTAAGGTTCTATTCGAAACCCAATGTGATGGTGACCGATTGTAATGAATTCTCTTTGTCTGGAATGTCACCTACACATACGCGCACACACACACACACACACACACACACGTACACACAGCATCTTGCCTATTGAAATACTATTCAAGCCCTATTCAGATGCCACCTATTGAAGCCTTCTTTGATTATTAATCAGTATAGAAGAGAGTGATTGCCTTCCAGTCCACTATTGCCCAACAAGCTTTTATTAACTGTCTAGCTACTGTGTGGTATATGCTGTATCTTGGGCAAATAAACCAAAACAAAATATTCTCCTAATTTAAGGCACTTACATTCTATTGAATGAATAAAATAAGTAAAGAGATAAATATACCCACAATGAATTTAGGTCAGAGAGAGTCCCAGCACCCAAGGGATCAAAAAAAGAAGTTGGCATATGAATTAAGATTTTCTTGATGCTGCATCTCTTAAGACATATTGAATTTATTTAGAGCTATTGACACATACTACGTTAAACTATAGCTAAACATACACACATACATATATACATGTATATTGTCCATATATGTATATATGTATGCACACACATATATGTGTGTGCATCATATCTTCCTTCTAGAATGTAAGATTTCTGAAGGTGAAAGGTTTAGCTTATACATCCATGAGGCATCATGGCATATGTGAATGTGCTTAATACATAATTCTTGAATAAAAAAATATGAAAGAGTTTTTATTTTTAAAAAATCTGGTAAATGAGCAAAAAAAATTGCTTTGTCATATCTTTTACCATGTCCATGTCAATTCTGAGAGATACATCTTGGTAGATTTATTAAACTAATAGATCTAGTAAATTTGATAGAAAATATATGTTATTCTTCAACAAGGAATTTGCCAAATGCTGTCATCATATCCTAGCAGATGGGCAAAGCTAAGTGATCAGTTCCCCAAAGTCTTGATTAACAGTTTGAATGTTTGTCTCTACAGACATGACATAGGATAATCTCCTTGATACTTATTCATCTTACACTTGTATTTGTCTCGTTTTAACTTTGTTTTTTTTTAAATCAGTGACTTGAATGAAATCATAGATTGCATTCTCAGGAAGTATGTTGATGACCAAGATATGAGAAAAGGTATAGGAAAGGGAGTAGCTAATTAAAAAGAAAATAACAGAAGGATTAAAATGATAGCAATAAGCTGGCACAAAAGATATAAACCAAGAGACAATCAAAGGCAGAATTGTAAAATACAATTTAGCTTTTTAAAATCACCTGTGCAACTATAGGAGAGCTGTTTTGGTAGTTTATGTGATGAAACAAGTGTGCATTTTTAATGGCTCATTACAACTATATACTTTGGCTGATTTTTATAATATAACTCTTCACAACAAGAAAGATTACTTTCTAGGTATTTTGGAATGCATTGATGAAGGGATTTTCTACATTTGAGATTATCCACTCAAATGAAATTATATATCCTGAGTTCTCCTGCTCCTATTCTTCTTCCCCTCAAAAAATAAATAAATCACTTAGAATACATCAAATACATAGAGGAAGTGTCTGTATTTTCCTACTTATGAGCCCTGCCCAGGGGAAGTTTAATTTTATCCCCAAGTAGCTAGAAATTCAATTGATGCAGTACAAATTAATGGCCAATACTAGTAATACCAAGTTTACGAGATTTGGCTCCCAAAGGGAGGCTGCTAGAAATGGCTTTTCAATGATTCCTTCTCTTAGTGTACTATAACAAACAGAGGCGGAGTTAGGATCTCATTTTCTTGGTGCCAGTGTGAAAGATGGGGCAGAAAATTTACTAGGAGCAGAATTTCTCAGGGAAACATCCCATTTATTTCCGATGGAATTGGCTTAATTCCAGTGCTAATTGGCATGGAGGAAATGTATTTAAAATGGATGCCATGCTTTAGATACAGCAGCAAAACAGCCCATTTGGGCACATTTCTTGCTGTTTTGTGCCCATAGCCAGATTGAGGAGGCCAAAGTACTCAAGGCAGCTCAGTCCCTTTGAGGCAAGGTTTTCAAGCATCCATTGAGAACTCAGAAAACAGGTTCCTAAGAGACAACATCATGGGAAGCCCTGGGAAGCTATTTGATTAGAGTTGCAGCAAACATTTGGCAAAGATTGTATAAATGATCTGGGAGCATGGGGTGAGGGGTGGATAGGGTGGTAAATATTCTTCCAGTTGTAGAAGATAAAAGTAATAGGGAAAGGAGATATCATGGTCATGAGATCATCCAAATGTTATCTTTCCTTGTTTAGTTTTTAAAAATACAAATACATACATATGTATACATACATATATGTGTATATATAAATACATATATATATATATATATATATACAAACACATATGTGTGTGTTTGCCTGTAGTCTCCCCAAAATATAAGCACTATGAAATACCTAAAAACTACCTAAACTTTATGAATAAATAAATGCTTTTTGTGAAAAGTTTTTCTTAATGGCCCAGTTTTCAAATCACATAGTGACTTTGGATTAAAATATTATTTAAAAAATTCATTGAAACTTCCTAAGAGCTGAAAAGTCTCATTATGCCCCTAGATTCCTGTCTTGTCCTGGAAGACTAAAACAATCAGATATAATATCAATCAAAGAGAATGAGGGTAATCAAGTAAAACAAAATAGAAATAAACAGAGCATTGGGCTGTTTTAAATCTACTTAGAATTCATAACTTTTTTAAAATTCATAACTTTTAAGAGCTGTTTTTGGAAATAAATTATAGCATTCCAGAAACATAAAAGATTTCTGGTTTCCATCTACTCCTACTGCAAACAGGAAAAGAATCTCCCTTCAAAATATCTAGGAATTCATCATCATGTCTTTGTTTAAGTATGTGCAATTAATAGGAACTTACTACTTCCTGAGGTAGCCCATTTCACTTTTATATTCCTTTAACACTTAGGAAAGTGTGTGTGTGTGTGTGTGTGTGTCTTTGTACATCTATGTTTTTCCTGATATCAATTCTAAACTACTTTCTTTGTAACTTAATCAATTATTCTTATTCCTCCCTTCTAGGGTGGCTTTCTGAATACTTAAAGATAACTACTATATGTCCCCTGAACCTTCTCTCACTCAAGCTAAACATTCTTTATTTGATTAATACTCAATATAGTTTTAAGATCAGTCATCATTCTTCTTGCCTATATTTGGCTGTTCTTCATTAATACATATCCTTCCTAAGCAGTAGTACTCAGTACTATACTCAATATTATACCAGATGTGATCAGTCAGGAAAGAGTATAGAAGGATCATCATCCATGTTAGTCTTTACACTAATAATTCATGTGGAGCTTGCAAGATATTAACCTTATTCCTTCTTTGCTATCCCACCCTAAGAACTTTTTTTTTTTTTGATAAAAATGTTTCCTAACCATATCTACTCATTTAGTTATTGTGAAATAAGTCTCTTGAATGTGAGTGTATGGTTTTAAAATATATCCTAATTCCATGGCATCTTCTTCAATTTTGGCCAACATTCTAGGCAATTAAGGTCTTTTGACCTAATTAAAGTCTTTTGGTATTTTGTTTGTCATTTAATATGTTAGCTGTCACAAAGCTCCTAGTTTTGTGTTATATGTTAGTTTGGAAAGGATGATGGTTTACTTTCATCAAAATTGCAGTCATAAAATTATTGGACTGAGTTTTTTTGAAGGGATCCATAAAAGAAAGGAATCCTCTTAATAACTTTCCACTTCTGTTTTAAGACCTCCAATAAAAAGACACTCTTCACTAAATAGTATCATTTCATGTTTTAGTCAATTAAATAGCATTTATTAAGCACCCACTCTTTGTCAAGTACTGACATAATTTCTGACACTTTAAAAGAAAGTTAAACAAATCCTCTTCTGCAGGAGTTCCCAGTCTCAAGAGAAAGATAACATCCAAATAGCTATTTACAAAAAATGTGAATATGTTTTTTTGTTTGTTTGTTTGTTTTGCTTTAGCTTTCTGGAGATCTTTGGACCAGCCTTTGTTTCAGCAGAGTAATTACCATGAGAATAGCCAGGGATAAAGTCCAAATTCTTTATTATCTCCTTCACAGTCTGTCTCCCAAACATGGAACTAAGGATTTGTGCTCTGCAGTCCAGACTGACACAATCCTGAGTTCAGTGGAAAAGTCTCTGGGACCCAGAATTTAGAGTGAGTACAAAAATAGACAAGAAGGAAACTTTGTTAAGGGCTAAAATAGTGTTTCAGCTGAAATGGGACAAATGTTTAGAAGAGAGTCTTCTCCACCCCAAGGAAAGTGTGCAGAATGCATAGTTAAACTAATAAGAAATCAAGATTTGATTATAAGTTGGAAGCAGATCATTGAACTCTTTGAAACTTAAAATAATCTCCTTGATACTCTAAGGAGGAAGAATTAGAACCAGACAAATGGAAATTAGTAGGAGAGCAATTAATAGAATATTACAATGATAATGGTCCTAATTCAATTCCTAAAGAAACATTCTATACAAATAACTTAATACAATTGGCTTTAAGGAATTACATAAGTATTAGAATAAAGAAAAAGAAGAAAGTTCAGGAGGGGGAGGGCACTGATTAAACAGTTGAAAAGTATGAAGAATTAGACAAGAAAGGAGGTAAGTACAATGCTTATGAAATTAAGGAATGTGGTGCTTTGCAGCAGAAGCCATTAGGGTATTCTCCATCCCCTGACCTACCCCCTCAATTAATCCATCATGGGTAGAGAGAAAAGGAAGAGGGGAGGGCAGTGACACCATCAGCACCATCCATACAGGAGCTTTGTCCACCCCCTTTGACAAAATTACAAAAGGCACTAGTTAAAGCAAAAAAAAAAAAAAAAAAAAAAAGAATGACGGGATATATGTGATTTAAGAATAGAAGTATACCCTGTTATTCAAGATTTTGACTCTTCAGGTCATTAAAGAAAAAGATACACTCCTTTTGATTTGGAAATTATCAAAAATTTGAAAACAGGTTGTACCCTTTATGGGGATACATCATCTTATGTTAAGATAATATTAGAGAATTTGGCTTATGAAATTTTAATGCTTGGTGATTGGAAATCTATACCAAGGACATGTTTAGAACCTGGACAAAACTTGTTGTGGCTTTTGGAGTACGGTGAACTATGTAGAATAAGCCCAATGAAATAGGCAAACTGGATTTAATACACAAATCGCCTTTGATCAACTAGCAGGTAAAGATCAGTATGCAGATGCTTTAGCACAGATTAATTACCATTTGATAGCATATGAGCAAATTGCTCTGCTGCTGCTATAAAAGGATGGTGCTCCCACTCAGGAAAACAAAATAGAGGGGTAGCCTTCACAAAAATAGAGCAAGGTCAAAATTAAACCCTTTGCTGATTTTGTGGGACGTCTACAGGCAGCTGTCATATGAACTATTGGTGAAAATGCAGCAACAGGGATACTGATAAACAACTTGCTAGAGAACATGCTAATGTTTGTAGAAGAATTATATTAGGACTCCACAAGGATGCTCCTTTAGAGGAGATTATAAGACACTGTGCCACATTGGGGACAAATGTCTTTTATATCCAGGCTATGATGCAGAACAATGGAAGACAGGGTTTCTCGTGGCAAGGGACTCCCAAAGAGGCCCATCAGTGCTTTCCATGTGGTAAAAGCAGGGCATCTGAAAGCTCAATGTTGGCATAGAGATAGATTAAGAAGACAGAGTGAGAGAACAAGACCTAAAACCC
Source organism: Sarcophilus harrisii (assembly GCF_902635505.1). Classification (NCBI taxonomy): domain Eukaryota; kingdom Metazoa; phylum Chordata; class Mammalia; order Dasyuromorphia; family Dasyuridae; genus Sarcophilus; species Sarcophilus harrisii. The sequence continues at coordinate 43,683,093 of NC_045429.1, read as the reverse complement.
TATGTCCAAAATGCAACATAGGCTTCCATTGGGCCTCAGAATGTAGATTGATCCAGGGAAATGAAGGTGGGGAGACCTCAAACAAAAAACAGGTGGGGCATGATGGCAGCTGAGGTTACACCCAGAGAGTATTTAGAAGTTCAGTACTCTGATATGATCAATCAGCCAAAAAGCAATCAATCAGATGGCAGAAAGGGATTACAATTGGGGAGAATACAGATTTTATAATCCAACAAAAGAACAATGTCCAGTGAAAATAACTCCAATATAATCTCCAGGTGATGCGGAGAGATCCAGAAAGTGGTGAATGAAAGGCACCATATAGGTTAACTGCTTGGGGGAGAGGGTTTGCTTGTATCTCTACAGATGGAGAAGGAATCAGAAAACTTTGTAACAAAGGAGAAGACCTAAGAAACATCTGACACTGAAAAAGCATGGCTGATAATGAGGCTGTTGTGGGACTTTAAAACCAGCAAGAATCATTAGATTCCCTGAGACAGGATAAGACTGTTGCAGGACTTCAAAATCTGCAGGAATTATTGGATTCCCTGACATATGATGGGACAATATATTGCAGGACTTCAAAACTTGCAGGAATCATTGGATTCCCTGACACATGAAGTAATGGACAATAGATTGCTTTTGGACTATTTTTAGGACTTATGGATATGTATAATTCCTCATGTTGATTCATCTTGGTTGTTACATCACTACTAGGCCTGTGTTACTATGTGCTCGTGTAACACCTCCCATGTTGATGGATTTATGTATACCTGTTTCAAGTGAGATCCTTCAGAAAGCCACTGATACGGTTTGACTCCCCATTCCCCTTTGATGTTTTCATCTCCCTTCCTGAGACTTCAGTGAGGGTGTGATCACCTCTTTTTTGGTGTTTTTACCCCCCTTTTTCTGAAAAGTCAGGAGGGGCATGATCACCTCCTTTTTGAGGTTCTCACCTCCATGAGAATCAGGGAGAGTGTGACCACCTATGTTCTAAAACAAAAGAAAGCAGGAGATGTAATGGGCCAGAACTCTGTACTTGAAACAAGGATTCTTACAAGGTGTTAATTCAATGGAATTGATAATACAATGGTTATCTAGTTTAGCATGGTGATTAATAGTTCTCTAGTTCAGTGTGATGGAATTGATCTTACATCAAATAACTGTTTCCTATTGATATACTAATTGGCTATGGTATGATGAATGGATTTAATTGTAATAGAGTATTTAAGAAGTCAGAGTCAGACCTAAAGAGGACTTGGAGACAGACTCAAAGAAGACAGAGGACTGAAGACTGGAGCTCAACATCTCAGAGTCAAGGAGAAGCATTCACACCATCTCCCACCACTGTGGTGGCTGGTCTGTCCTTCTTTATTTCTCCACTGAGACCAAGGCCAGCCTGGAGGGCCTCCAAAAGCTAGCCTGGCCCCCAGCCAAGGAGAAAGACTATGTAGGAGATAATAAAAAAATTGAACTTTATCCCTGGCTATTCTCCTGGTGATTACTCTGCTGAAACGAAGTCTGGTTCAAAGACCTCCAGAAAGCTAAACCAGAACATTACATATGATAAATTGGGGATAATCTTAGAAGGAAGACACTAAGATTAAAAATTAACTGATAAAGACCTCTTGAAGAAAGTGGAACTTTAGTCTATACTTGAAGGAATTCAGGAAAGTTAGAAGGTGGAAATGAGAAGGGAATATCAAGCATGAAAAAGACTGGCAGTGAAAATACTTTTAATTGGGAAATAGAATATCTTGTTCAAGAAGCAAAAAGGAAACCAGCATTCAGTTCCATTGTTTTTAAGTCATGTCTGACTCTTTGTGACCCCCATTTTTGTAAGATTTCTTGGCAAAGATATTGATGCTGTTTGTCATTTCCTTCTCTAGCGCATTTTACAGATGAAAAAATTGAGGCAAACTAGGTTAATTGATTTACCTAGGGTAAAATGTCTAGTAAACATCTGAGGCAAGATCTGAACTCATGAAGATGGGTCTTCCTTATTCTTGATGCAATCCTCTATTCACTGTGCTACTTTGCTGTCTGAAGTCAGTATTAATGGGTCACAAAATGTAGAGAGGAGTAAGGTAAAAGAAGACTGGAAAGAAGGAAGGACACAAGTTATAATAGTCTTTGAAAGAAAGAGATTTTTACATTTGACCCTAGAAGTAACAGAAAAGCATTCTATTGAAGATAGTGGAAGTGTAGTGTTGGTGAGAAAGAGAAATGATCAGAAGTGCATTTTTAGGAAGATCACTTTGACAGCTGAATGAAGAGTAGATTAGAGTAAAGCAAGACTTGAGGCAAGGAAACTAACCATTAGTCTTTTGGAATAGTCCAGGAATTAGATGATATAGACCTACAACCCAGAGTGGTTGCAGAATCAAATCAGAAAAAGAATAATATGCAAGATATAATATAAAGATAGAAACAATTGCCCATGACAACTGATTAGATATGGGGGCTAATAGAGTGAAAAATCAAGTATAACACTTAGGTTGTGAGCCTGGATGTAAGAAAAAAAATGATTGTAGTTTTGACAGTAAGAAATCAAAATAATCTTTAGAATAGGAAATAAGGAAAATGTGTTCAGTTTTAAACCAGTTAAATTTAGGATATCTATAGGGCATCTAGTTTGAAATATCTGAAAAGCACTTTGAGATGAGATTGGAGTTTGAGAGTTTAGGTCTGTACAAGAAGATTCTAGAGTCAAATTTCCAGAGAACTGCCAGTCATCTGTATAGAAATGATTGCTGAAGTCATGGGCATTGTTGAAATCAACAAGTGAAATAGTAGAAATCAAGAAAAGAAGGTTCTCAATAGAACTTTGGGGAATCTCATAAATAGTAGTCAGGACTTTGGTGGAACCAATCAAAGGAGATAGAGAAGGATAGTGAGAGAAGTAAGAGGTGGATCAGGAGAGGGCTATATCAAAAAATGTGGAGAAGAGTGTTCCAAAGAAAAGAAGGTGACTGACAGTGTCAAAAACTTCATGCATGAGGATTGGGAAAAGGCAATGGATTTAGCAACTAAGAGATCATGGGTAGTTTTGGGGGAAAATGGATTTGATGGAACAATGAGATCAGAATCCAGTCTGCAGAGAATTAAGAAGAGAATGAGAAGTGAAGACATCTATTGGAAATGAACTTTTCAAGCTTAATCAGAAAATAGATGAGTGATAGCAAATGATATCAAATGAGGATGGATAGAGCTCTCACTATTTGAGAAGTTTAATGTTTTGTTTTGTTTTGTTTTTCTCTTGACATGAAACAAATGCATTTCTTCACAAATCTCATACACTGCTCCCAGTTTTCCTCTCTGTGGCTAGATTTTTATGAATGAACAACAGCACAGATCTAAACAAAAATCCCTTGCCATGGGATTCCTCCTTCCAGGTAAAACTAAATTATTGCTGATTAATCTTTGTATCAACTAATTCCACTAGTTTGTATTCTATTATTATAGATTATTAACCTAAGGTTAATAAATGTATCCTTTAAAATATATTAACATTACATTTTAATATAATTTTCTTTCTTTGTAATCCTATGTATTTTAAGCACTTGAAAACATTTTTCTCCCTGGTAAGGAGTTCCATATCTCACTAGAATGCCAAAGGGGCTCATCAGAACCTCTGATCTAATTTTACCATCCTCTAATTACTTGGAGAGATAAAATAAAAATCCAGAAAGATATGATTTTACTATTGACCATGATATGATAACATAGTGATTGAAATATTAAAATAGACCTTCACAGAAGTCATGAAACAAAAGTAAATAAAGGTTCATATATTGTATTCTGTCTAGAATGTGTACCAGTCAATCCTGTGGCCAATAGTCTACACTTTTAAACACATCCTATGGTCTAATATTTTTTGATATTTCATCAATGAAATTAAGGAATATAAGAACATAATTGTTTTGAGATTGTCATTGACTAGAGAGTTTCCATAAAGCTCTCTTTTAACCCCAAAGCTACTTTATTTATTTCTTTATTTTTCCTAAAAGAATTATGTGTCTTGATCCCAGGAGAGCATTGAGTAAACTAGCCTCTCTCCCAGAGAACAGCAGTCATGGAAATACAATTTACACCTGGTGTCAAGAATTGTGAAAAGTCAATACTTACTAAGAGAGAAGTTTACTTATTCTGGGAATAGCAGCCAGGCTCAATGTTCTTTATTTTGTGCTTGCAAAAAAAAGAATGTAATTCAGGATAATATGTAGGAATTTACCAACTTGAGAAAACCAGATGTCATACAGGAAATAATATCCTTTACTCCAACAAATGAGCTGTTAAGAGAAAAATCAGAACTGCTAAAGGACTACTAAGGGTCATGATAGAAGGAAAAATGGCTTCAGAAAATATTGGATATCATTGTCCTTTTAGAGTTCTCAGCAATTATAGAAGTCTTGGCTATTTGATTGAGGACATTTTCAAGACTGGATGCTGGGTTGGGGAGATGCCTAAAGATCAGAAGTTGTTCACTACACTGTGGGAAACTTTGGGCAGGAAACTTTAAACTGAACCAAACTTGTTTGTTTTCTCCCAAACTTGGAAAGAAAAGCATTTTGATTGAAGAGTATAATTATATGTTTTTTGTAAACATTATGCTGCTTCCATCTGTAATGCACATTTCTAGAATCTCACTGGTTCAATTTAAGCTTGAGATTCAATCTCCATCTATCTTCTTATAAGGCTTTCTCTGTATGTGGGTGTGGTCTTTTACTGGCATTTTATTTCATCATGAGATTCAACATTCAACCAGAATTTATGATGCTCATTGTTAGTGTTTTGATGAGTGAGTATAAATAGCAATTCTTTCTGTTCTGGCCAGAGGGTCTTCCTTTGTTAGACCGATTCATATATGAAGGCAAACTAAGCCACTCTTGCTTAAATTTTTATGTAGTATTTAATTACCAAATGAACATTGCCTTGGAAAAACCCAAACCTGAGAAAGATCTTAGCTTAAAAACGGCCAAGATATTCCACTGTATCTGGGACCATTGCAAGTTGTCTAGATCTATATCTTGTACTGTATTCCAATGACACTGGAGGAGAGAATAAAACTGATGACTTTGCACACTTTTGCCTCACTTAAATCCAGTTTGCTTGCAATTCAAGATATTATCCTTCTGATATCATTAGTACTCTTTGAGAATGAAGGACAAAGAGTAGCATTTATGAAGCTCTATTTAGAAAGAAACATGCTGTCATGATAAGAATCTTGCCTCAGATTCTCAGCAAGTTATTAACTATATTTACCATGCTTTTTTCATCCCTAATTTTTGAGGGCAAAGTTACATTGCATTAAATTTTATAAATTAGAATAGCTAGTGTTCATGGAATGAAGAGGGGTTATTAGTAGTGGGTAAGGTGAAGCAAGTGGAATCAGTGACATTTCTATTCAAATGACCTCAGAATTGGAATAGCTGAGTGAATCTGGGTAAATTATTGAATCTCGCTTACTTTCCTAGGCTTAGTTTTCTCATCTATAAAATAGAAATCTAATAGCACTTACTTCATGGGATTGTTGTGAAGATCAAATGAGCTAATGTAGTAAAACATTTTGCAAGCCTTGAAGTGTTTTATTAATCATCATTCATTCACTTTTCATCAATCAATTCATAAATGGTATGGTAGGAAGAAATTTGAATTTGGAGTAAGAGGAACTAGGTTTAAAGCCAAGTTTTCCTAACTAAGTACAAATGTGAAATTAAAGAAGAAATGTTATCTTCAAATTTAATTTTCCTCATTGATTAAAAAAATTGGATTAGAGAGACTCAACCTCTCTTCCAACTCTAAATCTAATATTCATTATACTCTATTATGAGCATACTAAATGTAAGATACTGTGCTAGATACTGGGGATAAACAGAAAATTATATAAAATTCTATTTGTCTTCTAGGTGTTTATATGGTCATGGTAGAAATCATTATGTACCCAGGCAAATAAATATGAAATCTATACAGTATGATTTTATGGCAAGCAAAGGCCTAGCAATCAGAGGTTTTTGATGACCCTCTTATAGGAAACTGCTTTGTAGTTGATCTTTGAAAGAAGCTTGGGAGTCTTTAGCATAAGCCTAAAGGTCAGTGTGTGGAAAAGAATGAAGGCTAGAGGTGGAACATAAACTGGGGACAGTTAGTAGGACAATTTGAATGGAACATAAAAATGTGATAAGCCTAGAATGGAAGGGTACAGGACAATTGCAAAGGTCTTTAGGTACCAAACAGAATAGGTTGTAATTTTTCCAGTGGAAAGAAAGAATCACTGAAAATTCTTAAGTAGAGTATTCCTTTAGACTCCATGTTTTCAGAAGCTAAGAAAGATAAATAAATAATGGAATATAAAGGTTTAATGCCCTGAATACTCGTGTTGCCTCAATTTTACTAAGAAGGCAGAGTTGAAATTTTTAATTGAAAAAGTGTATGTTTGGCTTGGAGAATATGATCGAAGTATATAATTTATTTCTAAATGAAAACTCAAGGCACTGAAAATTCATCTTTCAGGTCCTTCACTGAGATTACACAGACCTGAATCCCTGAAAGCCTTACTCTGGAACAGACTTATTTTAAATTTCTCTCAACTAATTGCTTGAGGTCAATTTCAGGTCTTTTTTTAAAAAATTCTTTCTCCAAAATTCTAAGCAAATGTAGAAAATAGGAGATTTTATTCTCTAGAGTAAAGGAAAAAAATCATTAAGATAATGTTTTTAAAGGAGAAGTAGTCACACCTTGTGACTTACACCTTTGGTCCCTACCACTGAGGAGGCTGTGATATAGTCTGTGAACTCAGGATTTCCAAGCTAAACTAGGGCTAATGTCAAAAACAGTAGATCACCAGCTTGCCTAAAAAGAATGGATGATTCAATTTAGAAGTGAATCCAGTCAAAGATTTCATGATAATTGTTGTTCAACCTTCTTCTGATCAACAGGATCAATGACATCACCATAAAGTGTTATCTTGGCTTGGCTGTGAATTGGATTTAAGTGAGGCACAAATTTGCCAGCTGTACTTTCTTTTCCTGAGTCAATGAAGTCCAATGTTGGGATAAAACTCAAGATAACTGGCAATAGTCCAGGATACAGAGAATGACCTTAGTGTCTTTGTTACCTGACCAAGTTCTAAGCATTTCACTATGCCTGCTTCTGCCACCTTTATGGTTATTGGGGAAAATAATGCTCTCATTGGTTCATTCTGCTGGGTGAAATCTTCACTTATGCCTGGAGTAGACATCCCTCAACTGAATTATAGATTTTAGGCCTCCCAATTATCCTCAACTTGGTTTAACTGGCTGCTGAGAAAGAAAATAGGGGTCACAGTGGATAGAATGCTGAGCCTGTGGTCAGGAAAAGCTGGTTTCAAATCTGGCTTCAGACACTAATATATGGTTTATGTAATTGCTTGCCTCAACTTGTTCATTTGTAAAAATGAGTTGAAAAAGGAAATGGCAAACTACTCAAATATCTTTGTTAAAAACCAAAACAAAAAATAAACTCTGAAATGGGATCACAGATAGATGGACATGACTGAAATGACTGAACAACTGAAACAATTTTATGGATGTTTGACTACTGAACATATCACAACTTCTTGGAGCTACAGGTGAGAGATAGATCAGTGAAGGGGGATACCCAAAATAGAAGTGTTTGGGAAACCCTCACTCCAGAGATATCATCAGTCCTTCCTGAGTACTTCAAACATCTCATGATGATTAGTATTGGAACATATCCATGAATAATCACTGAGCCTTCACTGGCAAGATAGGGATGTCCAGCCTCAGGGGAAAAAGGCAAAAAGGACTTTAGATATAAAGCTCAATTTATTGAAACAAAAACATAAATCACAGAGAAGTTATGTACCTTTGCTTAACGTTGGAGCCAAATATCAATGAAATAACTAAACAGACAAATGAAATCTTCTTGACTCTAAATCCAGCCCCTGATTACTATGCTTTACTACCTTTTTTGGGCATTTTGTTGGTGACTTTTTTTTTTTTTTTTTTGGAGAGACAGTTGGAGTTAATTGAATTGCCTGTGATAACATAGCTAATAAGTGCTAAGTGTCTAAGGTAGCATTTGAATTCAGATCCTCCTAATTCATTGTACCATCTAGCTGCCTCCTCTTTCCCCTTGTTGGTGACTTTTTAAAGAGATGCCTGAGGCACTGAAATAGGAAATGACTTTCCCAGAGGAGAAAGTGTTCTTCGTCAGAAAATGCATCAATGGGGATAGTAAATAATATAGAGAAGTTTAGAAGTATATGAGCTTAGGATAATTTTATTATTTAAATTTAAAATTACTTACATAATTTTATTAGGAATTTTATTCATTTTTAAAAACTATAATGTCCAGTTAAATGCTGTTTAAATGATTATGTTCTCAAATAAGTTGATAATTTTCAAATCCTAAACTCTGTAAAGCAAATTGTCATCTGAATTAAAGGATTTTCCCAGGGAACCCAACCAGAATATGTCAGAGATAGGATTTGAACCCAGGGTTTCAAAGTTGTAAAGCAGGATCTCTATTCACAATACCAAACTTAGACATAGAACTATCTAATATGTGTGTATGTCTATGTGTGTGCATACATGTTGCAAATGTGTTTAAACTGAAAGGAATAGAATAAAACCATATGGATGTAGGCCTTTGCTTAGCTGGCAAAATCTTTGATCTGTTCATGCTACTGATTATAGATAATTCTTATTCTTGTTCTTCTGCCATGAGATCATTTAACTTTTGTGAGACTTTCTCTTTATTTTTTTTTTTTTTGAAACTTTGAGGATAGCAATGAGGCTTGTGAGCCTTCGGTTTGTTGCTATTACTGTGGCTGTGTCTTGTTATATGCTTTAAGTTATTCAATTATTGATTCAATAAATACTGAGTACAATTCACAAACTTTGAGTAACCTAATATTGTTGCCATTGATAGACTCCTACATGTTAAGATGGTTGGCTAACTTTAGGCTCAATCTCAGGAACACATCTATAAGAGCCAGAGGGGTCCTTATGGATCTTCTAGTCCAAATGCTAATTGAAAAGATAAAGAAAAGAAGAACCAGATATATTATGGCAATCCAAAAGTAGAATATTAGCAGAAGAGAAACATATGACCAATAATATTAACCTACTATCTCGGGATTTGAAAAATGCTTTCCTTATAGCTACCCTATGCTATAGATTGAGTATTTATTATCATTTCCTTTCTTATAAAGAAATAAATTTGTAATGTGCTTGCTAGCTTTCTGGAAGTCCTCCAACTGGATCTTGGTTTCAGCAGGCTAGTCACCACAAGAATAGTCAGGAATAAAGTCCAAAATCTTTATTATCTCCTTCACAGTCTGTCTCCACCTGGGGCTGGGCTAGCTTTCTGGGGGACCTTCACATGGGCCTTGGTCTTCTTAGTGGAAGAATGCAGGAGGCAGGAGAGCCGTCAGGATGGTGGGAGATGGAATGTCTCTTTTCCGATCCTTGTTGGCTCTTATATACCTCACTGTAATTACATCATTTAAGCATACTGATTATATGTGAACCTAGAGAACCATTACATCAGCATAGTAAATACTTAGTACATATGTAAACTAGATAACCATTGTCTTATCAATTTCTCTTAGTTAACACCTTGCTTCAAGTATACTTCTTCAGAATTCTGCCTCCCTACATAAATTAAGTCTCAAAAAAGGTGAAATGACTTCACAGGAATCAAAGGGATAATCTGAACCTGGCTCACTTCCAAGTTTGGCCACATCATGTTGCCTCTAAATTCAGATTAGGATTTTTTGTTTGAGAAAACAACAAAATTATCTTTGACCTTGTAATTATAAGTTTATGAATATTTTAGGATTTAGAAGAAAAAAAGAAAAAAATTCTAATAAGCATTGGAGATAAGAAGCAGGATTTCCCAGAAAGAATGTCTTAGAGATATTGATTTCATATTCCCAAGAATTGTTGTTGTTTGTCTTTTATTCTCCAAGAAGACAATGATATCAGAGGGATGATATGATGATATGAAAGTGAGATGCATTTAAGTGAGCAAGGGCTGTGTAAAGTCACCAGTACACTTTCTCCTCCAGTGCTATCTGGGTCCAACTGCAAGCTACCAATCAGGACAACTAGAGATGGCCTAAGCATTGAGAAGATAACTAAAGCCAAGCTTTTGGAAGGACCTTCCAGGAAAGTATGTGGGACATACCACAAAAGAGATAAAGACTGATTCTTTTTTATTATTGTGGGAAGTATATTTATTTTTAATATATATTGCTTTATGAATCATGTTGGGAGAGAAAAATCAGAACAAAAGGGAAAAAATGGGAAAGATAAAAAACAGAAAAAAAGAAATGAACATAGCATGTGTTGATTTACATTTAGTCTCCTTAGTTCTTTTTCTGGATACAGATGGCTTTTTGTGTATAAAGTCTATTAGGATTGCTTTGGGTCACTGAACCATGGAGAAGAGCCTTTCATAGTTGATTATCTCACACTCTTGCTGGTATTCTGTACGATGTATTCCTGGTTCTGCTTGTTTCACTCAGCATCAGTTCATGTAAATCTTTCCAGGCCTTTCTATAATCAGCTTGTTCATCATTTTTATAGAATAATGATATTATATTACCATGAAGTACAACAATTTGCTCAGCCATTCCTCAGTTGATGGGCAGCCACTCCTTTTCCAATTCTTTTCTAAAACAAAAGAACTGCTACAGACATTTTATCATAGAAGGATCCTTTTCCTTTCTTAATGATTTCCTTGGGATACATACCCAGTAATGGCACTACTGAGTCAAAGGGTATGCAGTTTTATAGCCCATTAGGCATAGTTCCAGAGAACTCTCCGAATGGTTGAATTATTTCACAATCCCACCAACAATGCATTAGTGTCCCAGTTTTCCCATCTCCCTTTCAACATTTATCGTTATGTTTTCCTGTCATCTTAGTCAATCCAAGAGATATGTAAAATGGCACCTCAGAGTTTTTTTAATTTGCATTTTTCTAATCAATAGTGATTTAGAGCATTTTTTCCATATAACTATAAATGGCTTTAATTTCATCATCTGAAAATTATCTTTTCATATTGACCATTTATCAATTGGGGAATGACATATTTTTATAAATTTTACACAGTTCTTTAGATGTTTAGAAATGAAAACTTTATCAGAAATATTGGCTGCAAAGATTTTCCTCAGCTTTGTACTTTCCTTTTAATATTGTTTCTGTTGGCTTTGTGTAAAACTTTTAAAATTTCATGCAAACAAAGTTGTCAACTTTGCCTTTCATAAAGTTCTCTAGTGTTTCTTTGGTCATAAATTCCTCCCTTCTCCAAAAATCTGATAGATAAATTATCCCTTATTCTCCTAATTATTTATGTTATCATCCTTTATGACCAAATCAGATATCCATTTTGACGTTATTTTGGTATGAGGTATGAGAGGATTGATATTTAGTGGTGTTCCAGGTATGGATTGAATTAGATGACCACTGAATTATCTTTCAATTCTGGAATTTCTAGATTGAGTTTTGGGCAACAAAAAAGCATTAAGAAAGAAAGCTAAGTGATTAGGGAAGAAAAAGCAGAAATAGAATGGAAGCCAAATAGAGAAGAGGTATGTGTGTATGTGTGTGTGTGTGTGTGTGTGTGTACATTTCTGAGTATAAATACATACATATATACATATATATAGATATATAAGTTTGGTATTTTACCTCTATATAAAATATATGCATGTCATTTATTGAAGAACCGGGAATCTCAGATTTGAAAGGGATCTTAGATCAACTAATCAATCAATCAGCAAGAATGTATTAAGCACATATTCTGAGTGAAGCACTGTGCTAAGTACTAGGGATATGAAGACAAAGGTGAAAGTCTCCGCCTTCTAGGAGTTTACAATCCAACTGACAAAAGATAATATGATGCTTTTATATTAGTGAATACCTCTCATTTATTGATAAATCATTTTAGTATGAAAAAGCTATGCAGTGCAATGTGTATCTATGTACATGTGTATGCATGAGTGTGAGGTAAATGCTAATCATATAGAATTGTCTTATTTTTATATAGAATATTTATATACTTTTCCCCCTCTCCATCTGCTTCACCAGGTATTTCAAAATGAACTATTACTAACTGTAGGGGAATTTTTAGAGAAATGCAGGATAACCAGGGGTAAAATTGATTGTACTTGCCTGTAGACATGTTTTGATAAGTAAAATTTGGAGAATCTTCCAGAGATGTAATTTAATTTGTTCCTTTATTCGAAAAAGGAGAGAACAAGTTGTTGGGTATATATTAGAGGATATTTCAGCAAAGCTTCTGATAATATTGCTAAATTTCTAAAAATGAGACCAAGAGATGACATACTTTATAAATATAACATTTTCCCCTGTTATAGTTCTTCATTTGACTTACAGCAGCTTCTTCTCATGTCATATTGACTTTTCTATCATACTCATTATTCTGTTTCTAATGCAAAACCACCCTGTACCAACTTTATATTTTGTTAACCTTAACAATGAAATGTCTTCTTTACTTCAGGTAGATTATTTGAATTGGTATATGTAGTGGAAGGAAGCACAATAGAGGAGATATGAGAAAAAAAATAATTGTTGTTGATAACATTTCACTGATCACTTTTAAATAAGATATTATACCTTCATTTCTTGATTATATAAAAAGTTATTTTGGTTTTAATGTGTGCTGAATTAACAATTCAGCTACATTCAAAACTTTAAGAATCAAACATCAAGTTAGAGGATATTTCCTCCACTAATGGCATAGTTCTGAACTTCATGACAAAATAACTGCATCTAAAAAGTGCTCAATATTCAAATTACGTAATATGAAAAATCAAAAAATCAAACCTTTTATTAAATAAAGGGTTTCTACTTGAGAACCTCCCAGCTCCTCTCCAATTTTAAAGCTATGATGTTGAATATTTAATTGTTTGATCATTTTCTATTATGAATGGATCTCCTTGATCCCATTTGGGGTGCTGAGCAAAGATATTAGAGTGCTTTGTTATTTCCTTCTTCAGATGAGATGAGAAAACTGAGGCAAATAGGATTAAGGAACTTGCAGAAGGTCACAGAGTGATTAAGTGTCTGAGGTCATATTTGAACTCAAGAAGATGAGTCTCTTTGACTCTAGACTCAATGCTGTGTGCATTATGAAGCCACCTAGCTGCCAAATATAGTCTTGTTATAAACTTAGCAGGTGGTCTTTAAGATCTGATGGAGCCCCAAAATTCATTATCTCAGATACAAACTGGTCAGAAATAAATACAGTAATAGCTAGCATTTATATAGTGCTTTAAAATTTATAAAGCACTTACATTTATTATCATATTTGATCCTCAAACAACCCTAGGAAATAAGTGCTATTGTTGTTCCCATTTTACAGTTAGACATTATGTAATTTGACCAGAATCACCTAGCTAGCAAAACTAGAGACAAAATTTGAACTCAGATCTTTGACTTTATTCTGCCACTCTATCCATTATATCACTAAGTTGCCTCATTATCCAAATTGAGGCTAGTTCTCAGATAAATGAAAAACTGAGTCATGTAATGCCTAAAGTTCTGATCTTAGACTGAATAGGATGCAGATAAAATTCCATCACCTAAATGCAAATTAAGACAACTCTGAGATACCACTACACATCTGTTAGATTAGCTAGAATGACAGGGAAAGGTAATGCGGAATGTTGGAGGGGATATGGGAAAACAGGGACACTGATACATTGTTGGTGGAATTGTGAATATATCCAACCATTCTGGAGAGCAGTTTGGAACTATGCTCAAAAAGTTATCAAACTGTGCATACCCTTTGATCCAGCAGTGTTTCTACTGGAATTATATCCCAAAGAGATACTAAAGAAGGGAAAGGGACCCACATATGCCAAAATGTTTGTGGTAGCCCGGTTTGTAGTGGCTAGAAACTGGAGAATGAATGGATGCCCATCAATTGGAGAATGGCTGGGTAAACTGTGGTATATGAATGTCATGGAATATTATTATTCTGTAAGAAATGACCATCAGGATGAGTACAGATAGGGTTGGAGAGACTTACATGAACTGATGCTAACTGAAATGAGCAGAACCAGGAGATCATTATATACCTCAACAATGATACTGTATGAGGATGTATTCTGATGGAAGTGGATTTTCTTTGACAAAGAGCTCTAACTCAGTTTCAATTGATCAAGGATGGAGAGAAGCAGCTACACCCAAAGAAAGAACACTGGGAAATGAATGTAAACTGTTTACATTTTTGTTTTTCCTCCCAGGTTATTTTTTGCCTTCTAAATCCAATTCTTCCTGTGCAACAAGAGAACTATTCAGTTCTGCACACATATATTGTATCTAGGCAATACGGTGACATATTCAACATGTATAGGACTGCTTGCCATCTGGGGGAGGGGGCAAAGGGAGGAGGGGGAAAGTCAGAACAGAAGTGAGTGCAAGGGATAATGTTGTAAAAAAAATTACCTGGCCATGAGTTTTGTCAATAAAAAGTTATAATAAAATAAAAAAAATTCCATCTCCTACATTTATTAGCCATATGATCTTGAACAAGGGGTTTGACCTGCTTTGGACTCAGTTTCTTCATCTGTAAGATGAGTGTTATTGGTCTCCTATGTGCTTTCTGGCTCTAGCTCTGTGATCTTATGATTCCATGACATGAAGCACATCAATGTCTAAGTATTTAGCATATTACTTCAGAACCCATAGTCATTACCAAAGTTAAGTGTTGGCATTGACATATGGGGACTGTGCTTTTATGTCATTTTATTAAAAACAATAACAGCACTGAAAATATACAAATATAAAGCTCACTTCAACTAATGGTGTTCATTTTGCTTAAAATAATTATCAAGATATTGAAAATATATCAATAAGACAGCAATTGTTAAGGAATCAAGCAATTATTTGTCCAACATCTATTATGTTCTAGGCACTCTGGTAGATGTAAGTGTGAAAGTGAGATAGACCTTACCTTCAAGGAACTTATATTCTAAAGAGAAACAAAGAACACATCATAAGAGAAGAAAGAGAAGGGAGTTTTGAGCCACAGTGGGAAAGATTGCCATACTATTTTCTTCAATGGTTGGTGATATTGATCTCAGAGTAAAAGCAAGATGTTAAGGAGGACAGTGGTTCTTGTAGAGTGGGAAATCAGCACATTAAATGTTCTCCTCTATCTCACACAACAAATTAATTAAGTACCCATCTTAAGTTGTATTTTGACAGAACAATTTTGTACAGATTCATAGAATTAAAGAATTGCACAGTTTTAGCTTTGAAAGAGCTCTTGAGAGACATTTAATACAAATTGTACTTTAGCAAGAATTTTCTCTTGAAAATATTTAACATCTATCCATGAAGTCTCTTCTTGAAGACTTCCATTACTTCTATAAGCAACTCATTCTTTTTTTGAGACAGTTCACATTGTAAGTCTTTTTTCCCCATAGAGTCTAAATTTAACTCCTTACAGCATATAGCCATTGTGTCTCATTCTGCCATCTGAGATCAAGCAATAAAATCTGCTCCTCTTCTCTCTAACACTTATGTCCTGTGGGCAAACCACTCACTTCCCCAGGTTCCCATTTTCTCATCTCTAATATGAAATGTGTGTAGATGGCCCTTGAGATACCTTTCAGTTCTCAACCTGTGTGAATCTGTCATCTCTTTTGTAGCCTAAACATTCTTCCTTTGATTCCAAGGAGTTTAATTAACTTGTATAAAGTCACACAATATTCATAACAGATCCAGTCTACTTATTGCTATTTTATTATTACCTTCATATTCCTTTAAGAAAGACAGTGTAGAATAATGGATAGAGCATTGATCTTGATAGCAAGAAGACATGGGAATAAGTTCCATTTCTGTTAAGTATTAGCTATGTGACTGGAGAAGTCTCTTAACCTCCCAATGGTTCAGAGGCAACTGTCTTAATCCTGAGTACAGAGAAGTGGCTGGCCTGTTTTGGTAGAGAAACTCACAACTAATGAGATCACAGATCCAATCTTCAAATTTCAAAAGTCCAGTAGAGCAGAATTGGGAAAACTTGATAGACACTTCTTGGAATCATTATCTACTTCTAGGCATAGCCCATATATTTTGTGAGTGCAAGGCTTTAAGACTGGAAAGCAGAATATTCTCAGTTATTCTCTAAGTCTTGGAAAAAGATGTGATTGTCTGATTTTACCAGGTCCCTTTTTTTTTTTTTTTTTTTTTTTTTTTTTTACTAACATTCATATTGTTGTGTTCCCTTTTTTTCTATTGAGACAGATGAATACAGGAGAACATTTGCACCCCTCAAAATGTGCTGGATAATTTCACCATCATGTACTTGATAATTGACTTCTGTTTCTAAATTGTAATTATGCCTACAGGCAATGTTATGGGTGAAGGTTTCAGATTCTGCAAACAAATCAAATAATGTGTCATTTGCAAATTGACTTCATTTTTTCAACAGACAAAGAGTGAAATGCTTTCTAACACTTTCCTTCTCCATTTCACTCCCCACACCCCCATTATTCTCATATCCACACATACTCAGGCTATATCAAAATGTATTTGGTCCCTTTCTTTTTGATGTTCTCTCTACAGACAAAAAAGTTTTCACCATACAGGGTGACAGCAGGATTAAAGAGAAAAACAATATTTGGGCAAGACTCTTTTCATTTCAGTTTGATCAGGGAATGTTGTTTTCATGGAATCGCCTAAACAAACAGAAAGGATATCAGTGGACATCTAGTCCAATCAATAACAGAACAAGACAAGTGATCCACCAACCTTTGTTTAAAGACGGCTAGTGAAGGGAGAATGCTTCTCTCTTTCAAGAAAGATATAGAAAATCAATAGGAGATTCTTCTTACTCATAGGAGGCAGCAACGCCTAATGGTGTCAAACATAGAAAGAGAACCCCTAATTAGCTTAATATTGACTTAAATATACACATATTAACATTAGCTATGTTATATTGTATATTTATTTATTAATTTTGTTAGATATTTCCTAATGACATTTTAATTTGCTTTCCTTCGTACCCAGAAGTTTTTCAGGATAAGACATCAATTTGACATATCTGGATTGGGGAGAGAAGGGAGGAAAGAGAGATGGGGGGAGACAGAGACAGAGACACAGAGAGAGAGATACACAGAGACAGACAGAGACAAATACAGAGACAGACAGAGACAGAGACAGACAGAAACAGAAAGAGAGACAGAGAGAAGGAATAGAAGAAAAAAGAAGAGGCAGAAAGTGATAGAGACAGAGAGAGTGAGAGCTGATTTTATAGCCAGCAGGACTTGGTTTTAAGGCCAGTCTCTGATTCATATTGCTATGTGAACCTGAGCAAGTACCATCACCTTTCAGTGCTCTAGTGAACTCATTGATGAAGAGTTGTAAATAAGGATAGAAAATCTTCATTAATGGAGTTTCCTTACAGGGGAGTTCCCTGTATCAGTGCAACCACAGGTCAAGTTTTTCTCTCCATTCTTCATCTCTAAAGTCTAAATTTGTTTCTCTGAAATTTCTACTCCTTGCTACTACTTCTTTCTTTATGAGCCAAGGAAAACAACTTTACATGCCTTTCCACATGAGAACCATGTGAAAGATTGCACACTACTGTCATACTCTCCAGCTCCACGTCTTCTCTTCATTAAAATAAACATCCCCAGCTCTTCAATTGATTCCATAGGATATAAATTAAGGTCTTTCAATATCCAAATTATCCTCCTCTAGATGCCCTTCAATTTGTATTTCCATATATTTCCCAAAATGTATGAAATGGATGATTAATTTCTTCTTTTTTAATTTTTTTATTATTATAACTTTTTATTGATAGAACATATACCTGGGTATTTTTTTACAATATTGTCCCTTTCACTCACTTCTGTTCCGACTTTTTCCATCCCTCCCTCCACCCTCTCTCCAGATGGCAAGCAGTCTTGTACATGTTAAATATGTTATAGTATATCCTAGATACAATATATGTGTGCAGAACCGTTCAGTTCTCTTGCTGCACAGGAAAAATTGGATTCAGAAGGTAAAAATAACCTGGGAAGAAAAACAAGAATGCAAGTAGTCCACATTCATTTTTCAGTTCCTTCTCTGGGTGTAGCTGCTTCTATCCATCATTGATCATCTCTTTGTTGAAGATATCCACTTCCATCAGAATACATCCTTATACAGTATTGTTGTTGAAGTGTATAATGATCTCCTGGTTCTGCTCATTTCACTCAGCATCAGTTCATGTAAGTCTTTCCAAGCCTCTCTGTATTCATCCTGCTGGTCATTTCTTACAGAACAATAATATTCCATAACATTCATATACCACAATTTACCCAACCATTCTCCAATTGATGGGCATCCATTCACTTTCCAATTTCTAGCCACTAAGAAAAGGGCTGACACAAACATTTTGGCATGTACAGGTCCCTTTCCTTTCTTTAGTAGAGGATTAATTTTCTCATTGAAAAATAGAATTAATAATAATTAATGTTTATTTATTTTAGGTCCTGAATTGCAATTCTGTTGGTGCTTGTATCCCCTGCCTTGGAATTTTTTTTTTATTTCTACTGAGAGAGAATAGTTATTGCCCTGTAATTGATAGCATCCAATTGTTATCTGTGGACACGGGTGGTTAAATGATCTCCCTAGGATGACATTGTTAGTATGTATCAGACATAGACAAAACCCAGGTTTTCTGATTCCAAGTCCAGCCCACTCTCCCCATTTATTGCCTTGCACAGCTTCTCTTATAGAAGAGAGGCTGAAAGATGGAACAATTGAGGTCTTTCATACTGGGGTGATTGGCTGCTATACAGAGATGCTGAAGATACCAATAATGGGCAATGACTCTCCAGAATTAGTTGTGAGCATAAAGTCTCAGAGACAGTTCATTTCAGTTTCCTATTTTGGTCTTTTACTTTTTTATGATGACTCTTACAATGTGAATATTTAACATAGAAAGAATTGAAAATTATATACAAACTATAAATTTATGTCATGTACAGTTTAAGGACATATTAAAGTCAACATGCCCTTTTTCTGTATCCTATTCTCAACTTCCTTTTTGTTTTCCTTTTATGTAAGTTTTTAAATATTTCATTGGTACTATGTTCTTCCTTTTCTTTTTTGCATCTTTTGTTACAAATTAACAGCCCAAAAGAAGTACTTTATCTTTAAGGAAAGAATTTTAAATATCACTATTTTTCTGGTGTCTTTAGGTAATATGACTAAAAATATTTCCCATGATTTGAAGGAGGAGAGAAAGAGAAAGTGGAGGAGGGAGAAAGAGCGAGAATAAGAGACTGAGAGAGAATGAGAGGAAGAGAGACAGAGACAGAGACTGAAAAAGATACACACAGAGAGATAGAGACAGAGACAGAGAGAGACAGGAGGAGGAAATAAAATCCATTGCATTTTTCAGTATCCCATATCTGGGCCTCCCTCCCCAACTTGAAATCAGGCTCTGCCTGCCTCTCCACCATGCTGATCTTGACTGAGCACTCCAGCCCAGGAGTGGCAGGATCAGGCCAGAACTCTCAGTGATGAATGTCAGCCCAGCAGCAGCAGCCTTTCTGCCAGACAGGAGCCTAACAGGCGAACCACAGGAGACTCACAAGCTTGGAGGGGCTCGTTAGACAGAGTTCAAAATTCTGGTGAACATCTCCCTGCAACTCTGCGGAACAGCTGTAGCCCCAACCGAGCAAGTCTTCTCACTGATTTTTCAAAAAGCTCCCCCTCCCGAATTTAATGTCATATTACCCTGTTAAATGTCCTGACTCACAGGATATTGTTATCCATCATACTTTGCAGTCCCTGCTTGCTGCAAATTCACTCATTTGACTGAAAAACACTCTTTTTATTAGACTGTGTTGTTTTCCTCACTCCCATTGAGAATTGTGACCTTTCAACTTTCAACTGAAGCAGAAATAGATATTTTCACCCCATTTCAAGTATTTCCTAATGCCAGTTTCATACCTGGCAAGGAATAATTTGCCAAGGCAAATTTAGAGAAATGTGGATTAGAGAGAAGTGATTCTACTTATAGGAAGCATGCTACAGGAACCAGTAAGTAAATATCAGTTAAATAAGGACGAGTGGAAACTGACCATCACTTTAAGAAATGAAAATTTTCCTTTTGTCACATGGGATACATTCAGATCCACTACTACCTTACTTGTGTTAATTGTATGACAATACTGGATGTGACTTCAAAGGCAAAATTATCTCATTATTTAAAATAACTAAAAATTTAAAACTTGTAAAACTTCTGAATTATACTCATTTTTTATATTCATATATCTAGAGTTTTAATAGCTCAAAATATTCTTTGTCCCATGACAAAACCAAGGAAGTATGATTTGGACATACATGGCGCATATTTAAATAAAATGAATCTATGGTTAAATAGATAAATGCCAGAGATACAAGATTATTAGGACATTATCATACAGCTAGCAATTATTTGAAGTGGGATTTGAATCCAGTTCTCCTTGAATCTAATTTCAGCATTGGGACCACTATACCATATTTTCTCTTTTATTATCTAAGATCTTTTTTCCATATTTATTATACTTGTCCATATATATATATATATATATTTATATTTACAGAAAAACATATGCATATATTTACATATATGAAATAGTTATATATGTGGAATATATCCATAAATTTGTATACATGAATAATTTCATATATTTTATATAAATAAATAAAATATAAACATTTATGTTATAAAATATATATTATACACTTAATGTATATTTCACATGTAATCACATTTTCATATATTGAAATATTTTGAATCAGCCTTTAACTTATATAGGGAGTCTTACAATTGATTAAGTTTCTTTGCACACTCAGTCTTTCCCAGAGCTCTTCTATTATGGCATATAGGAAGATGCTAGGAATCTAGCAATTCGCTAAAATTTTCAAACTGACATGGGAGGGGATTTTCCACCATCAGCAGGATCTCATTATCTGGGCATGCCTTCCTTATCTTGCTATAGAGCATTTCTTGTTCCTTTCTTTTACCTTTCCTTTTCCCAGAGTCTGCAGGTTGGTCTTTTAACAGTTCCTTCAAACACAGTCTATTCCACCTGCCTAATTGCTTGGCTTTGATTGCCTCATTGTCCTTGAACAGTCTCGGTTCTGACTCTGCAATTGAGAGAACCCTTCCTGGTACATTTATATCCATGGATTATTTTGCCTTTTCCCTCTCTCTCTAATTGTCTTCTAGCACAAATGCAATCGAACCCTTCATATACTTCTGTCTTTTTAATTTTCTCCATTTCACTAATTCTTGCTGTACACCTGGGCTGCAATTACCTAAAAGCTTCATGTTCTTTTGCAGTATTGACTTGAGTTCAATAATACTTTGAATCTAAAACTATGTAATAATTCATTGTCCTAACTAGCTGTTTTTACAAAGGGGGGGGGAAGCTCCCCCCATTCATTCATATGACATAAAAGATAACAACATTTTAATAATACAAAAATCAATGGCTTTCAATCTATTGAAATTCAATCTATTGAGTCTGAGCAAGACTTCAATGTGTTAGAGTTTAGCTTAACATTTTAATTTTCTTTTTTTTTTTCATTTTTGGAAGAATTTGATTAATTAATGCAATAACGTATTGTTAGCGATCATTAGTATTGAGTAGCAGACTAAGTCATCTCACTATTTTCACATGGAAAGAGAATGAACAGTGATATTCTGCAATCTTTTTTTTTTATTGTGGAAATAATTATCTAATGATACACTGGAATTATAGAATACATTATTTCCTAGAAGTTGAAAATGATTATATGTTTTTTATCTATAAATTTATATATACATATAATATATGATTATACATTCACATTATATATAATGATTTTATAGATAAAGGTATGTTTATATCTATAAATTTATATATGCATATATTATTATACATTCATATTATATATATGATTATATATGTGTAAATATGTAATCTTATGCTGTTTTTGTCAAGAGGCAAGGAAAGAAAGGGTACTCATCACCCAGCTTACTTTGTAATAAAAAAGGGCAAGTGTTTGCATATATGTGTGTAGTTGTTAGTCATTGTGTGATTGTATATTGTCATTGTGTCATTCAATCATATGGATTTAGTCATTGTGCAATTCAAATGGTGCTGAAGGCAACAAAATTACCTCACGCTTCTAATTTCTGGTAACATTTGTGAGGTATAACTGCAGAGTAAATAGAATGAAGTAAGAAGGTGAAGTAATAGGACTGATTTTTCAAAGGGTGTACAAAAAGTGGTCTCATTCACTTCCAGCCATACTTCTTAACAGTGATACATTATCTTTTCCATCTGTCATATTCATAATCTGAAGTTATATAGCTTTATATCATCTACCTTCCATCTTTTCACCCCACTACTTTCTTGTACCTTCACCTCTGTCAAACTGAAATAGTCATTATTCTCTGAGCATGTTTTTCTGCATGTGTTCTCATTTCTCAACCCTACTATTGTTGCTCACACACATGCCTTTTATCTGCAATTCTCTGTTTTTTTCCTGTTCTTTCTCCTTGTCTACCCTTTCCCATTGCCATTCTAGACATCATTTAAGGTCTTACTTAATTGCTATCTTTCTCAAAAAACCTTTGGCTTCTCCTGCATACACACACACCTGAAGGTGATCTCATTTGGTCTTATGGAATTTTCCATTTTATCCCCTACACTTTTGGAAACAAAACATGTTATGTCATTGACATAGGGAACTCCTTATGGGAAAATTTCTTTACCAATGAGATGATGGTGATCATCTTTTCTGCAATTCATAGTCCCTCACTGTTGACTTGGGCAATGAATGGTTAAATGATGTCCAGTCAGGATGAATCAGCAGTAGTACTTGACCCTAATTATTCCTGGCTTTAAGTTTAATTGTTTATACCTGAAGCTAAGCTGTGTTTTTTTTAAATTTATCATGATCTAATTTGTATTATATCTACCTTTTATTTATCTGGAGATGCCTTACTTACACCTATTACATTGTATGCTTTTTGAAGGCAGAATTAGTGCCCCATTTATATTTTCCCCTATATCTAAAATACATTACATTCTGTATCTAATAAATATGTATGTAAAATCAATAAAGATCAGTGCCTCAAAAGACAGAACTACCAATAATGTTTCCCACTTGAGAGAGACAAATTTGAACTTGACAAAAGGTGTGGGGGGAGGAAAGACAACACTCCAATAAATAGATAGAGCTGTATTTGAGTATAGAGCTAATTCTGGAGGTGGGGGTTAGAGGAGTTACAGGAAGTTTCTTTTCATTAAGTAATTTCAGGAAAGATCTGTATTACTATTTGTCAGTTTTCTTATTATTGTTATATAAATATTCCACTGGAGAAATGGCAAATCGTTACAGTATCTTTGACAATACAACCTCATATGGGGTGACAAGTAGTTGAAAATAAACACCAGCAATCACTGCTAAGTTCATTTCTACTTTTATTCTGCTTCTTTATTAACTCTCTCTCTCTCTCTTTCTCTCTCTCTCTCTCTCTCCCTCTCTCCCCTAAAAGCATATATAGGTAAAAATCAGCTTGTGCTGATTGAGTAGAGTTGTTTGTTAAATTTTCAAGGTGAGGATATACACTTTAGATAGTTGCAAATCAGGGAATGTTTTATTTTTATGCTAATTGTGTAGACTTCAAAAAGTAAGCTAGAAAATGTTAGATTAGATAAAAAGTTTATTGGATATACATTTTCTCCCATTAAAAGTTAGTTGTTAAATATTTACTAAAATAACTATGAGGTTTTCCTAAAAAAATCCCTCATTTATAAGAAGAGGAAATTAAATCTCAAAGAATCTAATGTTTTTTCTAATAATGTCACATCTCATAAGAATTATAGCAAAGATTTTAACTCATGTTTAACTCATGTCAAGAATCATTCACTGCTCCTATTGCTAGTACTGATTATTCTACGTAATTTTCATGTGTGTGTTTATTGTGTGTTTCTACCTGAGAAAGTCTATTTATGTAGAGTTGTATTTGCATAAATATAGGTAGTGCAATAAAAAGTAGTCAAGAAAATGCAATCCTCTCTGGGAAAGCCATTTCAACTTTTGGTTTTCTTTTTTTTTTTGCCACCATTTTTTATTAAAGTTTTTTTTTTTGTTTTTGTTTTCCAAACATAAGCATAGATAGTTTTCTTTTTGTTTTCTTTCTTTCTTTTTTTTAGAGACCAATTCAATAGTTTATTAAATGGAGAGAAATACTGGGACCAGTGAAACCATGGTTGATCCCAGGGCTAGACAAGACTATCATCTCAAAGAGTAGATAGTTTTCAACATTCACCCTTGTAAAATCTTGTGTTCCCATTTTTTTCAACCTTCCCCCGACCCTCTAGACAACAAGTAATCAAAGAGGTATTAAACATATATAATTCATCTATACATATCTCTACAATTGTCATGTTGCACAAGAAAAATCAGATCAAAAGGGGAAAAATGGTAAAGAAAACAAAATGAAAGAAAACAACCACAAAAAAGTGAAAATACCATCCTGTGATCCACCATGAATCTCCACAGTCCTCACTTTGAGTTTAGATGATTTTCTCCAACACAAGACCATTGGAACTGGCCTGAATCACCTGAGAGTTGAAAAGAGTCAAATCTTTCAGAATTGATCAAATTGATATATTCTTGTTGTTACTGCATACAATGTTCTCTTAGCTCTACTCACTTAATTTAGCATCAGTTCATGTCATTCTCTCCAGGCCTTTTGGAAATCATCTTACTGATCATTTCATACAGAACAATAATATTTCATAACATTCATATATCATAACTTATTCAACCATTCTTCAATTCTGTTTCTAGTCCTTTGCCACTATAAAAAAGGACTGTTACAAACATTTTTTGCACATGTGGGTCCTTTTCCCTTTTTTATAATCTCTTTGGGATACAGGCCCAATAGAGATACTGCTGGATACACAGTTTGATAGTCATTTGGGCATATGCTGGAGAGAGTATATTGCTCTCCAGAATCATTGGATCAGTTCACAACTCCACCAACAATGTATTAGTGTCCCAGTTTTCTCCCATCCCCTCCAACATTCATCCTTCAGAATTCATCATTAACTTTTCTTGTCATCTCAGCCAATATGAGAGGAGCACAGTGCACCTCAGGAACTCTCTTTTTTCTAAGACATCCTCTAAGGCTAAATATAAGAGAAAACTTAATGAGGTATATAGTAAAGTAAGTTCCTCTGGCCCAAATTTTCTTGAAAGCAATTTGGAATTTTGTCTAAAATACTATTCAACTGAGGACATCTTTTGCCCAGAGATACTGCTACTAGATCTATCCCTCAAGAAGACCAAAGAAAGAAAAAAAAAGACCCATAACAATTTGTACAAAATATTATAGAAAATCAATTTGTGGTGTCAAAAAACTGAAAATATGAGAGAATGCCCATAAATAAGGAAGGACTAATGAAGTTACAAATGATATAATTATTATAAAATTATATTGTGCTTTAAGAAATGATAAAGGGGATGACCAGAGAAATCTAAGAAGACTTGTATTATATAATACAGGATGAAATGAACAGATTTGAAAGGGAGAAAAGATGAATAATAATATTATGGTAAAAAAAAATGAATATTCAGAAGATGATGACAGACCCCAATTCCAGAGAACTCATGCTGAAACATATTACCCACCTCAGGCAGAGGGGTGATGGCCTCAAAGTACAGATTGAGACTATAGCCAAAAGTCTTAAACTACACATATGCATATTCATATATACAGAAATGTTTTACCTGATTGTACATTTATAAACTATAGCTAATTGTTTATTGAGTAAGGAAGAAAGGAAAATAAAGGAACTTTATTAAGACTATTTTATAAGAGAAGAAATTGAGGGGAAAGAGATCGAATGATTCTCCCAAGATCATATAGAAGAGTAAATGCTTGAGGCATGATTTCAATTTTGGTGTTCCTCGAAATCTACCATTTTATACACTGTGCATGGCTAGTATATTGTATTGGTCAAAAAACATAGAACATGTATTTTTTTGTTTGTTTGTTTCTTTTCTCCCAAGATGAATCTTAAATTTTGGAAAGAATAAAAACTTGGAATAAAACATTTTCCAAGATAGCTGTAATTAATTTCTAAGGGCAAGGATTCTCTATCTTTCTTTATACTTCTAACCCTTAGTAAAGAGCTTGGGACAGAATATATGCTTTAATTAGTTTTTTCTTGACTTACTTGACCACATTTTGAGTATTACTTATTAGGTTCATCTTATTTACATAGGCTCATAGATTGTGTTGTTTGTCCTTCATTTTTGAAGAAGAACATGATCTCAAGCAGATGATGTGGTGACATGAAAGAGAACTAGATTTTAGTGAGGGTGGACTATGCAAAGTCACCAGCCTCATTTTCTTCTTCTGAGTCATCAAAACATTGGAGATGGCCTTGGATGTAGTGGGAGAGCTTGGCTTTTTAAAGCTAAGATTTTTAATAGTCTCAGTTTGACTGAGGCAACATACAATCAGTGATTAAAGATAGATAAGAAATGAGGCAAAGAAAAGAAAATCAAACTGGGAGGGAAAGACACTCAGGATTTCTGATCAAAGCAGAAACAATTACTATTTGCATTTACTCTGAGCCAATGTAAGCTCAACGACCAAGTAGAGCCTGGGATTTCTTGATGGCCAATCCATAAAACAAGAGTGGTTTGGTTTTAAGAAAGAAATTTGGCTCATTAATCCCAGATATCCTGGGAGGTATCAGTGATCAAAATTTACATTCCTTTGGGCAGAGTATCAAGCCTTCACTATGTGAACCTAGGGAAAAGAATGGAAAGAAGAAAGAAAAAGAAAAGAAAGAATCAGAAAGAAAGAAAGGGCCTCTGAGACCATTTACTCTAATACTCTCATTTTATAGCTAAAGAAATTAAAAGGCAAAGCAACTTGTCCAAAGGCATATAGGTAATAAGTGGCAATCATGTGATTTGCATTCAGGTACTTTGATTTTCAAATCCAATGATGATCTCTTCATAACATATCCTACTCTCTCTCTATGTCTATGCATATACAAAAGCCAATATGTATATAAATATACACGTAATAGTTCTCTTGAAAAAAAAAAGACAAACAAGAATGATAAAACAAATGCATAGAAAACAAGAAGAAGAAGAAGGAGAAGAAGAAGGAGAAGGAGAAGAACAAGGAGAAGAGGGAGAAGATGGAGAAGAAGGAGAAGAAGAAGAAGAAGAAGAAGAAGAAGAAGAAGAAGAAGAAGAAGAAGAAGAACTTGTGACCCAAATGGAGTCCCAAAGAGCCAGAGAAGATTGAAAAGCACTAAATAAAATTATACAGTTTTAACTAAAAAAAAAAAAAAATGGAAAGCAGCTTGCTTTGTCTGTTTACTTTGCCCAAGGAGCAAAGATTCTTCTTCAGTTACTTTATTAGTTTAAGGAAGTTCTGATAAGAAAATTTCTTCTTCAATTAAAGACTGGCTATTATTATTCAATTTATAGTCTTAGAGTGTTTTTTTGGAAGCATGGGAGAAATTAAATGACTTATGCGAGATTGTTCTGGTAAGAAAGAAAGAAATAAAAGTCATTAAACTTCCCAACCTAGTGCCAGACTTTGTGTTAAGTGCTTTACAAATATAATCTCATTTAAGACTCATAATAATTCTAGCAGAAGGGCTATTATCACACCCATTTTACAGATGAAGCCACTGAAGCAGGCACAAATCAAATGACTTGCCCAGGTGTTATATCTAATAAGTGTTTAAGGTTGTTTCTGAACTCTATTCCTTATGCCATCTAGGGGTCTGATATAGGCAATATTTTAAGACAGGAAGTGAATCCAGTTCTTTCTGACTTGAAAACTACCTTTTTAATCCTTTCTTTCCTTACTTTAAGTATTGCATTTAAATATTAATTATTTATTATATTATTAGTTCCTTGAGGACAGGTAATATCTTTTGTCTTTGTGTGTATGTGTGTGTGTTTTTAGTGCTTAGCACAATGCTTTGAACACAGTAGGCATTTAATATATTACTTGGTTTTCCAGCTGTATCAGATGTTGATCCTTAGTTGGTAGGCAGCCCCTGTATTGCTATA
Organism: Sarcophilus harrisii; assembly: GCF_902635505.1. NCBI lineage: Eukaryota > Metazoa > Chordata > Mammalia > Dasyuromorphia > Dasyuridae > Sarcophilus > Sarcophilus harrisii. The sequence goes on along the minus strand of NC_045429.1, from coordinate 43,654,957 downwards.
GAGCAATGAGCCATCTAGTAACTTTAAATTAGATCATTAGGCAGATATCTCCTACTAAATCTTTACCTGTTAATAGATTTTTATAATATATCGGCAGGTGGTCTTCTGATTTCCATTCCCCATTTCCAAAAACAAGATAGCATGAGGTCCATCCTAAAGCCTAAGGGTTTGACTTAAGGAAGTTAAAAGTAAAACCTCCTGATGCATACTCTGAAAATCTGATTCAGTCTGAAGATATAACCATCACTTATACTCTAATGCTGAATGAAAAGGGTTGGAAATAAAGCCAAAAAAATCACCTCAAGGACTAAAAAGTGAGTAACTGGCCTCATTGTGTGGTAAACTGACCTAGCCTAAACTATCCAAAATATTCTTTTTTATGTCTGTAGAAATCATGACTCAATTCAAAAACCAGTCATAAGAAAGAATGGATAGCTCTAAAGAACAAAGCTTGAGTTTCTCCCAAGGGTACTTTGAGATTTAAAGAAAGTTGAGATATGTTCAGGTAAATAAACTGTTTTCTCTGGATAACTTTGAATAATAGTTTAACTGTAAATTTCTGAATTATATGCGCTTTAATGAAATAATATGAGAAAGGGGAGAGACACAGAGAGAGAAAGAAATAGAATGAGAGACATAAGATGCAGACAGAGACAGAGACTGAGAGAAACACACAGAGAAAGACAGAGACACACACAAGACACGTAGAGAGTGCAGGAAGAGGGAGAGAGAGAGAGAGAGAGAGAGAGAGAGAGAGAGAGAGAGAGAATAAGAGGCAGAGACAGAGAGCCAAAGAGAGAGAGATGAGAGAGAGAAAAAGTGAAAGACAGAGACACGGAGAGACAGAGACACAGAGAGTGGGAAAGAGAATCAGAAAGAGAGATGGCAGAGGGGTGGAGGAAGAGAAGAAGGAGGAGAAGAAAAAAGAGGAGGAGGAGGACTTATAGAAAGAGACAGAAATACAGAGGAAAAAATAGGAATAGGAAGAGGGGGAGAACTAAAGAGAGAAAATCAATAAATTTTAAAAGGTGTTTATTAGTTCTCACTCTTCATCTAACATTGTGCTACATATTGGGGATTCAAAGGCAAACAAAGTCATTTCTCTCAAGGAGTTTACATTTTAATGAGGAGACAACAGTAGCACATGTGAATAAATGCATAACACAGGTGGGGGGGGGCAAAGGAGAGGTAGAGACTGAAAAAGTAAATGGATATAGCACTGACTTTAGAGTCAGAAGATGTTGATTTAAATCCCATTTCTGACTATCTTTGTGATCTTGAACAAATCACTAAACCATTCTTACCCTCAGTTTCCTTGCCTGTGAAAAGAGAATATTGTACTAGATGGTCATTCATATCCTTTAGGGTTCTAAAACTATGGTTCTAGATCCATATTCCCTTAGAAAAGACTCCTTGAAAGATTCTGATAATAAAATATCTTCTATATGGCTACTTCTCTGAGCCACTGCATTTATGTTTCCATGATTAGTTTTGAATTCTGGGTTATTGATTTAGGGATAGTGACAGTTTAACCTTATGATCACGTACCAGTGAAGGTTTTGCATAAAGCAATTTTTTGTAGATTTTTAGAAGCATTTCTCTTCATCCTCAGTGACTGTGAGCCATCATCTAATTGTACAACTTATTCCTGAGGCAAAGGGAACTATTTCCCTTTGTCATGGGAAGTTTTTCAATGAGAAAGATGTAATTATTATTAAATTAGTTTCTAACAATTAGAGCTATCCTGAAGTGGAATGGAGAATTGTTAGAAATGGTGGATTCCCCCCTCTCTGGAGACCTTCAGGGAATGTTTGGACAACTATTTCTTGGTATGTTATCCTTGAGGTTGGTTTCTTGTATGAGTTGAGAGGCAGTGGGCACAGTGGGAAGATGACTGAGTGGGTTTAAAAATTTGGAACTCACATTTTGTTTCTGATAGTTACTATTTGTGTGAAGTTAAGTTAGTCACTTGATTCCCCTTAGCCTCAATTTCCTCATATGTAAAATAAAAAAGATTGGATATATGGTCCCTGAAGTCCTTACCAGCTCTAGATTTCAAGATTTTATAATGAAATAACTAATTGGGCCTTTTATAGTTCTTAGTGTTTATGACTCTCAAGAAATTTTCCAATTAGTGTTTTACAATTAAAAAGTGAATTCTGGATGTATTTGTCCTAAGTTGCTTATAAAGAAATGAAAAGATATTCTTCAATGAGTAATGTGTTTACTAATTGAATACAATAAACAAAACTGTGGTAAAGAATCTTGTTTAATGGAGAATCTCAAGATTCTTTAATGAATACCATTATGTCAGGAGTTCTTAACCATTTCTGTGCCACGGACCCCTTAGGCAATCTGCTAAAGTCCATTAACCTCTTCTCAGAATGTTCATAAATACATAAAATAAAATACAGTGGAAATCATTATGTTGAAATAGTTATTCTAAACTTATTTGAACTATTTGAAATCGTTATTTTAAACCAATACAGCTAAAATTAACAGAAATGCAGTAAAATGAAAGGGGAGTAAGGGAGTAAGGAATATTTTCATCAAAGTTATCTGATAAAATTCATTCCTGATATTTAGTGAACTAATTCAAATTTATGGGAATAAGAACCATTCCATGATGATAAATGGTTAAAGAATGTAAATAGGCAGTTTTCTAAGAAGATACATAAGTTATAAATAATCATATGGACATGTTTTCTGTGTCAATGGTAATTCAAGAGATAAAAATGAAAACAACCCTGATGTTCTGCTTCTTACCCATTAAATTATCAGAATTGAAAAGAAAAAGAAACTGAGAGATGTTTTGTTAGTGGGACTGAAACTTAGTCCATCTTTTTTGGAAAGCAACTGTGAATTGTACAAAGAGACCAAAAACAAAAATAAGTATGACAAAAAATAAAACCAAAAAATTAGGAAACCTTGGACCCTTGGACAACAAGAGCAGTAGCTGGCTCATTGGATGAAAGCTGAATTCAAATCTGATCTCAGACATTTGCTAGCTGTGACATTCTGGGCAAGTCACTTAAATCTCAGTCCTTCATCTTGAAAATAAACTGAAGAAAATGACAAACCACTTCAGTATTTTTGCCAAGAAAACTCCAAATAGAATCCCAAAGATTCATTTCTGACTATAACTGAAATGAATGAACATCAACAACATACTTTAACCCAGGAATACCACTATTTTCTCTGCACTGCAAAACAATCAAAGAAAGAGTATATTTAAATCAATCAAATAATGAAAAAGTTTTTATATTAAGTTAGATGCTGGATAATGGCTTAAAAGATAAAAACTGAGCAAATTTTAAAATATGAAAACCAAGAGATATTTCTTGAAGAATATAATGACATCAATGAAGTCAGAGAAGCACTAGAGTAATAAGGTATAGAAAATAAGTGCAGAATGTAAGTTAAGGTCCTTGTTTGTTTCTTCTAATATGGAATTTTGATATTCTCCCAGACAAGGTTGTTTTAGAATTACCATCATTTCATGATACACCAGGTTTTTTTTTTTTTTGTCACTCTATGTATCATTAACATGTCCTGACCAGTATAATTTAGTTGTAAGAAGTATAGCAGAGGGATTTTGTGTTACAAAATGTTGGTGATCTAACTCAGTGAGTATGCTACATGCGAAACTTTTCAAAAGAAATGCATGTATTCAAAAATCTTGCCTTCCTAAAATGCTAAACTGCTATTATTCCTGTAGATAATGTCTCTGAGCAGATGGATCACAGGGAATTGTGTTTCTTTATCTGCTAAATGGTAACTTAATAGCAATTCTAAGCAATAACTTCTGAGGATGCTTTTTATATTTTAATCTCTAATGAACCAGATTTGTGAATACATGTAAGGTCTTCTGGATGTAAGTTGGTACATCATCTTTATCTTTTGATTGACATCTATGACCAAAATAGTGGCGATGTTGGAGATTGTTTCTAGATCTCTGACACATCTGTCTTTGGCACAAATCCTAAATGAGTTACTGGAAATTTCTGGCAGAACCACCTCAAGCTTATTCTCTTATCAACTTTAGATGTCCAAAAGCACTGTACTTACTCTCATTTCTGTGACATAAACACATTAGTTCCCGAAAGCTGGACTGTATTTTCTTACATCTCCCTAGAAGACCTGATACAATATTCTATTAACATATTCGAATCCTAATGCATACACATATGTTGATTGAAGTGATCAAATGACATGGTTGTATAAAAATGGAAAAAGATGAACTTTATACTTAAAAAACAGGTCAGTAACATAGGTCTCCTTAAGGTAGAGATTATAAAGTTAAAAAAGTATTTAATTTGGAGCTGGAGAATCTAGGTTGCAATTCTGGATCAGAATCATGCTTCTTGCATGACCTTACCTAGGGGTCAAATCATTTTATTTCTCCTTTCTTTAATTATTAATCCAGCAATCCTCAAAAAGTTAAGATCTTTGACTTACACTGAAAGGTCTCTACTAGCTCATTTATATTCCTATAGGAGATGTGGTCCATTCCAGCTTCAAATCTATAATTCCATACTTTGAACTTACTGAGGACTGAACAATTTATATACATTTGTTCCTATAACAATAGAATATTAAGGGATTCTTCTCTGAAACTAGAGAAGAGCTTCCTAAAATTAATCTCATTATACAATATGATAAATAACATATAGTGGTGTTGGTTTTCTGTGCTCTTAGGCTTTAATAATAGAATAGAGATATATGAAAATAAACATGGATAGAGTTAGGGTAAGAAAAGCACTAGATCCTTCAGTGTTTCTAGGAAATGGTCAAAGTCAGCTGATAAAATTAACCTTGCATACCTTCATCAAAGGAAATGAAGCACTGTTTTCATAATATCTCATTGATTCTAGAGATTACTCAATTTGAAGTAGTTAAATAAAGGATATGTGTGAATCACCATTTGCATTTAGAAATTGACTTTATTTTCCCAAGTGAAACCATTTTGTCTGGTAGAGTAAAAAGATATCAAAGTACCAATGAGAATGAGTAAAAGCATAGGTTTGAAGTGGACATTTGACTTTACATATTTTGTTTTTGGTAAATAGTGTGATACCATGGAGACTATTTAGTTTATTTTTTTTTATGGTTCATCCTATCAAATCAAAGTTTTAAATTGAACTTAGGATTTCATAAATATGATAACGTATTTTTTTCTATTTTAATGTTCTTTCTCAATCATTTTGAGAGAAATGATTATTAAATAACTAATACTTGAAGGTGGATCCAATTTGTTTTTTCTCTTTCTAGATTTTCATTCTCTAATAGGCCAAGCCAATATATTGTTGATGAGGGAGATAGTGAAAATCCTCTGGGTACATTCCTTTCTATCTAGAGTGGGAATTGTTGCCCCTCCCAATTAGAGAATCTTACAAAGATCTTATTAGAGAATCTTATTAGAGAATCCCAATTAGAGAATCTTACAATTAAATCTTACAAAGAATTTAATTGAAAGTAAATTCTGGCTCATGGTGTTCCCCTCAGCAAGTCTGAGGAGAAGTGAGTCTATTTTTGTCTAGTTTTTCCTGAGCAGAGGTAGTCTGTATAAGAGATAAGTCTTCTAGTCTAGGGCTTCTTAATTTTTTCCACTTGTGACCCCTCTTTGCCTGAGAAATTTTTGTGACTCCTTCTTGAGTCTGAGCCATGGTGTTTCTGGCTATGTTTAAGCATGCAAAATACAAGTTATACATGTTTGTTCAGAACCAAAGCTACAGTGAAGTCATGAGATGCTCCATGGGCAAATATTGCCCCCCCCAAAAAAAAACTACCTTGGATACATTACATGATTGATTTTGAATTAATTTTTAATCATTGCATTCAGAAACTTCTTACTAATGCCAAAATTTTTGCAATGCTCACATTCAGTTATGTGACTCTATGTGGGTCTACATGACCCACAGTTTAAGAAACTTTGTTTTAATACAAGACTGGGTGATCAGAAGTACATCCCCCAGCACATTATTAAAATAAACATACTTCCATTCTAATATTCATGCTTCTCAGTAATTGTTAACTAATAAGAGTTGCTTGTCATCCTTAAGTATACCTAATCTTTTAAGGACATATAAGCATTGAGTAGGCTCCATGAGGGGTCACTGGCTTTTGAGAGTGTCATTGACCCTTTTTAAAATTATAGCTAGCATGATTAATAAGATCATTAATTGCTCAGAAACTATGTCTCTCAGACTTTTTATACATCATAACCTCTGTTCAATAAGTGACAAATGGATGCCACCTAAGAAAGGAAGATTGGAAGATTGGAGTTTTTCCAAAGTGTCATGATGCTTTCATTTCTTTCCACATAGTAAAGAGCAGAGAACAGCAGTGTCCAGGAGTATATGTAGAAATAATGTACTCATGAGACACCATAAAGATTAATAGGGGCATAAATAAAAATGTCAGTTTCCCAGTAGTGGCCAAGGAAACTCCAAGTAGGCCCTCTATACCCCTACACTATGATAGCCCCATATGGTTCCTTTTGGCTCTAATTCTGGCTGCCTAATAGCAAGAATACTTGAACTACCTTGCCTTGCTTCCCTCCTTCCAATCCTTCTACATGCTCAATGTTTTCCCAGGACATTACTCCCTACACTGGCTACAATCTCTTCCTTTCCCTATCTGTTGAACCAATTGCTCTTAATAATGTCCTCTTGAATCTCTTGCCCCCTCATTTTATTGCTGATCTTGCTTTGCAAAACTTGGATTTTGGATTACTTGCACCCACTGTTATCATTGCTTCTTACATGCTGCTAAGTAAGATTGGAGAAAACCAAGTCCTATTTTTTATACTTTCATAACATTTCACATGTAAACCCCCTTCCCTCACTTTTGACACTGCCACCACCCTGATGCAGGCCATCATTGATGTACTTCTGAAGTATTGTGATAGTCTGCCAGTTTATTTTATTGAGTAACAATGAAATCCTTGATATTGTTCTCACAAAATACTTCCTCTCCCAACCTTGAGAATTTTCATTGGCCATTTCCCATTTCTTGATCAGTTTCTTTTCTCAATTCTGCCTTTTTGCTTCCAAGGCTTCTTTCTAGGTTCAACTAAAGCACAACCTCCTATAAAAATGCTCCTTCATTTTAATACTTTTCTTCTGAGACTTCCTTTAACTGATCCTACATAGACCCTACATAGAACTTGCAGATAGTTTTTTGCACATTATCTCCTATTTTAGAATATGAGTTTCTTGAGGTCAGGGATTATTCATTTTGCTTTTCTTTGTATCTCTGACACTTACCCTCACACCTGACATGTAGTAGATGCTTGATAAATTCTAGTTGGCCAACTTTTATAATTCCTAACCTAATATTTATGAGTGTTTGAAGGTGTGTAAGTGGTGTGGATATGACTTTGTGTCATATGTATAAGCATATATGTCTATATGCCCATGTATATAAGCATATATATATATGCATATATTGTGTACATATCAATATATGCATGTGTATATATCCATGATTACACACATACCGAAATGTTGCAGACCATCACCAGATTCATACTTGACAATTCCCAAGCTTGGTAGAGCCAACTGGAGTTTATATTTTGTTAAAATGACAAGAACCTAGAGACACCTTGACACCAAAATAAGATTTCAAAATCATTCTTAAAATGGAGTTAGCAAAATTGGAAATAACAATAATTTTAAAAACAGTTATGGATATGAACAGACAATTTTCAGATGAACAAATATAAATTATTTTTAGTCATACAAAAAGGTGCTCCAAATCATTATTGATCAGAGAAATACAAATTAAGACAATTCTGAGATACCACTACACACCTCCCAGATTGGCTAAAATGACAGGCAAAGATAATGACAAATGTTGGAGGAGATGTGGGAAAACTGGGACACTGATACATTGTTGGTCGAATTGTGAACAAATGCAACCATTCTGAAGAGCAATTTGGAATTATGCTCAAAAAGTTATCAAACTGTGCATACTCTTTGACCCAGCAGTGTTACTTCTGGGCTTATATCCCAAAGAGATTTCAAAGAAGGGAAAGGGATCTGTATGTGCAAAAATATTTCTGGCAGCCCTCTTTGTAGTGACAAGAAACTAGAAACTGAATGGATTCCCATAAATTGGAGAATGTCTGAATTAATTGTGGTATATGAAGGCTATGGAATATTACTGTTCTGTAAGAAATGACCAGCAGGATGATTTCAGAGAGGTCTGGAGAGATTTACATAAACCGATGCTGAGTGATATGAGCAGAACCAGGAGATCATTATACATGGCAACAATACAATTATACGATGATCAGTTCTGATGTATGTGGCTCTCTTCAACAATGAGATGATCAAAATCACTTCCAATTGTTCAGTAATGAAGAGAATCAGCTATACTCAGAGAGAGAACCATGAGAAATGAATGTGGACCACAACATAGCATTTCCACTCTTCCTGTTATTATTTGCTTGCATTTTTGTTTTCCTTCTCAGGTTTTTTCTTTCTTTCTAGATCTGATTTTTCTTGTGCAGCAAGATAATTGTATAAATATATTAGATTTATCATATACTTTAACATAGCTAACATGTATTGGACTACCTGCCATCTAAGAGAGGAGATGGGGGGAAGGAAGGTAAAAGTTGGAACAAAGGTTTGGCAAGGGTCACTTATGAAAAATTACCCATGCATATGTCTTGTAAATAAAAAGCTATAATTAAAAAAAGGAAGTGCAAAGCTGGGAAAAAATCTTTACAAACAGCATTTTGGATAAAATTCTCATTTCCGGAACATATAAAGAATGTGCCCAAATTATAAGAATACAAGAATACCCAATTGATAAATGGTCAAAGGTCAATAGACAATTAGCAGATGACAAATTAAAACCACCTATACTCATATGAAAAATGCTCTAAATCACTATTGATTAGAGAAATGCAAATTAAAACAATTCTGAGATGCCACCCCACACCTTTCAGATTGACTAAAATAACAGGAAAAAGTATAGAGTGTCACAGACAGTGGGGAAACTCTTTAGCCCTTCAGCCCAAAGGGAACATGCTAACAAGGTCTGGTTTGGCTCCTCATCTCACCTAAGGGCTCTTGGCCTTCCTGAAAAGTCAGGGAGCAGAGCAGTGACAATCTGTGGTAAGATTAAAGCAGAAGGATACCAGGTGAAAGAGTGGTACTAGGTGGCAAACTACATACAATAGCAAGTTGTTTATGTGGTCCCTCATGGGCAGTATATATACTTAGTACATGCCCAGGGATTTTGTTACTTAAGGGTATGTTGGTATAAAAGGGTAAAAGACCTTGTAACAAATGGACTATTTTCTCATCATCCTTTGAAGTCTCACCTCATCACTGCTCTACTAAGATGGTATATTTTAATTATACCGGCATAGGGGCTCTAGAAAGTATAGTATGTTTTGTCACTCCAACTTGGGGGCTTTAGAAAGCAGGATACAACAAAAAGGTAATGATAAATGTTGGAGAGGATGTGGGAAAACTGGAAGACTGTCTTCTTGGTGAAGTTTTGAAATGTTCCAACCATTCTGGAGAGCAATTTGGAACTGTGCCCAAAGGGCTATAAAACTGGCATATCCTTTGACCCAGCAGTGCCATGTATCCCAAGGAAATCTTAAAGTAGGGGAAATGACCCATATGTGCACACATGTTTGTAGCAGCTCTTTTTGTGGTAGCAAGGAACTGGAAAATGAGTTGATGGCTATCCACCTGGGAAATGGCTGAATATGTTATGGAATCTGAAGATAAAGGAATATTATTGTTGTATGAACATGATGAACAAGCCGACTTTAGAAAGGCCTTGAAAGATTTACATGAACTGATGCTGATTGAACCAAGCCAAACCAGGAATACATTGTGTACAATAACAGCAAAAAATGTGCAATAATCAGCTATGAAAACCTTGATTCTTTTCAGTGTTTCAATGATGCAAAGCAATCCCAATAGACTTTGGACAGAACATGCCATCTGCATCCAGAAAAAGAACTAGGACAGTAAATGTAAATCAACACATGCTAGATTCACTTCTTTTTTCTGTTTCATTTTTGTATCATCCCATAGTTTCTCCCTTTTGCTCTGGATTTTCTCTCCCAATATGATTCATAAAGAAATGTATATTAAAAATAAATAAAGTTACTTGTAAAAATTTTTTAAAAGATAATCAAATTTTGCATTAGGTCTCTTCTTTCCATCATGAATGCTTGGAAATCCTCTATTCCATTGAATATCCACTTTTCCCTTGAAGAAGTATACTGTTTTACTGGAGGTGATGCTTGGCTCTTAGCTACATAGATCTTTGGAATATCATATTTCAAGTCCTCTGGTCCTTTAACATTGAAGCTGCTAAATCTTGTGCTATTCTGACTTTGGGACTTTGGCTCTACTACACATGAATTGTTTCTGGATACTTGCAATATTTTCTCCTTGACATGGAAGTTTGGAAATTTGGCTATAATATTTCTGGAAGTTTTCATTTTGTTTCCCCTCTATCACTAGATTCTTTCAATTTCTATTGTTGTTGTTGTCTTGTTGTTATGTACATGTTTTCTTAATTTTATTCACTTCATTTAGCATCAGTTCATGTAAATCTCTTCGTCCTTTCTAAAATTATCCAACTGAGCATTTCTTATCAAACAATATTATTCCATTACTTTCATATACCATAATTTATTTATCCATTCCCCAACTGTTGAGCATCTTCTCAGTTTCCAACTCCTTACCACTACAAAAAAAAGAGCCATTACAAATATTTTTGCACATGTGCATCCTTTTTCTTTCTTATGACCTTTTGGGACACAGACTCATCAAAGGCACAGCTAGACCAAAAGGCATTCACAGTTAGATAGACCTTTGGACCCAGTTCCAAACTGCTCTCCACAATTGTTGGATTGGTTCATAACTACACCAATCATGTATTAGTATCCATCTGAATATTGGGGTAGTTTTCCTTAAAGATCTCTTATAGAATGTTATTGAAGCTTTTTTTTGTCATGGTCTTCAGATAGGCCAATAATTTTTAAATTGTCTCCTCTGGATTTATTTTCCAGGTCAACTATCCCACTTTTTATTTTCTTTTTACTCTTTTTAGTTTGATTGGCTGATTCTTGCTGTCTCACAGAGTCATTAGCTTTCATTTGCCTTGTTCTAGTTTTTAATATGTAATTTTCTTTAGTTAGCTTTTGTATCTTTTCCCATTTGGGTAATACTTTTTTAAGGAGTTGTTTTCTTCACACAATGTTTTCCTTCCTTTTCTAAGCTGTTGACTCTATCTTATTTCTTTTCTCATTTTTTTCTTCTACCTTTCTTATTTGTCTTTTAAAGTCTTTTATGAAAAAATGATGAACAAGCTGAAAGGCCTGGAAAGATTTGCATGAACTGATACTGAGTGAAATAAGCAGAACCAGGAATACATTATACAGAATAACAACAAGATTATGTGATGATGAGCTATGGAAGTCTCGGTTCTTTTCTGTAGTTCATTAATCTGAAGTAATCCAAAATGACATCTACCTCCAGAAAAAAAATCAAAGGAATTGAATGTAAATCAACATATTATAAGTTCACTTCTTTTTTCTGTTTTTTTAAGCTCTCCCATGGTTTTCCCTTTTGCTCTGATTTTTTTTCTAACATGAGCATAAAGCAATGTGTATTAAAAATAAATAAACTTACTACAATAAAAATTAAAGTTTTTTATGAGCACTTCCAAGAAGCCTCTATGGACTTAAATCAATTCATATCATTCTTGAGATTTCTTTTCTGTGCATTCTGTCCTCATCTGAGGTTTTGTTTTGGTATACCTCCCTGCCACCATAGTAGCTTTCTATAGTCAAGGTTCTTTTCAGTTTCTTGCTCATTCTCTTTCCTTTTCTTTTGTTATTTTCTCATTTGTGAATTCTATGATTGAGGTCTGCCTCTGGGTAAAGGGGGTTGCCATTCCATGCTTCCTTTGAAACCCTAAGACTTGAATTTGATCACTAGGGGCCTCTTATGTTTATATGGAGTAGCTTTGTGTGCTCTTTTCCAAAAATAGCCTGATTTCCCAAATTTTGGCTTTTGAGCTGGGACTGGAAACTGCCCTACTGATTTGCTTCTCTACTGTTCCAGGAATGAGGGTTTAGTTGCTGATTTGCTGTGATTAAGACTTTTCATCAGTTTTCCCAGAGTTCTTTCGAACTGGGCTGAATACCCCTTTCACCTGAGTGAGATTGACCATTTTTGAAGTTTTTCCAGTTTATCTTGAGTTAAAGAATGGTTTCATTCTGTTAGACTCTGTTCAAAGACTTGTTTTCCTGTGTTTTTTTTAGGGAAAATGGAGAGCTTCACCAGTTTTCTGACTTTATTCCATCATCTTGGTTTCATCCCTAGAAGTTGTCCTTGACAAAATTTGATTTTCAAATATGCAACTCAGGAGAAGTAAAAAGAGGTGATAAGAAGAGGGAAATCATAAGGGACTTTACTAGGTTTATCTGTTTACATTCCTACATGGAAAAATGACACTTGTAATTCATCAGAACTTCCTCATTATTAATATGATAATTAGAAGAAGTATATATAGACAGAGAGGCACACAGTTGTGAGTTGAATATGAAGTGATACGCTAAAAATAAAAATAAAATCAAGGGGTGAGAGAGGAATGTATTGGGAGAAAAAGAAAGGTAGAGATGAAACTATTTGCCATAAAAGAGGCAAGAAAAAGTTTTTCAAATGAAGGAAAAGTGAAAGGGGAGGGATGAGTCGACCTTCTCACATCAGAATTGGCTCAAAGAGGAAATAACATACAACTCAATATGGGTATAAATATATATCTTACCCTGCAGGAAAATTGGAGATGAAACAAAAAAGAGAAGGTGGGAGGAGGGTGATATAGCACATTGGGGAGGGGATGATCAGAAGAAAAACACTTTTGAGAAGGGACAAGGTGAAAGTAAAGAGAATGTAGAACAAAAAAGAGGGAAATACAATTAGTGATAGTAATTATGACAGAATTTTGAAATAAGTTTCTGTTATGAAAGCCTCATTTCTCAAATGTATAGGGAACTGAGTCAAATTTATTTAAAAAATTAGAACAATTTCCAAATTGATAAATAATTAAAAGATATGATCTATGCTCAAAGGATTAAAAAATCATGCATATTCTTTGACTTAACAATATCACTATTACACATGAATACTAAAAGAGATTTAAAAAAAAAGAACACACATATATAAAAATCTTTGTAGCAGCTCTTTTCTCAGGGCAAAGCAATGGAAATGGATGGGATGTCCATCAATTGAGGAATGGCTGAATAAATTGTGGTATGATATTATGAAGGAATCTTACTGTTATATAAGAAATGACAAGCAGGATGCTATCAGAAAGACCTGGAAAGTCCTCCATGAGCTCAAGAAAACTGAAAAATACTGTTAGCAAATTAATAGCAAAGTTGTGGGATGATCAGCTGTGAATTTACTGTTCTTAGCTATTGCTAAGACAATGATCCAAAACTACTCTAATATGATGAAAAATGCTAACTATACCCAGAGCAAGAACTGATTGTATCTAAATACAGACTGAAGCATAGTTTTCTAAACTTACTTTTTTTTTTTCTTGAGGATTTTTGGGGGATCATTTGCAATATGATTTATGGAAATGTTTTTCACAACTTCACATGGGCCTTCTCAATGGGGAGCATAGATGTGAAGGGGAAAAGGGGAAATCTGGAACTCAAAAGCTTAAAAGCTTGAAAATAAATGTAAAAAAAATTTTTACATGTAGCTGGGGAAAAGAAAACTATTTAAAAAGAAAAAAAAGAAATACTACAACCTATAAAAAGGAAATTATTTAAGTATCATGGAGCCACAGTCAAGATAACAGAAGATTTAGCAGCTTCTACATTAACAAATAGGAGGGGTTGGAATATGATATTTCAGAGGACAAAGAAGCTAGGATTACAACCAAGAATCACTTTTCCAGCAAAACTGACTATAATCCTTGAGGGGGAAAATGGATATTCAAGTAAGTAGAGAACTTTTAAATATTCTTGATGAAAAGACCAAAACTGAATAGAACATTTGACTTTCATATTCAGAACTAAAGAGATGCATTAAAAAGGTGAAGAGTAAGGGGAAATTATAAGGGACTAAATAAATTGTTTACATTCCTACATATAAATATGCTACTTATAATTCGTAAGAACCTTCTCATTATTAGAGCAATTATTATATTTAGACAGAAGCACAGATGTAAGTTGAATATGAAGGGATTGTTTCTAAAAAAAAATTAAGGGGTGAGAAGAATATACTGGGAGAAAGGGAAAAGGAGAGGTAGAATGGAATGAATTATCTCACGTAAAAGAGGTTTAAAAAAAAGCTTTTACAATGGAGGGAGAGAAGGAAGAATGAGAGGGAATAAATAAATCTTACTCTCATCAGAATTGGCTCCAAGAAAGAATAACATACACTGTGAAGGAAAATAAGAGGGGAAGAGGATTAGGGAAGGGAGAGTTGGTGAAAGGAAGGAATAGAATGGAAAAAAGGGTAATCAGAAGCAAAATAGTTTTGAGAAGGGATAGAGGGAAAATGGAAAAAAAAATAGTAATAAATGGGTAAAGGGAATAGGATGGAGGGAAATACAGTTAGCTATATTAAATGAAAAAAAAATGGAAGTAAGTTTCTTTGCTTAAAGTTTGATTTCTCAAACACGTAGAGAATTGAGTCAAATTAATAAATAAACAAAACACAACAAAAAAGAGTCATTCCCCAATTGATAAATGATAAAGAACAATTTTAGGATGATGTAATTGAAGCTACCTAGAGCTATATGAAAAATACTAAAACTCTATTTTGATTGGAGAAATGCAAATTAAAACAATTCTGGTATACTACCTTATACCTATTAGATTGCCTAGTAAGAAAGAGAATAATAAATGTTGGAAGAAATGTAGGTAATATTAGATATTAATGCATTGTTGCTTGAGTTCTAAATTGATTGAACCACTCTGTGAGCAATTTGGAACTATGCCCAAAGGGCTATAAAATCATGCATATTCTTTGATCTCACAATACCACTGTAGATTTACTTCCAAAAGGAGGTAAAAACAAAAAGGAAAAGGACCTTTATGTACAAAAATATTATTTTTTGGTGGCAAAGTATTGGAAATTGAAGGCTTGCCCATCAATTGGGGAATGCCTGAACAAATTGTGATATATTATTAAAATGGACTACTATTGTGCTATAAAAAATAATGAGCAGAATTCTTTCAAAAACAAAAAACCCTGGAAAGACTTTCATGAGCTTATGCAAAATGAAATGTACTGTATACAAAGTAAGAGCAATATCACAAGATAATCAGTTGTTAAGATTTTACTTATTCTCAGCAACACAACGATCTAAAACAACTCTCAAGTACTTCTGATAAAAAATGATATCCATTCCCAGACAAAGAATTGATGGTGTCTGAATCCAGACTGAAGTATCCTATTTTTATTTCTTTTATTTTTCTTGTTTTTTTTTGTCTATCTTTTCTTTTACTGCATAATTAATATGTGAATGTTTTTGTATGACTACATGAGTACAAGCTGTACTGAATTGATTTCCTTCTCAGTGGGGTATAAGATATAAGGTATGATTTGGGCATGGAGGAAAGGAGATAATTTGGTATTCAAAGTTTAAAAACAAATTTGAAATAGTTTTATATGTAATAGAGAAAAAATAATTTTAAAAATCACAGTGTACCTGTTTCCCCTTTTGCAAAATAAGAATAGCAACTCATTTGGTAGTTATTGTGAGGATCAAATGAGCTTGTTATGGGCCAGAACTCTGAACTTGAAACAAAGGATTCTTACAAGGTACTCAATGGAATTGATAGAAACAATGATTATTTAGCATGGTGCTTAACAGTTCTCTAGTTCTGTACATGTACTTAGTACTTACTATAGTTCTACAAGATTCACACCTTTGATTAGAGAGGATATTAGCTTGGACAAATTCATCCAGAATCAGAACTGGAAAAGAGTGACCTTGGTGGCAGTCCTGCTGACTCCCCCACAGAAACCAAGACACATTCAGGAGGACCTCAAGAAGCTGTTAGAAGCAGAGAAGACAAAGGATTGGCAGCAGGAGCTTAAGCTCTCATAATCAAGGAGAGAAATAGGCCTCTAAGAAAGCTAACTGGGCTCCAGGAAAAGAGACAAGAGTTGGAAAGAGATAATAAAGGATTTGGACTTTAAGCCTTGGCTACTTGTGTGGTGATTACTGAACTGAATCGAAGGCTACCTCCAGAGCCCCAAGAAACCTGCTCCCAGAGAACAATACATTTTGGAGAGATTATTACATGAGCTAATATTTACAACAATATAATGCACTTTGTTAAACTTTAAACATTCTATGAAATTTAGTTTTTAATAGAGAATATCCTTTATTATCATTTTCAAACTGGGTATATTTGACTATCCTAACACTAATGTAATTTTTTTTCAAGAAATTGTACTATTATATATAATTTCAGACTAGAAGGAACATAAAGAAAGATACATATCTATTAGTAATAATATTAGCATTATTTTTTAAGTATTAATTTTTTTACATATTTATTCATTTGATCCTAATAATATTATGAAGTATATCCTGATATTATCTCTGTTTTATAGATGAGAAAACTGAAGTAGATAAAGGTGAAGTGATTTGCTGAAGGTTACATAGCCAGTAGCATAGCAGAATTTGAACTCAGGTAGACATTCCTGACTCCAAGTCCAAAAATACTGTCCTACCTTATCTAATCTGTACTAGAAAAAGAATCCCCTTTACAATAGATTTGATCACTTCATCTCTGGAAAAAAACTCATTCTACTTTTAGATAACTAAAGTTGTTAGGGAATATGGCCTCTTCTCCAGCTAATAGGTGATTCTTATCAATGGCCACCAAGTGCTCCCAATTCAACCTTCTGGGGCCAAATAGCACAAGAATAATCCCCCTTCAAGATGATAATCCTTAAAGACTCAAAGACACTCTACATGGTCTTCAAGGTCTTCCATAAGCTAAATATTTTTGTTTCATTGGTCATAGATTCAGAGTTAGAACAAATCTTGGAAGTCATCATTTCCAGTCGCTGTTTTCACAGCTGAGTAAACTTAAAAAATATTAAGTAGGTCACACAGTTATCAAACAAACCAATAAGTATTTATCAAGCACCCATTATGTGTGGAACATTCTGCTAGGTACTGGTGATTCAAGTCCAAAGAATGAAAGAGTCCTTATTGGCAAGTAATTCAAATTTTAATAGGGAATATATACACACATATTCTTACACTTATTTTCTTTCCATTAGAACCTTTATGTATGTTTGTATGTATGTATGTGTGCATATTTAAAAAATGTATGATAAAAAATACACTTATAATCTGTGTACATATAAATAGATAATATTTACAGAGAAAATAAATAGAAAATATACTGAGAGGATGAGGGAAAAATTAGGTAGGTAAAATACCAGAAATTGTAAAAAGAAGGAAAGAAAGGGTTTTGGATAGAAGATGGTGTACTAAATTAGTAAGCATCTAAGTTAAATCCAGGTCTTCCTGATCCCAAGCCCAACATTCTGTTCACTGCACTATGTTGTGACATGGATCATTTTTTTCCATTCCTAAGATATTATTTCTTGGAAGAAAAGTTATCAAACTTCTTCCTGATTAATTCTGATAAGAGGTGGTTTCATGTTTACCCTTCTCATTAAAGGAAAATATTATAAGGGTATCATTACCTTTTTTGCTACCTGAACTTTCATAGACCAGCTGCAAAAAGAAAATTTACATAGGAAAAACAAGCTTTCCTTTGAGAAATATTCTTTTTGTGTCATAAGACAAAGCTAATAAAAAACTGTGCATATATTTTTCTATTCACATATGTTTAAACAAAGCAAAAATGCTGTCCTTGAGAAGATTGTAAATACCCATGTCACAGAATGAGACAAGATATTTATCTAATTATTAAATTTTAAGTGTATATGAAAAAGACTAAAAAAAACTTTCTCAAAATAAATTTCCAAAGTTATCTATGGATTTATTACAATATTTATGATAAAATGAAAACCATAAGCTTTATGTTGGTAGCTATCAGAGAGAAGGTGAATGATAGACATAGTCTGATTCTGAAGGTAAATTATTAAAAATATATTCTTTACAGATCAAGAATTGAAAAATCAAGCACTACTGTTCAAAAATTGAAAGAGATTAGATTAAAGATGGGGTATACAGAAGAACCCAGGAAAAAAGATGAAATAAATGGTAAATTGGTCACTAAATTTTACCCATATATAGCTCTATGTGTGTACATGACAGAGAAATACAGAAAGACAGAGGGACATAAAGACAAGGCAAAGAAACACTCAGAAAGATAAGGCAGAAAAAGAAATGAGGGAGATGAATGACTGACACAGAGTAAAAACAAAGAGATAGAGAACGAGAGGAACAAAGACATAGTGCAGAGAGGGGAAAGGGAGGGAGAGAGGAGTGGGGAGAAAGGGGGGACAGAAGAAAGGTAAATGGATAGGGAGGAAGAGAGAGGAGAAAGGAAGAGGAAGACAGACACAGAGACAGAAATAAGGAGAGAGAGAGAGAGAGAGAGAGAGAGAGAGAGAGAGAGAGAGAGAGAGAGAGAGAGAGAGAGAGAGAGAAAGAGAGAGAGAGACATACAGACAGAAACCAAGAGAGGGACAGTGGCAGAGAAAAGAAAGGAGGGAGGAAGAGATGCAGAGAGGGAGCCAGCCAGAGAGAGAGGGAGGGAGGAGGGAGAGAGACAGACCCACACAGAGATGGACAAAAATACAGAGAAAGAGGTAAAGACAGAGGTAGAAAGAGACAGAGAGAGATATAAAGAGTGACAGAGACAGAAAGGCAGAGAGATAAAGTCAGAAAGACACATTGAGATAGACACAGAGACAGAAAGACACAAGGAGAGAAGACAGAAAGACAGACAGATCCAGAAATAGTGAGACAGATAACAGACAGAGATGTTAGAGAAAGAATGGGAGAGAAGGAAATAGAAATAGAAACAGACAGGATAAAGACAGAGAAATTCATGAAAAAGGATATTAATATTTTCTCTATGGAGTTGAAAGAGATCTTAAAGACTATATAATCAAATCCCCTCATTCCAAATAAGGAAACTGAGTCCAGTAAACTTTCGATGGTTTTTTGAGGTCATAAAGGTGATAAGGAGCCAGGCTGGGTTTGGAACTGAGGTCTTCTAATTGTAAACTTCCATGATGCCATGCTGTCTCATATTCATACAAATGACTAATGACTGTTTTCCAAATTTTGAGTGTGGAAATAAATTTTCTTTTGCCTTAGGAAATGCAATAATGACAACATGCAGTTATATATGCTTAAAGATTTTCAAAGCACTTTATATCTGCTAACTTAGTTGATCCTTATGAGAATGTTGGAAGGTAGGAACTTTTAGTCAATAAACATTCATTAAGTGCCTACTATGTGCCATGTAGTGTGCTAAGCATTAGGAATACAAAAAAAGTGGCATAAACACAAAACAACCACAAACAATCCCTGTCTTGAAAAATTAATAATCTAATGGAGGAAGATGAAGAAACTGAGGTTGAGAAGTTAAGTGACTTGCCTAGGGTCAGAAAGCAGGATCTCAACTCAGATCTCCCTGACTCCATGTTGCAAAGATTTATATTTCTGGTTTACAAATAAAGATAATGAGCATTGCAAAGGTTGAATTTTCTTACCCAGAATTTGACAGTTATAGAATACTGGATCAGAGACTGAACCCAGATTTTCTGTGAGACAATCTGCTTGAATCCAACTCATCAACAATCTGGTGTTTGGAACAAACAACTCATTCATATGAAAACTATGTAGCCATTAAATGTGCTTATTATGGCTGTTCTTAGATGAAATCATTGTCTAGATAAGAAATTGTCTTTAATTGACACGAACAGCAAAATACTACTTTGAACCTCTGGAAACTAAAGAAATAGTTGCTGAAGATCCAGATTAAGTACTTTTAAAGAAAGAAATCGTCTTCACTTTTTTCATTCTGGCAGGCTTCAACATTGAACTTTAAAATGGCCATATATGGTGCAGACAATCAATTGGCAGCCAATCAGGATACAGCTTGTCTGAAGGTTGGAGGTAGATTGGTGGGGATTAGTGAATTCTTGAATAAAAGTTTATACACTTTTGCTGTGACAGGGGAAGGGGCTGTCAACATATAGCTAGATAAATCAGGAAAAATAATTATGGATTCAGATCTTTCTTCTAACATTACTTGTATAAATCTAGTCCACCTGACTACATTAAATTTCACTTTCTCATTTGTTAAATGGCAATGCCATTTTTTCCCCATATAACTTACAATGGAATTTAGTAATTCAAATGAGATAATTGTGCATAAGGTGCTTTGACAAAGTTAAAACACTAAAGAAACAACCTCTCACTTCATTCCAGTAGAAGGGAAGCTTCTTGAAGGCTGGGACTTTGCAATTTTGTCTTTGTATTGCCACCATCTAAAATACTCCTCTGAACTTAGTAGGTGTTTAATCAGGGTTTGATAAATTGAATTCAAATGAATTAGAGAAAATAGATGTGAGTATGAAGGAGGGAATTAAATGATTATACTTGGAATGATATTAATATACATGGTAATTTAATATCATTTGCAAAGCCTTCCTTCTCTACTGTAGTATTTCATTTCCTGAATTACATAGATAATTTCCCCCTCATTCATTTCTTTCTTGATGTAGATACAATGTGAAGGATAACTTCAAAAGTTTTTTTTTTTCCTTCCAGTTCAAAAACATAGAAACTCTAGCTATAGTGCATCAAAAAACAAGGGAAAAAATCAGTTTGGCACCCATTCCTTGCGTTTGAACTTCCCAATACATTTCAGAAAGACTTGTTTGAGGCTGATGAATTCCAGACAACTTCCTATATATAAATTGGTAATGATTATGTAAAGAGAATAAATGCCTAAGGATCCTTGACTGATATGAATTCCTTAAAAGGAACAGTGACAGCCAAGCCCATATTATCTTACAGAACAATGTTTTATGGTTAGATCATTTTTTTTCTTCTTCTATCTGAATAAGGAACAAGATGAAGAAAAACTCATTGAAACCTGAAGTCTTTAATCATCATCTTATAATATATTCCATGATATTCAAGGAAGTACTTAGAGCTCCCCCATCATTAAAGGATTGGCCTGATGAACAAAGCAATGTGAGTTAAAAGTGATGAAAGGTCTTTTATCAGAAAGCAAGAGAAGAGTTACAGGGATGTCATGTGTGTGTGTGTGACTCCTCCTCAAATAGAATTGAGGTTCCTTGTTTATTGTTTTGTGAAGAAGATTGAGACCATCTGACAGCAGTATAGTATATTGGGGATAGAGGTATGGGGATAGATAGAAACATGTTGGATTTTAATCCCGAAATGTTCTAAACTCAATTCTGCCACTGTGTAACCATGGGTCAAGTCATTTAAACCTCTTTATGTCTCAGATTTCTCATTCATAAGATAACACAAGCAATTGCTTACATTTATGGTCATACTTTATTGCAAGTACCCTTTAAAGTTCTTATTTCATTCTTCCCTCATAAGCCTGTGTCACCAGTGCTATTGTTATTCCCATTTTATAAATGAGGAAAATAGGGCACATGATGGTTAAGGGTCTTGATCATAGGCATAAAACCAATATGTAGCTGAAGTGAATTTCAAATCTACTCTTCTTAATTCCAAGTCACAGCTTTTGAGGCATCTAGTAGTCATTTATAAAGGAGAAAACTGACATCCAGATGACTAAAATCCTTAAAGGCAATGTTATCTTCTTATTACTTCTTGATGGAAAGGACTATTTTTTTTCCTTATTAAGTTTTTGTTAGTTTTTTGTTTTGT
Source organism: Sarcophilus harrisii (assembly GCF_902635505.1). Taxonomy (NCBI): domain Eukaryota; kingdom Metazoa; phylum Chordata; class Mammalia; order Dasyuromorphia; family Dasyuridae; genus Sarcophilus; species Sarcophilus harrisii. The sequence continues at coordinate 43,633,063 of NC_045429.1, read as the reverse complement.
TCTGAATTTTGTTCATTTGTCTAACAGTTAACCTAATGTTGGCACACATAGTAGGTGATTAACAACTGGATGCTGACTGACTGGGATTCAATACAATCTCTGGATCTGGTGTCAAAGAACTTGGCTTCAAATCTTTCCTCTTTCATCTACTGGTTGTGTGACTTTGGTCAAGTCAGCTGGATCTCCTTTTCCTTATTCGCAAATTAGATAACTGGCACTAGCCAACCTGTTAAGATCCTTCATAGATCATAAATATCTTGTAAAATAGTAAATATCTCAAGATTTCATATTTCTATGATTTGATTCCTTCAGCTGCCCACCTTTGATCCTCATTTTATCCTTAATATGTATGCAATCAAACCTCATTTCCCTCTGATCATTGAATACTAACTAATGCTGCTTACTTTATGTCATATGACCAATCTTATGACTTCATCACATTACTACTCCAGAAATCACCTCATATTTCTCTCATTCATTTCCAAATTTAAGCTTCATAGTTTCTATCTAATCTCTCATTTTCATGTACTTATCCTCTTCTAAGTCCCCTTTGTTCTGGTTCTGTTCTCTTCCTTTGCTTCATTGTTCAATTCAGTTTACAAAGTGTTTTTTTTTATTTATTTTATGCCTCTTTATGCAGTCTTTTCACAATTCAATGTAATCCAACTTCCTCTTCCACCTATTAAAATTATTTTCTCTGAGGTAACCAAGAGTCTAATTGGCAAAGACAATGAAAATCATTTCATACTTCTGGACTTCCTTGGATGAATGTGACATTATCCTGACTAACTGCATTCACATTTACATCATTACCTGTAATGTTCTCCTCTAAATTGTAATGTTCTTTGGGAGCAGGTTTCCTGGGGGCTTCTGGAAGCAGCCTTCATTTCAGTTCAAAGTAATCAGGAGTAATGCAGCCAGGAGTTAAAGTCCAAATCCTTTATTGTTTGTTTTTAAGTCTTGTCTCCTTCCTTGGGCCTGGTTAGCTTTCTTAGAGGCCTATCTCTCTCTTTGGTTCCTGCTGCTAGACCTTTGCCTCTGCCAGCTTCAGCCTCTAGCTCCCTCCGAGTCTCCAGCCAGCACAAAGATAGAAAAGGGAATGAATCTGATTCTGCCTTCGAGAGTGGGCTTGTGGGCTTCTGTCTTGTGAATCTCCTGGACTGAATCCTGGTTGAGGCTCCTAGTTTATATATGCTCTCTCAAAGGTGTGAATTTTGTGGAACTGTTGTAAGTACTAAGTACATCTAGAGAACTGTTAGCACCTTGCTAAACAACCATTGTCTCTATCAATTCCACTGACTTAGCACCTTGTAAGAATTCTAACAATTACCCTCAATCAACTCCCTTCATTTCAAAGGTCTAAACTACTTTGAAATTCCCTCTATTTCTTCTAACATTCCTTCTCTGGAACTTTTAATAGTTACTAAATTTTACCAAACACTTACTGTGGACATTTTCTCCAAGCAGTTATCTAATCTATTTCCTATGGCAATTTCATTCTTGAACAATATTTCAAATATGTTATTACCACTACAGTTTTTGGTACAATCAAGTCATCATCACTGTGATCAATATTTGAATGTTTAAACATTACTTTATGTCATTAAATATTTTCTAATTTTAAATATCTATTTTCTCAATTAATTGAAAAACAATACTGAACAATATTTTATTTTTCCCAATTGCATATAAAAACAATTTTTAACATCCACTAAATTTTTTTTCCTGAGATTCACATTCTTTCCTGTAATGGGCTGAAGCTCTTGAAGCTCTTGTTGCACTGAGGTCCCTTTTAGCACTTAAGGCTAATTAGCAATTGGACAATACTCTATTAATGTATGCTTGGAGAAACAATGGCCCCGCCCATTCTCTGTGCAAGTTTGATGTATTGTATAGAAGATTGCATAGATGATTTGGTGGGTGGAGTGAGAGAGGCAGAGGCACTGCTGGCCGGGTTCCTGTTGTGATTGTTCTCACTTACATTCCCCTTCACCTCCACAAAGAATAAAGATCAAGCATTTTACCTTATTTTTGACTCCGGCTGATTCTAATATACTCTGGGTGCTAAATGTGGTCATCACATTTTGCCTCTCTCCTTCCTGAGATGTGCAATCATGCAAAATATGCTTCCATATTAGTCATATTATAAAAGAAAACAGACAAAAACATGGAAAAAGTAAAATTAACCAATGGTTTATCTACTCCCACCTCCCATAAAACCAGCCCATACTTTTGTTAAATAGTTCAATGGATTTTTTTTTAATTTCAATTTTATTAATCTCTCCTTTGATTTTCAAAATTTTTATTTCCATGTTTAATTGGGGGATTTTAATTCATTCTCATTCTAGTTTGTTTTCTTTTGATTGCACATCTGATTACTTTATCTGATGTAATATTTAGAGATTAAAAACTTTTCTCTAAGTACTGCTTTGGTTACATTCACAAATTTCAGAATGTTGTCTCATTATCATTCACTTTAATATATCCATTTATTCTTCAGGACTAGATTACTCAGTTTCTAATTAATTTTAGCAAATGATTCCATGGTCATTTATTAAATGTAATTTTTATTGCATTATAATTTAAAAAGGGTGCATTTATTTTTTTTTTCTTTTCTGCCTTTGGGTATATGGTATATAAAGCTTTTTTATATTAAAGTTTTTTATTTTCAAAACATATACATAAATAATTTTTCAATATTAACCACCACAAAACCTTGTGTTCCAATCTTCCTTCCCCTTCCCCTCATGACCTCCCCCAGATAACAATCCATCCAATATATGCCAAACATGGTAGAAATATATGCTAAATCCAATATATGCATACATTTGTATACAATTATCTTGCTACACAAGAAAAATCAAATCAGACAAGGAAAAATGAGAAAGAAAATAAAATGCAAGCAAACAACAGAAAGAATGAAAATGCTATGTTATGAACCACACTCAGTTCCTATATTCTTCTCTCTGGGGGTAGATGTTGAAGCTTTTATTATTATTATTATTATTATTTTCAAAATATATGCACAGATAATTTCAACATTCACCCTTAAAAACCTTGTGTTCCAAAATTTTCCCTCCCTTTCTCCCATCGCCTCACCTAGATAGCAAGCAATCCAATATATGTTAAACATGTGCAATTCTTCTATATGTATATATTTTCACAGTTATCATGCCGCACAAGAAAAATCAGATGAAAAAGGAAAAAAAAATGAGAAAGAAAAGAAACTGCAAATAACAAAAAAGTGAAAATACTATATTGTAATGCACATTCAGTCCCCTCAGTCCTCCCTCTCTGTTCAATTGTCTCTCTCCATTATAAAACCATTGAAACTCGCCTGAATCACCTTGCTTTTGAAAAGAACCCTGTCCATCAGAAATAATCATTGTACAATCTTCTTGTTGAGGTAAGCAATGTTCTCTTAGTTCTAGTCATTTCATTTAACATCAGTTACATAAGTTTCTTATAGAACAATAATATTTCATAATATTCATATAACTTATTCACACACTTTAGGTTTTTATGTCTTAATATGTAATACATTTTTGTGAAGGTGTTATGCACAGCAGAGAAAAAAGTGTACTTTTTCCTATTTCAATTCAGTTTTCTCCAGAGTTCCATTATATCAAACTTTTCTAAAATTCTATTAACCTTTTTGACTCATTTTTCTTATTTTATAGTTATATAAGGGGAGTTTGAGGTACCCACTATAGTATAATTTTGCTACTTCCTTTTGTGATTCATTTTTTTTTCCTTTAAGAGTTTGTATGTGAGACAATTGTGTGGTGTAGTGGATAGAGCACCAGCCCTGAAGTCAGGAGGACCCAAGTTCAAATTTGATATCAGACACTTAACACTTCTTAGCTGTGTGAACCTGAGGAAGTCACTTAACCCCAATTGCCTCAGCAAAAAAAAAAAAAAAAAAAAAGTATGCTATGCCATTTGGTGCATTTTTGATTAGCACTGAGATTATTTCATTTTAATATTTCTTTTTTAAAAAACAAGATATAGATTCCCTTTCTAATCCCTTTTAATTATGTCTGTTTTTGCTTTTGCTTTGTCTGAAACTATGATAGCTTTTTCTGCCATTTTAATTTTTTAGACTTATGCTAATACATAATAGATTATGTTTCAGCCCCTTATTTAATTCTGTGTCTTTCTGTTTCAACTGTGTTTCTTCTAGATAACATATTATTGAATTTCGGTTTCTGATCCATTCTGTTATCTATGTCATATTTATGGATGTCTTCAGCCCATTCACATTCACAGTTATAATACCAACTCTGCATTTTTCTCCATTTCATTTTTCTCTCTTTCATTTTTTATCTTGTCTCTCTTCTTAAGTATGTTTTGCTTCTGACTTCCTTTTTTTCCTGCCTTCTGCCCTTTTTCTTATCACTCCCCTTTCTTTTGTCCACTTCCCCTACAACTACACTATTGGCTAATACACATATGTTTGTAATCTATGTAAGTATGTGTGTGTTTAATTTATTTTTTGGTATAGATTGAATGTGAATAAAGTTTAAGCACTGCTCCCCCACCACTACCATTTTCCCACCACTATTAAAACCTCTTCTTTATATGTCCCTTTCCTGTGAGATATTTTTTCCATCATTCCTTTGCATTCCTCCTGGTGCCAGATATTCCTCTTTCTCACCTGCTATTTTTTTATCACCCCAAAATAATTGACCCATTCCCACTCCCTCTTTTAGAAAGAGAGAATAATGATCATACTTATACTCATATCATATCATCTAAAAGCACCCAAAACTTCCAAAGCCTGAGAAGTGGATTTGAACAAGCAGTGCAAAAAAAATCCTGAACTTTGAAACAGTGCCTCACCCTATCCATACTAGGAACAGAGGCCAACATTCGCATGATTTCATTTCAAATTAAGAAATAGGGTAGGGAGAATGTAGAATCGTTTAACTGCCCTGATGGTATAGTTTTTAGGAGATACATATGTTATCTTGCCATATAAAAAGGTAAACAATTTAGTCATACTGAGTCCCCTATTATTTTTCACTTGTGTTTGTCTTTTTATGCTTCTCTTTAGCCTTGTATCTGAAAGTCAATTTTAATTAAAATTTCTAGAAAATCCCTTACTTCATTAAATATACATTTTCCCCTTAAAGGATTATGCTAACTTTTGTTGAGTATCTTATTCTTGATTGTAATCCCAGCTCTTTTTCCTTTCAGAATATCATTTCAAGCCCTCCCATTTTTTTTTTTTTTTGTGGTAGCTAATAAACATTGTGTGATCTTAAGTATGGCTTTTTGATATTAGGTAGTTCTTTTCTAGATATTTAAAGAATTCTCTCTTTATCCTGGAAGCTCTGGAATTTAATTATGTTATTCCTGGGAGTTTTCATTTTAGGACCTCCTTTGGGAGATGATTAATGGATTGTTTCAATTTATAGGGTTCTAGGATATTGAGGCAGCTTTCCTTGATAATTTCTTAAGATATAATGTCAAAGCTATTTCTTAATAATGGATTTCAGGCAATCCAATAATTCTAAAATTATTTTTCCTTTATATATTTTCCAGGTCATTTGATAAATGAGAGTTCACATTTTCTTCTATTTTTTTTTTTCATTCTTTTGACTTTGTTCTGTAATTTTCTGATGTCTTATGGAATAATTAATTTCTATTTCCCCAATTATAATTTTAAAGAACTATTTTTCTTTACTTATATTTTATTTCTTTTTCTATGTGATCAATTCTATGTTTTAGATATTTGTTCTTTAGTATTTTTGTGCCACTTTTGTCAAGTTGTTACTTGTATTTTCATAATTTTCTTCCTTTGTTTCTATTTCTTTACCTAATTTTCCTTCTACCAACATTATTTGACTTTGGAAATTATTTATAGCTCTGCTAGTAATTCTTATTTGGTTTGTGTATTATTCACACTTTTTTCTTTGTTACTTTGCTTGCAGTTTCTTTTCTTTTCTTTTTTTAATTTTTGATATTGGTACCTTATATTGAGTCTATGTCTTATTCTTCCTTGTCATTACAATAATTTTTATATTCAGGTTCTTTTATTGTTTGCTCATTTTCCTACCTTATTTCTTAATTTGGGATTTTATGCTGATGTTCTTCTTTGTTCCTAGAATAGCTTTGGTGGGCCCTGTCTCAAGATTCAGGATTTTTAAAATTATTTAAATAGTCCCATTTTAGAAAAAGAAATAGAACAAACTATTAATCAATGCACTAAGAAAAAAATCTCAAGGTCAGATAGATTTACATGTGAATTCTACCTAACATTTAATGAACAAATAATTCCAATACTATATAATCTATTTGAAAAAATAGATAAAGAAAAACTCCTATCAAATTCCTTATGACACAGATGTGATACTGATACCTAAACCAGATAGGACAAAAACAGAGAAAGATCATTATAGACCAATTCCCCTAATGAATATTGATGCAAAAATCATAAATAAAATATTAGCAAAGAGAATATAGCAAGTCATTTTCAGGTTAATACACTATGACCAAGTAGGATTTATATTAGGAATGCAGGCCTGCTTCAATATGAGGAAAACTATTAGCATAATTGTGACATCAATAACCAAACTAACAAGAATCATATGATTGTCTTAAAAATGCAGAAAAAGAATTTGATAAAATTCCTATTAATAATACTAGAGTATAGGAATAAATGAATTTTTCCTTACAATAATCAGTATCATCTATTTAAAACCATCAACAAGCATGATATGTAATGGGGACAAACTAGAACCATTCCCAATAAAATCAAGGGTGAAACAAGGTTGCCCACTCTCACCATTACTATTCAATATTGTATTAGAAATGCTAGCTTTGGCAATAAGAGAAGAAAACGAGATTAAAAGAATTAGAGTAGGTAATAAGGAAACCAAATTATCACTGTTTGCAGATGACATAATGGTATATTTAGAGAACCCTAGAGAATCCACTAAAAACTACTAGAAATAATGCACAACTTTAGCAAAGTTGCAGGATACAAAATAAATCCACATAAATCATCACTAACAAAATCCAATAGCAAGAGATATAAAGAGAAATTCCATTTAGTAATGTATCTGCCAAGGGAAAGTCAAGAACTATATGAGCAAAACTACAAAACACTTTCCACACAAATAAAGTCAGATCTAATCAGTTTGAAAAATATCAAATGTTCATGGGTAGGCTGAGTTATTCACTCAGTATTCACTCAATATTAAAAAAAAATGACAACACTACCTAAAATAATCTACTTATTTAGAACCATACCAAACAAATTCCCCAGAAATGATTTTATAGATCTAAGAAAAAATAATAAAAAAAAGTTCATCTGGAAGAACAAAAAAGTTCAAGAATTTTAAGGGAATTAATGAAAAAAAAATGCCAGTGAAAGTGGCCTAGCTATGTCAGACCTAAAGCTGTATTATAAAGCAGCAGTCATCAAAACCATTTGGTACTGGCTAAGAAATAGAATATTTGATCAGTGGAATAGGTTAGGTTCACAGGACAAAATAGTCAATGACTATAGTAGTGTAGTGTTTGATAAACCCAAAGACCCCAGCTTTGGGGATAAGAACTCACTATTTGACAAAAACTTCTGGGAAAATTAGAAAGTAGTATAGCAGAAAGTAGGCATTGACCCATACCTAACATGATATACAAAGATAAGATTGTAATAGATTCATGATTTAGACATTAAAAAGTGATGCAGCAAATTAGAAGAATACAGGAGAGTTTACCTCTCAGATCTGTGGAGAAGGAAGGGATTTGTGACCAAAGACTAAGTAAAACTCATTATTGAACACATAATAGATACTTTTGATTATATTAAGTTAAAAAGTTTTTGTACAAACAAAACTAATACAGACAGGATTAGAAGGTGAGCAATAAATTGGGAAAACATTTTTACATTTAAAGGTCCTGATAAGGACCTCAGTTGTAAATATATATATATATATATATATCAACTGATAATCAAAGGGTATGAACAATTTTCAGATGATGAAATTGAAATAATTTCTACCCATATGAAAAGATGTTCCAAATCATTATTGATCAGAGAAATGGAAATTGAGACAACTTGGAAATACCATTACACACCTCTTGCATTGGGTAAGATGACAGGAAAAGATAATGGCAAATGTTGGTAGGGACAGAGGGCTGAAACTGATAAGGTATACTTGAATCTGAGATAGCAGAGCACTTAAGACTAATTACCTATTTGATGTGAGATAATGGTTCTATATACATATATTTAGATGGTGATGTGATGGCTCTCCACCCCATTGGTGTTTGCTGAATGTGTGGTAGTGAGGTAAACGTAGGCAAGGATTGGAGGCTGAGGGAGAGAGGTCAGAGTCACTCTGCTGCAGGATGAATAGAAGAGAGACTTTAGGCTCCAGACTCCAGAATCCAGGATTTATCTTTGGCAAGACGTGTGGCAACTTGCCTGCCTCCTTCACTTCTTCCCCAAAGACCAAGAACTTTGATTGATTCTGACTCTGACTCATCCTGAGGCCCTTCAGAGAGCTAACCCATACCTTATAGAAGGAGGTGTGGGAAAACTGGGACACTAATACATTGTTGATGATATTGTGAACAGATCCAGCCATTCTGGAGAGCTAATTGGAACTACGTTCAAAAAGTTATCAAACTGTCCATACTCTGTTCCAGGAGTGTTTCTACTGGCCCTATATCCCAAAGAGATCTTAAAGGAAGAAAAGGGACCCCCATGGGCAAAAATGTTTGTGGCAGCCCTTTTTGTAGTGGCAAGAAACTGGAAACTGAGTGGAAGCCCATCAGTTGGAGAATGGCTGAATACATTATGGTTTATGGTATATGGTATATGAATGTTATGGAATATTATTGTTTTATAAGGAATGATCGACAGGATGATTTTTGAGAGGCCTGGAGAGACTTACATGAACTGATGCTAAGTGAAATGAGCAGAACCAGTAGATCATTATACACAGCAACAGAAAAATTATATGAAGATCAATTCTGATGGACATGACTCTTTCCAACAGTGAGATGATTGAGGTCAGTCCTAATGATCTTGTGATGAAGACAGCTGAATACACCTGGAGAGAGGACTATGAGAACTAAGTGTGGATCACAGCATAGCATTTTCACTATATTTGTTGTTTGTTTGCATTTTGTTTTCTTACTCATTTTTTTCTCCTTTTTGATTGGATTTTTATTGTGCAACACGATTAATTGTATAAATAGGCTACATATATTGGATTTAACATATATTTTTACCATATATCACATATATTGGATTACTTGCCATCTGGAGGAGGGTTTGGGGGGAAGGAGGGAAAAATTTGGAACACAGGGTTTTGAAAGGGTCAATGTTAAAAAATTATCCATCCATATACTTTGAAAATAAAAAGCTTTAATAATAATAATTTAAAAAAAGAGGTTCAGGATTTTTTGTACTGATGATTTCAAAGCTAGTTCTCAGATCTTGGAAGTTTTTGGTGCTTTCAAGATCATGTGATGTGGGGAAAGGTATAGTCATTGTTCTCTTTGTCTTCACTCTAGTCCTTGCCTAGGAATAGCCCTGCTTCCTTAGAATTGTAATCAGTACTACTTCTCAGGGGCCCTATACCCATGGGACAGGAAACTATTATTCCTCAGGATCCCTGATCTCTTGGGGACAGAAGCTTTATCAAAATAGTATTTAGAAATTTGATTGGCATGACACTGAATAAGTAAATTAGCTTAGTTGGAATTGTCATTTTTATTATATTGACTCAGCCCATCCAAAAGCATTGCATAGTTCTCCAGTTGTTTAAAGCCATCTTTCTGTGTATGAAAAGATATTTCATAATTTTGTTCAAATAATCCCTGAGTTTTTGTTGGTAGATAGACTCCCAGATAATATTGTCTGCTGATGATTTATATGGGCTTATTTTATATGCAGCAGTTTTGGTAAAACTGTTAATTGTTTTAATTAGCTTTTTAGTTGATTTTCTAAGTATAACACCATATTTTCTGCAGAGTGATCATTCTTCTTCTTCATTGCCTGTTTTTATTCCTTTAATGTCTTTGGGTCTATGCTTTTCTATTTGTATCTCCTATACTAGCATAATGCTTTGTATTCGATAAGTGTGTGCTCATTTATTCATTTACCATTTCTGTGCAAAACCATCACACCCCATTCCCTACCTATTGAGACCCCATATCTTCAGCTGTCCACAGAACCTCTCCAATACAGAGGGATAAATGTTAGACTTGTAATTATGTAGATATACAAATTAAACATAATAGTTACTTTCTCTAAAAATCAAATAATATCTTCCTCCTAGGATTGTTATAAGTACCAAATAAAATTAGCATATGTTAAATGCTTAGCCAACTTCAAATCATTATATCAATGCTAACTATATAATCTGTTACTGTTTTCTTATACCTCGACTGGACCATAAAGAGCATAAGAACACAGATTATGTCATGTCTAAACTTTCTCTATTCCCCAGGTTAGTGCTATACAAACAGTGGTGACAATATACAAAGAGAAAAGAAAGAATACTTGTCTAGGAATTGACCATACACCTAAGTTGCCTCAACTGATCCTCAAAAATCTGATTTTTTTTTCAATGAATGATATACTTACTGGATCAGACAGTCACTGACCTGGTGCTACAATAAAAATTCATCCTGCTCATTCTTCCAAGTATTAAATATTTTTCAGTTCTTTTTGCTGAGTTGCAAAAAAAAAAATATGTTGGGTTTTTATATTAAATTTCACCTTGGGGCATTATAACTTTGAAAATAATCCAAATGCTTTGTTTTTATTGGAAGATCTCAATGAGACAGAGTTAATCATGAATAGAAGTCAAAACAATAACCCTGGAAAGAAGCATTCCCTTTGGTCCTAGGCTATTGTGTCATTGCTTATGCCAAGTCAATCAAAAAGAAGAGAGGGAGAGAGAGAGAAATCACCATCTGTGAGAATAGAGCTGTCAAGCTGATTGACTCAATAGCACCACAAAACCTGAAACACATGGATGTGATAGGCTAAACACTCAATTTTTATCTGGGAATGTAAAAAAAAATGTTTAAAGCCATGTGATGCTGCCTTTATTATGTAACACAAAACAACTAAATCAATCCTGCATAAAATGGAGTGATCATATGGCTGATGGAATTATTCCATATGGTTAGAGACTTGCAAAGAAGAACATTAGGGATGACATCCAGAAATGTCATATAGTTGTGTGACTTTGTGGCTAACTTTTTATCCAGATCATGTGGTTTCTTTTATTTAGGGGGAGAAATAAAGATTTTGTGGGACCTGTTTAATCTTCAGTAACTATGATCTATGAAATAATGTATCTCTAAGAAATGAACAAAAGAAGTCACCCTATTGGTTTGAAGACCATTAAAGAGCAATTTGAACAATGAACTAAAAAGTCCTTTTTACCACAGTCTGTTGAACTTCCTAGAGACTGGTTCCAGGTGGTCTTTCTGAAATACCAAGCAGCAGAGGATCTGGGATGTCACTTTTTGAATATATCTGCTGACCTGTAAACTATCATAATAATACTATGGTGATGAACCAGAGAAGGCAGTCCTGAGATTTTCTACTTTATCTTTTCTTCCTGCTTCCCTACTAACATGTATATTCTATTCTCAACTTCATTAATTAGAATTATAGATTTTTAAAGCTGGAACAGATCTGATTAATCATCTATTCTGACACCCTTATTTCACAGCTAAGGAAGAGGCAGCTTAAGAAAGATTAAGTTTCTTGTTTAAGAGCACACTGACAGTTAATGGCAGAAATCATTGTGTGACCATGAGTAAGTCCCTTAAATTCTAATGCCTCAAATCTCAGTAACACTCCACACTGACCCCTCTCTCTTGAAATCTCTAGTTTCTAATTCAAACCTCTTTTATACGAAGCCTTTCTGATTCCCTTAGATGCTTATAATTGGTTAATTTGATTTATTATTCACCTCCCCCATCCCCTAATAACCTTGAATTTGCTTTATATCTACCAATATGTGTCATTTCCCTCCGCTGAACACAGGCTCCAAAAGGACAGGAATGGCTTAATTATTTGTGTCTTGAGAGAAGGAGAGATAGCATATATAGTACAGCTTGTCTTGAAGTCAAGAAGACCTGAGTTCAAATTCCATCTCAGACAAATACTGAATCTGCCACAAGGCAAGTCACTTACCCATTCAGCATTCTAATCAATTCTTCAAGATGATAAATTTCAGAGAATGTGCTAATCTACAGTTCTAGAAGGAATTTTCTCACTCAGGAGTTTCATATACCATTAAAATCACAGAATAAATCCTTCTTCCTCTCCCTGGAGTCAACCATAATGCCTAAATGGGTATTCATTGATTGATGTTTCATTTCTTCCTCTGGGATATAAGATCATACAATTATAGATTTAGAAATAGAAGGGAGGTGTTCATGCAGAACCATTTCCTCATTTTTCCATATGAGGATCTGAGTCCCAGAGATGTTAAGTGAATTGCTAGTTCAAGGTTATTTAGATAGTAAGAAATGAAACAAGAAATTGAATCCATATCCAATTCTTTTTCCAATACACCAAACAAAAGGATAGTTGTGGGGGATGATGCACAGAACATTCTTCCCCCCAAAAAAAACCTAGTTTAAAGTCATGATATCCCAACTGATAATTATGTAATCCTGGGCAAAACTGGCTATGCTCTTTATCTTACAGACACCTCCCTAATGCTTATCTTTCACTTGTTTAGTCACAGGAGACTTGTGATGTTCCTTGATGGAGGAGGAGCTTCCTCATATTGATGAAATCAAAGATGCTTGAGTGTAGTGGCTTATGAGGATCTTATAATTTCCAAGTTTTACAGACATTTTTGTAGTTTTTATTATATTCTTTTATTTTGGGGGGAGGCAATTGGGATTAAGTGACTTGTTCAGAGTCACATAGTTAATAAGTGATTAAAACCAGATTTGAACTCAAGTTCTCTTGTCAGAATTGCTACAGTCTTAATAACCAGAATTATAGGCCAAAACTTCAAATTCCTCATCTAATAATATTTCTAATATATCACCTTGCCTTCTTATTCTTTATTTTCTATCTAAAATGAATTTATCTGTTTCCCCTTGTAAGTTTCCCCTTCAGTATTCCAGTGCATATATAAAATCTTTCAAATCTTTTCATGTTACTCTTATTTTTCTTCAGTTTACCGTAAATTTACTTAGTGAAATATTTCTCAGGGGAAAAAATTTAAAATATTAGTCAATTAATAAATCATTCATTCAATCAATCCAAAAACATTCATTAAATTGTCACTATGTTCTAGGCACTGTGCTAAGCATTGAAGTTACAAAGTGAAAAAATGAAAAAAAATCTCTAAAAAATGTATAGCTTATAAGGGGAGGCAAGATTCACATTTACAAGTGCATGTAAAATATATGCAAAATAAATATTCCCTTAGATTTTAGTTAAAAAAACTAAATATTTGAATTTAACCCTTGGTCAATGTCATGGACTAAATCTAAAAACTGTACTTGAGAAAACAGTCTCCTTGAGTAGGGAATTGATTAGCAAAGTCTATTTAAAACTGTTTCAAGTTCATCCATTATTCACTGGCAGTATGCTAATTTTTCATAAATTCCATATTTACACCATCATTTTGATGGATAATAGAATGTTTTCAAGCTGGCGATTATTTTTGGCATTATTGCTGAAACCCTGATTTATTATAAATAGGCAGCATCAGTTTTTGATTGCTCTTGGGTGCTGAATTTTGAGAAACTGTAACAAAAGTTAACTAAATATAATAACCCAGTATTGCAGCTTTTACTCATGTGTCTAAACTGAAAATCTGATTTCATTTTTTTTTTTTTATTTTCAGTACTCTGAATAATGTATTCTTACACTCATTGACAGTTCTTACTGACTGCATGGCTTTTCTGAGTCAGAAGAGCATGATAGAAATGCCGTGGCCAGGCAGCTAAGAGACCTAGGATTAGCTCTCAGTTCTGTCTCTAACCTGGCCATGTACAAGGTGTTGAAATCTCCCAAGGTCTCATTTGTCAAATAAGGGAGTTGGACTAGATGAAGTGTAAAAAACTTTTCAGCTTAAAAACTTTATTACTCTAACCCACTTAAAAGGAATTAAAAGAGAACACTGATTTCTTGGGGGAATCCAATATAAATGAATCATTAAAATATGTCTAATGTGTATAATGTGTGTGGGGATTCACTGTAAATAAGTGGCTTTATTAAGTTGAGAAGGTTTTCCATCGCCCCTGCGGCCATGTCAGTGAAGCTTGCGTATCTGATGGATCCACAGAGGAAGTGGTTATTATGTATTCCATACAGTGAGGTCCCCCTGTCATGTCTGTAAAGTTTATCAAATCAAACTATGATTGGCCAAATTAAATGTATAATTTTACCCAATGTATTCCCAAAGTCTATGTTTTGAAGGGAAAAGGAAAGAAAGAAATCTAACCATTACCGGGCATAGATTGGAAATAGAGATAAAATTAATTGCCTGATCTCTGATACTAGCTTCTCAAAAGCTTAGCGGACTTTATTAGCTAATCTAAATAATGTGTGGTGGAAAACAGTGTTGGTCCTATGACTTGCTACCTTCTCCCCTTTCCTATTTTATAACCTGACTCTGGGGTAAGGAGATTGACAGCAGACTTGGGAGACAGCAAAGCTGATGATCATTTCTCTCCTTATGAAGCTCTGCTTTTTATTTTTTTTTTTTATTTTGTTTTTTAAATTCAGACTGACTTTCTGGTAATCAGATGAAAGTCAACTCCACATCTTATGAGCATGAACTTCCTTTGCACCTTTGGCAGACTCTGGCAGAAAAAAATTTCCAGCCCAACTGTCTTTCAGTGGAGTAGAGTACCCGTAGCACTGTTCTCCCATGAACTTCCCTGCAGTCCTGTATCCAATCCCACTGATATCATGATTAGGGAATTCAGATTGTGAAAGAAACCTGCCAGGGACTTGAAGTAAAATCTCAGGACATCATAACTTTTCATGGAGAAAGCAATCTAATAAAAGTAAGTATTAGGGACTGTGAGGAAATAAAAGAAGTTCAATTTATTCAGAGGGGACAGAAAGGAAACACATACACACATGCACACACACACACACACACACACACACACACGTATACACACACCACAGATTGGGACAAGGAAGGTTCTTTAGTTCTCCGCCTCAGCAGTCTGCTTTGGCATATGTGAATGTAAAGGAGGGTGGTACACCTTTCCCTTTGAATATTTCACCAATTGATTCCCCTGGCCGCTTTCCCAGAGTCTATGAGAAGCATAGTACTCTAATGAAGGCTTCATCACATTCTTTTGAACTGATTCCTGCCAATTCAAAGCACACAGCAGAAACAAAAACACCACTGTGATGTTAGAAATCACAATTGTTAACTTTGAAAAGGCATCTTGGTATACGGGTTAGAACAATATCGAGGAGGTTCAAGTGATGGACTGACAAATTCACAGCTTGCTCATGCATGCAATGACTGGTAAAGAATAAGATCCTTTGTCTGGACCCTTATGCAAAACAATAAGTAAAAGTGGATTTAAGGACCCCAGTAGCATAGTAAACATGACACAACATTGTTACAGAGTCTGGGAGATGGGGGTAGAGGGGGATGCTTTATGCAGGAATGGGAAAGCATAGAAGTGTTGGGGAAACACAGCTTTAGTTTTTCAAAAGTCAAAACTATAAAATACATCAAGCATGATGAGTACCAGGGTCATACCTAGACCTGGGCTACCGGGACTCTGTCCTAGGCTACCGAAATTGATAGGAGTCTGCTAGTATCGGTAGGCTTGCAGCAGTATAGAAATAACAACTGAACTTATGACTTGGTTGTCACTAATCACAACTAATCAACAAAAAGCACTTTAAAAATTTCTTAAGTTCAGAATAAAATATTTTTTAAAATGTGTTCACATTTTCATGGGAAGTACTTTTTGTGTCCAATCTTTAAAAAAGATATTTTGTCCATCTTTGACAGATTTCAATTTTTACTATTAAGAATCTGATATTTTATTTTTTTAAAGCACTTTTTGAGGAGTTCTTATGTGTCATGTACAGTTAGGTGGCAAAAAGGATAGGATGCTGGCCCTGGAGACAGAAAGATCCACCTTCCTGAATTCAAATCAGACCTCAAATATTATGTTGTATGACCCCAGGCATATCACTTATCCCTATTTGCCTCAGTTTCCCCCCAAAAAAATTGGAGAAAGAAATGACAAACCACTCCAATAATTGCCAAGAAAACCTTAAATGAGGTCATAAAGAGTCTGAAAAAACTGTGTCATAGGTACTGGAGACAAATACAATAAATTATATAATCCTTACTTGTGAGGAATTCATACATTCTAACATAAGAAACAACAAAACCCAAAATTAAATAACATAAAATGCTCTAAGAATCATCTTATCCCTGGGAGCTGCATCCCAAATGAGCTTTTACCTACTACTAAGAACCTTTCTTCCTGTGACTTACCCAATTTTTTAAAAAATCACTAATTAGAGCTCTGCCAAAAATAATAAAAATCAGATAATTGTCAGTCAAAAAGCACTTGTTTAATTCTTAGTGTTATGTGTGAGGCATTATAATAATTGATGAATAATTGTATAATATAATTACATGATAATGATCAAGTAGTGAAAAATTGATTAGAGAATGTTGCTTTCACCAAGATTATAGAAACTGTGCATACTTCATGAACATCATACTTAATCACTCTCTTTTTGTGTTCAGCCTTTGTCACTACGTTCCCTAGCCTAGAAGGGAACTTAAGAGATTGCCCAGATCATTTCCCATGTTTAGTCTTCCTTTTTAATGGTTAATAACAATTTTAGTCTGTCTTTTTAATGGTTAATGGCAATTTTTATTATAATTCCATCTTCTTTTAAATTTTTCATTTTGCTTTAGGAGAAAAGAACTTGGCATCTTGATGTCAACTAAACTTTATCCATTTAAAGCATGCCACGTGGATATAGATCTAAGGTTCATATTGAATTTTTTTTTCAAAATAATTATGCTATATGAAATGGTAAAATTCAGAAACTGGTCTATATTTCTGTTTCAATTATTGAGAAATTCAGATAAAAAAATCTCTCTTTGACTCTGTTTCTCCTACTGGTACTTACTGTACCATAGGTCAGTCAGACTCATTTAAAGATGACCCCAAGACAGTCTAAGTGTTGTCACAAAGGTATCTTTTTGATGAATATAGAGTAGGAAAGCTTTATAAGGAGTCAGTAGTCTAAGCAAGCCTAACTGTTCTATAATGAAAGATTACATCTGGCTATAACTAAAGCCAGGTCAGATTAACCAATAGCAGCCATGTATATCCCTGCCATCTCTTTCTAGTCACAACTGTGTTTTATGAAGCATAGAAATGGTACCAAGTGCAATCAGATGGCTAAACAGAGTTGAGTAGCCATAGCTATTTTGAAAAAAAAGATCCAATTGGAGTTGAGCATTGCTCGAATATACCTCATGACCATTTAGTGCTGTTCAGAAAAGAAATAACTTTGCTATTGTTGCAGACTTATTAATGTTTGCTGTTGTCCTGATTATTCTAATGCAAACCAAATGGCATTTAATTTGGGAGAAATAGCTTTGGACGCACAATCTAAAGAGGCGAGAAATGGAACCAACTTTCTTTATGCAGTGTTTGGGATGTGGTTAAATTATTTTAGGATGTTCAACAGTGTAGTGCAAATTTAAATCCTGTGGGCAAAGCTAAACAAGCAGCGTTAGGCAGCTTAGTCACTTAATCTTTTGGTGCTCAGTTTGTTGGGTCTGCGGAGGAAATGGCTCCTGTGGCTTTCATGTGGAAAATGAGAATGTTCTGTAACGGCTGATGTGGGAATAAAGAAGTAAATACAAGGGAACTCTTACAAGCTCTTAATATTAACTGCACTAAGTAAGTGTAACTAACTGCATTAAGTTATTGATTTATCAGGGCTTGACCAAATTGTATTTTCCTTTGTCCTTTTTTGGGGACAAGGGCAAAAAAAGGACAAGGTAGTTAAATGAGCCAGCAGCTAACTGGGTTACTGATATATAGGACTGATTATGCTTCCAGCTGTCTTAGGGATGTGACCGAGGAGCCACTTGTGAATGGCTGAAATGACTAAACAGGGCTCATTGGCTCACATCATTAAATTATTAAATTTTAAATAAAATATATGTTTCAGAGAGATAGCAAGAAAGCCACAGTCAAAAGCACATAGGACTTTGATTCAGGAGTGAACTGGATTGAAATATCACTTCTCTTTAGTGTGTAACTTTTCCCATTTAGAGTATAACAATACAGGATTATTATAACACCTAATTATAAAGTTGTTATGATAATCAATTGAAAAAATACACATACAGTTCCTTGGAAATCTAAAATGTGATTTAAATAATTTTTGTTTCTCTTTTTTTTTCTATGTTCAGCTACAATTTTTAAAAAGGTAAAATTTGTTAAAACTTCAGGAAATCAAGTTTCAAAATCTAAGAAGACTAACTTACAACTTGTCTGTCTTTCTGTCTATCTATCTGTCTTTCTAGCTATCTATCTGTATGCATATCTAGAATAATAAAAACTGACCAATTTCTATAGCATTTTGAAGTTTGAAAGTTCTTTATAGGATCTTATTTGATCGTGATAGCTAATTTTTATCTAGCTCTCAAAATGTACTTTTCAAAAAAATGCTTTGCAATTATTATCTCATTTAATGTTCACAACAGTCCTGGAAGATGGGTGCTCTTATAATTCCATTATTTGATGTTTATGACAACCCTAGTATTCGACCCTTTTTAACATGGGTCGAATCTTCATGACCCCATTTGAGGTCTTCTTGAAAGAAAAACTGTGGTGATTTGCCATTCCCTTGTGGCAAAGAGAATTAAGTGACTAGCCAGGCTCACAGAACTAATTGTGTTTGAGGCCAAATTTGAACTCATGAAGATGAGTTTTCCTAACTCCAGGTCTAGTACTCTAACTACTGCACCACCATTTACATAAGAGGATACTGAGCCAACTTTATAGAAATTAATTTATTTTCTTACATCACACAATTTATGAGCAGAAGAGGTAAAAGTTGAACTCAGTGCTTCCAACATCATTCTTTTGACAAAAAGAGATGTCACAGGGTCTATAATTTCACTAAGATAAAGAATTTCCAGGGAGAAAATTTCCTTTATCAGTGTATCTCAGAATCTAAAACTTCTTGTTTGAGAGAGCTGCTTGAGGCATTAAGACCTTCAGTGACTTGTCCAGGGTCACACAGCCAGCATGTGTCTGATGCTGAACTTGAAACTATGTCATCCTTAATTCTAATGTGAGCCATCCCTCAACTCCCCAATTGCCTTTTTTATTACAGTGAATGCATAATGGACTTGGAGTCCCAGCATGTAGATTTGAATCCAATCTCTGCTTTTTACTACTTCTATCACCTTGGATGATTTACTAAGCCATGAGCAGGTAGGTGGAACAATGGATAGAGCTCTGAACTTAGAGTCAGAAAACCTAAGTTGAAATCCAGAAACTAGCTGTGTGTGCTTGGGCAGATTTTTAACCTTACTTGCCTCAGTTCTTGCACTTGTAAAATAGGAATAAAACCAATATTTACCTTCAAGAGTTGTTCTGATAATCATACATGTTAATAATTAAAAAGTGTTTAAGACAACATCTGGAATACAGTAATTGCTATAGAAATGGGAGACATTACCACAAATTTTTCTGGGCCTCAGTTCTTCACTTATAAAAAGGAAAGTACTGGCTTAGATGGTTTCTAAGAGATCTCAGCTCAGAATATATGATTTTATAGATGCATGATGCACACACACACATATTAGCTGATATGTAGTATGGCACAGTGAATAGAGAGCTGGTCTGCATGCAAGGAAGATCTGAATTCAAAAAGTACCTCTGATATATGCTGACTATATTTATGTAAGCAAATAATTTAATCTATACGTGGCTGAGAGAATATTCCTGAGTATAAGAAGCAGAGAATATGCTGATATGCAGTTGTAGACAAAGTTTCTCCACTCAAGCATTCCATGTACTAAGGAAATCATAGATCCAATCTCTAATATTATTCCTAGGTTCATACAATCATAAATTCCATACATGAAAAGAATCTCCATTATAGATAATAAATGTTCATACAGGCTCTGCTTAAATGTTAGCTGACATTTGTGTGAATTGCATATATGTGTAGACATCAAGTATAACACATACTCTTATGTATGAACATATATATTTATGTATATATAGTATATGCATATATCTATAGTATATGTGTGTTTGTAAATATTGAAGGATAAAAGATAAGTAGATAGATAAATAACTAAATAGATAGATGGATAGATAGATAGATGGATGGATGGATGGATAATAGAGGGGTAGATAGGTGGCAAGAAGGACAGAGCACTGGGCTTGGAGTCAAAAGACCTGAGTACAAATCTGGCCTCAGACACATAATAGCTGTTTGGATCTGGGCAAATGATTTTATTCAATTTGCTTCAGTTTCCTGGTCTGTAAAATATGTTGGGAAAGGAAATGACAAATCACTCTGGCAAGAAAAAAGACTCAGAGACAGAAAGAGAGACAGAGAGACACACAGAGAGATACAGAGACAGAGACAGAGAGTTTAAGATGACTTTAACAAAACTTATTTGAACAGTGCAGGTTAGTAGGATGGCAGGGAAGTGAAGCCTATTTCTCAAGGTTGTAATGAAATAAACCATTAACTGGTAAATAAACATTAGATGATAAGTGTTTAGGGATGAAGTTGAGCATCTTTAGGACTTACACATACCACTGATTTCAGTCACATTGGGGTTGGATCCAGGCCCTACTCATGACAATGAGCATGTTGGTGTTTACCGAAAGGCAGGAAAGCCGATCTCTGGGTCTTTCTTTTCTGCAGCTGTGAGACTCCTAGGAGCAGTGGTATCCTCTCCAGTTGGTGATTAGACTTTTGGACCATTTTAAAGGAGACAGAGGAGGTTTCTCTAGAAGTTTTTACAGCATTTAAATGTAAATCCCAGTTGTGATATTCAACACACTTGAATCCTGATTACCTTTTCAGTCCCTAGTTACTAGAAATCAGGTTATATGCATTGGGGATGGAAAAAGAGAGAAAAGAAATGGGAGACAATGGGCAGGGAGAGGAAAGGGAAAGGGGAGCAAAAAAAGAAGGGGGAGGGAAAAGGGAAAGGGCAATGGGAAAGGAAACTTGATAGGGGGAGAGAGAAGTATATTGTTTCTTGCCTAAAGAATAAATGGGCTTTTGAGTGATCATTCAAAATGCAAAGACTTCTTTTTTAAAATAAAAAATCCATCAATTCTATTCCCATCGCTTTTAGTAGAAATATAGAGTCTGAAGTAATCATTGTGACATTTTCTCACCCTGTAGAGTAGATATCTCCATTGGCTATATGAGGATATACCCAAGATAAATAGGAAGGTGATTAAAAACACCACCACCATCACTGTCATTAGCATCATATCTATAGAAGACTATAAAGTTTACAAAACACTTTAAACATATGCATTTATCTCATTGGACTTGCAAAATGATTGTGTGAGATAGATACTAAACATATAGTTTAGTCCTATTCTATGTTTTTATCATGCATTTAAATTTTTTTCATTGTCTTAGTTGTATTCCATTAGGAAGGCAGGTAGATTAGTCAACTATCATTTCCCCCCTTTATTCTCTTCTTTACTGAAATACCCCCAATGCTTCTGTGATCTCATCAATATGGGTTCTTCCTTCAAAAATTCAGATGATAATGTACCTATGCCACCCCATCTTGACTTTGATCTGTCAAGCTTTAGTGTTATAGATGAAACTAAGCCCTCTGTGACTTTCCCACCCCTTTTATCCATAGCTTCCCATAAATTTGCCACAGGGGGTCCACTCAACATTCTAAGTTCTTTTATCATTCTGTGATTTGTTATCCACTCGCCTATGTGCTCTGTGCCAAATGTGTCACAATCACGCCAAAGGACAACCAGTTAGAAGACAGCGTAGGTAGAAAATGAACTTAAACTATACTGTGAAGAGAAGCAGTAGTCATTCCCAAAAGATTCTTATTATTGGGAGCTCTGAACATTAAATATTGCTAACATACCAATGAAGCATACACTCTTTCTATCTGTTGCCCTTTGGACTCACTTTGTAAAGACTTTTTTTTTACTCCTATATTTTTTCTATTAATTATATTAAGGAAAACCTTTAATTAATTTTTTTTAGGTCAATATTTTTCTACCTTTTGTTTTTGTATACTGTCTCCTCTCAAAAGAAGGATGCTCTCTTAATCCAGAGAAAGACTGCTTTTTGTATCTAATGCTGGTCATTTCTAGGGCAGGGTGAAGGAAGGAAAGAAGCAAAAAGGGAAAAAAATAAACTTATATGTTAACTTTGTTACGTATTTAAAAATAAGAGGAACTTGTACATAGTAAATTTGCAGTTTTATTTGTAAACATCTTTTGTTATTATTATTATGCTATGTTATGGAAGTACTTGTTTTATTACATAAATTACAAATAAAATCAATTTTTAAAAATAGCAACTAACAAAATATCCTGTACATCACAGGATTGATTTATTATAGAATTTTAAAAGATGTAATTGTTGTGAGGCACTCCAGAGTGGCAAATAAAGAAACAATCAAGAAAATAATGCCTTTGTCATATGAAAGGTATATGACCCTGGGCACTTTATATAGTGTCGTAATGCCATGGGCATCTCTCTAAAATTACAGGTTGCAAAGTCGATATTAATATGAATTAAGTGGAAGTCACTCATATGACATTCCCTATATTGATCAATTTGGTTCAGCATTTTTTAAAATGATGAAACATTGTTTTGAGGGAGCTCTGCTGATAAAAGGAATAAAATCATGCTGGGTTATTGTCATGATTCTTCCCTTTGACTTTACAAATCCTTGCATTTTTCTCCTCTTAACTCAAAACAAACACAGAATTTAAGCGACTTAGAGGTCTTCCATCATTTACTTTCTCTTTTTATCTATTTTCACTACTATTGCTATGAACATTCTTTGACTCTCATAGTCGAGGTGCTCATTGAAGCCCCTTGGCTCTAAATATAGGTCAAATAGAGTGAGAGGATTGAAAGGAACTAAATGAGAAAGTTTCTACTGAAGGAACTTTGAGCAGATATTCCAAGAGAGGGGTTGAATCTAATTAATTGGTTTTGAAAAAAATAGCCTACACATTAATAATTCTTTGTTATATCCTTGTCTCCAGATATTTACCGACTAAAAGATTGCTATTGCACATGGCAGACAGAATTTTCTTGCTTATTTCACATTAAAAGGATGCCTTCCCTCAACCAGTCACTTTAGCTGCCATGTACTTCTGCCCTTTTAAGACAGATATGGACCCTTTAAAGGAAATTGCTGACAACCTTGGTCTGAATCACCTTTAAAATGACAATAATCACTTTGGAAATGGTTCTCAGTGTTTTTCAGGAGAAAACATTTTGGTTTTAGTCAGTGACCAGGGAGCAGAAAGCTAGATGAGCAAAACCCCTCTCTACTATGGGGTGATGCTATTAGGGGCTTTCAAATAGACCTACAGCTCCCCCATTAGTGATCCCTGTATTCCCAGGTAGGAGTATGTCTTTTTGATCTCCAAAACACTTGCTCCTTGTACAAAGTGATTATCCCTCTGACTATATATCTAGTCTGTAGTAGAACAAAAAAACATAGGCAGTGGTTTTTCTTTTCTTTTCTTTTTCTTTCCCTTTCCCTTCCTTTCATTTCTTTCCCTTTCCTTCCCTTCCTTTGCTTGTTTTGCTTTCTTTTCCTTCTTTTATTTTTATTTTTGAACTTAATATCAATAAGCATATCTGTAATTCTGTAATTTACTGGTGCAGCAGGTACCATGTATGTCAGGAAAAAGTATAAAAATTTATGAGTTGTATTCATGATAAAAAGGGAGACAATAAGAGAACATCTCAGTAGTTGGCACATAGTAGATGCTTTAAATACTTCTTGAATGATTGAGATATGGGTTGAATGAGAAAACATCTTAAGGGCACCTTCTGATTTTAAGATTACTTGATAGCTATTATCATTGCCTTTGATTGTTCCTCTGATTGAAGAATCTAGAATTGGCAGCACCATGGCCAGAAATTTGGGCTCTGAAACAAAAAAAAAAAATTTCAAGGAACATCTTTCTTTTAAACAAAAAATAGTGACAAAACAAAAGAAATATTTTTTCCCTTTGTTTTCAAGAATGCAGACTTCAAGTGGCTTTTTTTCCCCTTAGATTAGTTGGTTTGTTTTTTGTTGTATGATCAGAATACTTTCTTTTTTTCAATCACACATCTATGTCACAGCATTGTTTCTGCCACTGCTCTTGTATAATTATTGTTTTCTAGCATGTGGAGGCCTGCACTCATCCACCTTTTAGGCATTTCTCCACTGCCTTTTGGGATACCTTTAGCTATATTTCTTTAGAGACTGTGATATTCTATGAAAAGTAAAAAATAGTATCCTTGAATGAATGTTGTTTTAAAGATGGCCCATTTTTCAAGGGTAATCAATAGCATTTCATGATGTACGTTAAATGATATACTCTCATGATATAATCTAAAAAAGAGGACAAGATTCTTTAAAACTTTTATTTATTTATTTGCTTTAGAAGAATCTCCAAATCTGTGATTTCATCAGCATAGGGAAACTCTGATTTTGTAATTCTCTCCATTAATGAATATCAGCAATTAATTCATAACTTTGGGTCTTAGAAATTTTTCTGAGGCAATGAGAAGCAAAGTAATTTGTCCATAATCATACAAGTAGTGAAGAAGCCATCAGAGAACATGAACTCTGCAGTGACCATCAAAGACTAATAGATTATCTCATTTTTGACTGAAAGTTGTGGGAATTATATAATTTTACTTATTGACATTGATTGTTTGTGTGTCATATGCAAAGGTAGCCTGAAATCTTTACTCTTCCAACTCATTTCAAGACATCAAAATTCTCAGTCCCAAGATCTTGAGCTAGAAAGTTATTTCTAGTTGCATTCTCCAGATTAGAGTGGGTATAAATGAGAGAATGTATTCATGTAGAACTTTCCAACATGATTGCTCATGAGCAAAATCTAATCCATCAAGCATGTCAAGTCATTCAAGTATGAGTTCTTTATTTTTAATTTCCATTCATCACCACCACAGGCTAAAGCTAAGCACAGTAATTATGGAGTATTGGGTATAACTTTAACTACCATCTCACTCTTGAAAACATTGCATATAATTCAAAACTCATTGATAAATGAAACCTATCAAAATTCTAAATGTTTTTCCTATCTAGAAAGGACCTGAGAGATCACTGAGTGGAACTCTCTTGATTTATGTGCAGCAGACACATTCTTGAACTATTTCCAGGCCCGAAATATGACTCCTAAGAGTTCCAGAGAAGCATCCCTAAGTTCTCTTTTCTTTTTTAATGCCATTAGGTAAATCCTTCATCATATTTGTCATTGCTGTTGAGTCATTTTTCAATTGTGGCTGACTCTAGTTGACATCATTTGGGATTTTCTTGGAAAAGATACTGGAGTAGGTTGACATTCCTTTTCCAGTTTATTTTACAGCTGAAGAACCTAAGGCAAACTCCAGGATTAGATGACTTGGCCAGGGTCACTCAGGTATTAAGCGAATGAAGCCTTATATGAACTCATGAAGATGTCTACCTAATTCCAAGTCCAGGGCTCTATCCACTTTGTCACCTATCTATTCATTTATAATCCCACCATTATTAGCAGTCTATGATTAGTGCACTGATTTCATTTAACCAATTTTTAGTTAGATTTTATAGTTATTTACTTCAAAGATGTAACAAGAACAATCACACAAACCTTTCTTCTAGGGCATACTCTCCTCTAGTTCATGTAGGTTTCTTTTGCTGTATCACAAAACATAACTCCGTTTCTACATTCCATTATTCCCATAAATTTCATGTTCAAATGAAGTATGACTGATGAGTACATATTTCTTCTGAGTTGGGGACCAAATATTACTCCCAAGTATTGCTTCTTAGTCCTTGAGACATTGTAAAACATGTGCATTTTTGTTTTTCTTCCCAGGTTATTTTTACCTTCTGAATCCAATTCTCCCTGAGCAACAAGAGAACTGTTCAGTTCTGCACACATATATTGTATCTGGGATATGCTGTGACATATTTAACATGTATAGGATTGCTTGCCATCTTGGGGAGGGGATGGAGGGAGGGAGGGAGGGGAAAAGTCGAAACAGAAGTGAGTGCAAGGGATAATGTAAAAAAAAATACCCAGGCATGGGTTCTGTCAATACAAAGTTATTTAAAAAAAAAAAAGAATGAGTCAATATGTTGGTCTCTGAAGTGAATTAGACAGTCTCCCCTTCATTACATATTTAGCCAACCAGAATCAATACCTAATCTCTATATGTTACAATCCCTTCAAGGTACTTTCCTTACATATCATCATTAATCAGAATCAAATTCATTAGTATTTTTCACATGAAAAGTCTGTAGCAGCAAAGGATATGAACAGGCAATTTTCAGGTAAAGAAATTGAACCATTTCTAGTCATATGACAAAATGCTCTAAATTACTATTGAGTAGAGAAATTCAAATTAAGACAACTCTGAGTACCACTACACACTTCTCAGTTTAGCTGAGATGATAGGACAAGATAATGATCAATGTTGAAGGGGATTTGGGAAAACAATGTACCAATACATTGTTGGTAGAGTTGTGAACTGATTCAGGAGAACAATTTGGAACTATGCCCCAGAATTTATCAAACTGTGCAAATGCTTTGATACAGCAGTATCTCTCCTGGGTCTGTATCCCAAAGAGATCTTAAAGGAGAGAAAGGGACCCACATGTGCAAAAATGTTTTGTAGTGGTAAGAAACTGGAAACTAAATGGATGCTTATCAATTGGAGAATGGCTGAATAATTTATGGTATATGAATGTTATGGGATATTATTGTTCTATAAAAATGATCAGCAGGATTAGTTGAGAGAAGCCTGAAGAGACTTACATGAATGGATGCTAAGTGAAATGAGTAGAACCAGGACATTATTGTACACAGCAACAAGATTATAGGATGATCAATTCTGATGCACGTGGCTCTTCAACAGCAATGTGATTCAGAGCAGTTCCAATGATTTTGTGATGAAGAGAGCCATCTGCACACTGAAAGAGGACTGTGGGGATTGAGTATGGATAGTATTTTCACTTTTTATTCTTTGCTTGCATTTTGTTTTTCTTTCTCATTTTTTTTCCTTTTTAATCTTGTGCAGCATGATAATTGTGGGAGAAATATATATTATATGTATATATATATATATGTATATATATATATATATATATGAATTGTACATGTTTAATATATATTGGATTGCCTGCCATGTAGCGGAAGGGTTGGGGTGAAGGGAGAAAAAAAATGAAACAAGGTTTTTCAAGAGTGAATGTTGAAAATTATCTATGCATGTTTTGAAAATAAAAAGCTTTAAGAAAAAAAAAAGGAAAAAAAAAGTTTGAACAGCAAAACAAGGTGATGGTGTCTGTGCATGGGCCAGAAAACTAATGTCTGTGGAGAGGAATCAGTCAGATGCTTATTTATGGCTTGGTTAAGAGAAATATTTGGATTTAATTAGCTTAAGATAGAGGTGAATCATTTTATACAAAATTACTTTAGAGTCATAGAACAAGTAAGTATGGTAATTGTCTTCAGAACTGAGCCCAAGAAGTGACTTCAGAACTGGGGCACAATAAAAATGCAGAAGTTATACTAGTTTCTACTACTTAAAAATATTTTTTTCCATTTGGAGAAGGGAAAATGGTCTTCAGAAGAGGAGTGGAGAGGAAAGGTTCTACCCATTATCTTTCCCTGTACTATATATATGAGAAGTAGAAATTTCTCAGACTCAACCTCACCAAAATAATAGATCTCAAAGAGATCTGGCGTTCTAAAAAGAGATAAGCACTGGCTTCACAGCTTACTAGACAAGTGGCCCAAGCAGAGGAGACAGCAGAGAAGAAACATACCCAGAAGGAAATTGGAGAGGCCCAGAAGAAAGCCAACTCTGGTCATGTTGAATTTTGATGAAGACTATCCCAGAAGGAAATAATAATAATAAAAAAAAATCCATGCATGAAGTCTGGAGTTGAGAGTTGCCCTGGATATGTATCTCCTGCTCATCTGCCCTGTGGTTTTCTCATTTTGTGAAATGCTATGAATTAATTGTTCTTTCTTTGCTTTCCATTGAGTATTTCTGATTAAGAGTTGATAGCACCCTCTTAGCTGTTTGTTAAATGGGAGGCAGAATAGTCAGGGCCCAATAGTTAAAATAGAAAGTAGTAGAAGTGTATTCCCTCTACTAGTGTTACCCAATGAGAGGGAGATAGAGCAGCATAACTCTTCCTCCCAGATCACCACTCCTAAAATGAGACCACAGAATCTGGTACATTTAGTGAATCTTTTGTCTTTAACCCATCTTATTGATTTGTCCTGGGTTCATTGTCCCAGAGTTATCTGACTCTAGATAGTAAATGAACTAGGTTTTCAATACTTTTTTCTTTTCCTATATCAGATTCCTGAGAAGTAATTCTACTTTTGACTCTTCCAAGGGGTCTTCTTCAATAAGGAAGGAAATAAATAAGGTACCCACACAAATCAGTTATAAAATTGGAACCTAAGAAGAAATATAATCAGTTTAAGTTGTCAGTATTCAAGCCTCACCAGGCTTTTGGAAAAGGGATTCTCATTAGCTATTTTTCATTTCACCTAGACTGAGTACAATCCAATAAAATATAAGTAAGATTTTTTTTCTTTTTTCTTTATTTATTTTTATTTCTGGGGATGATTCTTTCCCTTTCACAGTCCACTTACATATATGTTAATGTTTCTGATACAACTGTTCTAATAATTGATACTCTGTTACTAAAGTACTTAGAAAGGGGAAGAAATCAATCAGTCAGCAAGTCATAAATCAATAAACATTTATTCAGCAACTAGTTACTAGATAACAAACATTGTACTAAGCATTAAGAATAAAAGACAGATCCTGCCCTCAAGGAACTTACAATCAAATGGAGGAAATGGAACGCAAAAAATATGTAAAAAGTAAATTATATACTGGACAAATAGAAATAATTAACAGAGGGAAAGCACTAGAATTAAGAAGGGTTAGCTTCTAGCAAAAGATGGGCTTTTAGTTGGAATTTAAAGGAAGTCAATGAAGGTAGTAAGCAGGGATGAATAGGGAAAGGTTCTAGGTATTGGACAGCAAGAGAAAATGTCTGGGGCTGATAACTGAGTGTCTTATTCATGGGAGAGTGCTATCGGAAAAAGGAGTATTGGAGAGACTGGAAAGATAGGGAGCACTAGCTTATGAAGGGCTTTGAATTACCAAAAAGAAAAAATAGACTTTTATATTTGATACTGGAGCCATTGGAGTTTATTGAGTAAGTGGGTGACATATTCAGTCCTGTGCTTTAGGAAAATCACTTAGAAGATGTCAAATGCTTTTTTTCTTCCTCATCTATACAAAAGGAAAGAAGATAGAAGATGAGACCAATAAGAAACAACTCTATTCCAGACAGAGGCTTGGCTAGGGAATCATGAGATCATGGCTCTGGTTCAGTGGGAGAAAAGACATGCTCCACAACTACATGCTAGAATTTAGTTATTCTTACAGCTGGAGGCCAATAGAAAAAGAAGACTGAGGGATGGGCATGAATCTTTTAGAATATCTTCAATATATACACACACACACACACACATACGCCCACACACATTATTTTCTGCTGATGGGGTTCTAGAAGCAATTATCATGATTACATCATTACTGTCTCTTCTTATATTGATCAATAAATCAACCAGCCAGTAGCAAATAATTCATTATTCTCCTCTCTTATAATGGATATGAGTAAACACTAAGGGATATTGTCCCAAAATCTCAGTCTTTGGTGTCTGGGGTGTCACAAGTGAATTGATTGGCCCCTTTGGAATCTGTGCCATGATCCCTGAAATTTAAAAAATGAAGAAAGGGAAGTTCAGAGAGAAGAAATCATTTTCAGGAGATCAGAAATGTTGCAACTGGCAAAACTGGGATTTGAACCAAGATCTCTGATAAAATATTCACTACTCTTTCCACTGTACCAATCTCCCTCTGCCTGTATTTCTAGCAGCTATAATAGTAGCTGCTGACCTATATGGCTTCATTTTCAGGTATCTGAGGTATTGAATAGAGTTAATGTCATACTATATTTCTGTAGGATTTATAGAATTTTCTAGAGGGATGCTTTTTATTGCAAGTCTTCTTGCTGACCTGATCATCTTCTGAAAATGCTCAAATAGTCATAGACTGTGTGGGTGTCTTAACAATAAGGGAGATGGCTTACTTCCTCCTTGTCACAGATTAGTGCTTTGAAAAATTTTACATTTTCCTTCTATAATATTTCTCTCCCACTCACTGAAGCTTTTCTCTGCTAGATATTTTCTCTCTCCCCTCAATCATTCCTACTGGCAAGTATACAAAATGAAGGTTTCCCACTAAATGCACTGTGATTTGACACATCTGAATGCTCCTGGATGCGTGTGAGTTCTCCCTCCCTTTTCACTATAGGTGGTAATATTCAATGTGACCAAGAAGAAAAAAAAAGCAGGAAAAAAGCTACCATAAAATATTACAGCAATCAACCTAAATGATGCATTAGATGGAGGTCGCAAAGCTCAGTAGACCAAGTGTAACGCAGAGTGGGATCTTGGGGTTTCTGTCCAGAGCTGTATGTTAGGCTGGAAAAAGTAGGGTTTTAATGCAGAAACAGCTATGATTGCATAGTGGAAAGAGTTCTGGGACTAAAGTCAGGAAAATATAAGTTCAAATCTGACATTAGACACATACAAGTTATCTGGGAAATCACTTAACAATGTGTCTTCTCAGTTTCCTCATCTGTAAAATGGAGATAATAGTAGCACCTGATTTCCCGAATTGTTGTGAAGAGAAAATGAGATAATGTATAAAGGTTTTAGCACAATACCTGTCTTGGCGCTATATAAATGTCTATTCTCCTTCCTACTCCCAGCACTTCCCTCCCTGGAAGACTTGAGTGCCCATGTCTTAGCCATATAGTTTTCCACTAGGCTGAAACTATACTTTTTATCTCTCCCTGGGGGACACTTTTCTCCTTATCGATGCTTCACCTTTAACTTCTTTAAAGATACTACCTTTATACTCTGGAAAATGGGTCACTTAACTGTTGGACTGTCCCCTGGGCTTTTGGCTGGTCACTTTTATCTTCAGACTGATCTATATCCTGTTCCAAGACAGTTCCCTGAAACATTTTTCTTCTACCAGCAGTGAAGAAACTCTATTTCTAGTTCTGATCTTATATACCTATTTTATTGCAAGTGATCTCTTCCTTTTGTTTCCCTTTCTTCATGAGATAATCTGTCTTTTACTTATGGCCAAAATTGCATATGCATCTGAGTATAAAGCATTTTGCTAACATGATACACTATAGTGCAGCTCAATAATATTGTCCATGTGTGAAACCTTCTATGGATTTTGAGCTGTCTGACAATTGTTCTGGACAAAATCCAGAAACATTTCAAATGTCACATGATACCATTTATGAGAAAGGGGAATTTGATTCTTTCTGTGACCCTTCTATGATATGACTTCAGCATGTGTGGAAAAAAAGCACTTCATTTTAAATGGGAATACATTGGAATATAAAATCTAAAATTAAAGCAGACTGACATTTTGGAATGACAGGGATATTCCTGGTGGTGTTCCCCTAGAGATCACTGAGAAGCTGTAGATCTCGTGAAAAGTGAAGGTTTCTGGCAAGCAACTCATGTGAGAACAAAAATTCAGGGAAATGAAAAATCAGTGGGTTTGGCCACTTCCAGTTCCTGCCAGAGAAACAGGAAGGAGTAGGGAGAGATAGCATTGATATTTTGGTGTGATGTCTATGCTAAGATCTCTTTCAGTTTCAAAATTCTGTAGTCTGTGATTTTCTTCTTATCTGCCCTGAACATATGTTTGTGCTCTTTAGTTCTGTCTGTCTGTCTCACTTTGGTTGTAATTTCTTAAGGGACAGAGACTATGTAAGCATCTATTAAATTAAATTGAATCTAATGTAATCTAATGAAATCTAATCAAATCAACAAATATTCCCCTTAGGCTCTATTCTGGTTTTCTCTTCTTCTTTCTTTATATGCCTTATCCTTGGTGATCATCTCATCCAGTTAGTTCTCCAGCTTCAATACTCACCTTGATGCCAAGGGATCCCAAACACATATCTGGGAACCTAAAGGCCCTGACTTGAAATCTAATCCTTTGTTTACCACTTCATGCCCCGATGTCCTCTTAGATTTAAATGTTTAAAACTGAAGTGGGGATCATTCCACAAAATCCCCACAAAAAAGTGGGGATCATTCCAGCTCCAGCTATTAACTTCTCTAATATTCCTAATGAATATATAATATCAATCGAATAAGAAAGAAATAATAAGTACTTACTTCATGCCAGGCTCTAAAGTAAATGCTGGAAATAAAAAAGACAAAATTGGCAATAGTTTTTTTTTTTTCCCCTTAGGAAGCTTAAAAGTTATAGAGCCATAATTTACTGGACCTTTCACAACAAATATCTCATCAGTTAATGGGCACTACAAACTTATCTATTCCTTTCTTTCCACTCTCTTAAATACTGTTCAGGTCTGCTTACCTCTCACCTCAATTATTGAAATAAAGCCCTAAATGATCTCCCAGGCATCCTTCTCTCCCTGTCACACAATTTCTCCAGTCCATCCTTCACACTAATAGAAAAGTAATCTTCTTAATAAATCTGTCTAGTAGTAGCATCTTTTCAGGTCTCTATCACATTCAAGGCAGTAAACACTATTCTTTCTTTTAAGCTTCCCTACAAAATCTGGTTGCTACCTACCTTTGTAGACTTCCTTCAGGCTAAACTCCTATATGGTCTTTATTCCCAACAAATTATGTTATAGCTGTTTTCTTTAAGCCAGGGAACTGCAACAACCCTTCATGTTGCAAAGCTATTTTCTGTTTTTCTATGTCAAATCAGAGGTGGCAGTGGGATGCAACAAGCCATTCTGATAAGCTTCACCTCTCTCCATGTTCATATAGAAAAGGGCACTAATGCACTGAAGGGCATTAGCTGTCACTGAAACACTTTACCAATGAAGTCAATTCACTCTTCTGCCAAAAAAGGAATCACTCAGCTGAAGCCTTCTGTCAACTGACTGCTTCTATAAAGCTCAAAGAAAAGCAGCTTCTCACCTCTCCCCTTTAATTCCTCTCATCAGTCACTTCAATTCTTTGCCTTAGGTAGGTTCCTAAATCATATCTGGGATATATACATGTAAATAACTTAAATAAGTCTTTAGATTCAGTGACTTATTTTTTACTTAAAAAGCCACAACTACCTTGATTTCCCCTTTAAACTTTAAAAAAAAAACCTCTCTCCTTTCTCTCTCCCTCCCTCTCGGTCTCTCTCTCTTCCTTCCCATATACATATATGCAAATATACATACATATATATTGTATCTAAACATATATAAAATATATACATAGACATAGGCAAATATTTATAAATACTATTATATACTAATATATCTTTCTACATACCTCAAGCTCCAAATTACATTTCTTCTATTTTGCTTTGCTTTCTTTAGTTACAAAACATGTATATGCAAGTGAATTAGATTACCAGAAACTTTTGCACATCTACTTATCCTGCCCCAAACTCTCTGTTGACCTCCGGTCTTTCATTTCTAACTGCCTTTCAGATATCTCAAAGTAGATGTTCAATAGACATCCAAAACTCAACATATTCAAAATAGAACTCATTATCTTTCCTTCCAAACCTCACCCCCTAATTTCCCTTCTACTTTCTAGAATATAACTATTTCCCCACCACCTCACCCTACCCCACATCTAATTCCTTGCCAAAGCCTATTGGTTTCAATTTTGCATTATCTCTCATATATACCACTTTTCTCTGCTCTGACATTGAGACCATTGTAATACAAAACCTCATTACCTCATCCCTGAACTATTGTAGTAGTCTGCCTGTGGGTCTTTCTATGTCAAGTTTTCCCTAGACCAATCCATTGTCCATCAAAGTGATTTTTCTAAATCACATTTCTGATCATGTCACTCCCTACCCAATAAACTCCAGGGGCTCCCTATTATCTCTAATATCACATACAAAATCCTCTGACATTCAAAACCCATCAAAACATAGTACACTTCTACTATTCCCTTCTTCTTTTACCTTACTCTCTACCAGGTACTTTTCAATCTAGTGACACTGATGTTCTGGGTATCTGTCAAACAAGAAACACCATCTCTTGGCTCTGGGTATTTTTTCTGGCTGTCTCCAATATCTGGAATACTGTCCCTTCTCATCTCTGCCTACTGAGTTCCTTTATTTGTATCTTCTGTAAAAAGGCCTCAACTCCTATTATTTTTTGTTAATTGCTTTTTTTTTTTACTTATACCCATATAATAACTTTAAAAATACATATTTCTTTATGAATCATGTTGGGAGAGAAAACTCATCACAAAAGGAAAAAAAAAACATGAAGAGAAAAAAAAAAAACAGAAAAAAGAAGTGAACATAGCATATATTTACAGAATCTCCATAGCTCTTTTTCTGGATGCAGATGGCATTTTCTATCCAGAGTTTATTAGAATTCCCTTGGATCACTGAACCACTGAGAAGAACTAAGTTTTTATAGTTGATCATTGCACATTCTTGCTGTTACTGTGTACAATCTATTCTTGGTTCTGCTTGTTTCTTTCAGTATCAGTTCATATAAATCTTTCCAAGCCTTTTAAAAATCAGCTTGTTCATCAATATCCCATTACTTTCCTATACCACAGCTTATTCAGCCCTTCCCCAATTGATGGACATGTACTCATTTTCCAATTCTTTGCCACCACAAAAAGAGGTGCTACAGAAA
This sequence comes from Sarcophilus harrisii, assembly GCF_902635505.1. NCBI lineage: Eukaryota > Metazoa > Chordata > Mammalia > Dasyuromorphia > Dasyuridae > Sarcophilus > Sarcophilus harrisii. Next base: position 43,598,039 of record NC_045429.1, on the reverse strand, counting down.
TTTTTGCACATGTTGGACCTTTTGATCTTTTTGGGATACAGACCTAGTAGAGGCATTTCTGGATTAAAGGTTATGCAGTTTTCTAACCTTTTGAGCATAGTTCCAAATTGCTCTCCAGAATGGCTGGATCATTTCACAACTCCACCAACAATGCATTATTGCATTACTCCTCTTAATTAATTAAATTAATTAACAAGTAATTAACTAATGGATTTATTGATAATTTACTTAATAAACTTAATTAAAAGAGTGCATTGTTCCTCTTCATTCTAAGACCTTCTCTATTTACTTTTTATCTTATTTATATCTTACTTATGCATTTTTGTTTTCTTTTTCCATTTTATGATAAGCTTTTTGGGGGCAGGGACTGTCATTTACCTTTTTAGCACATGATGGATGCTTAATAAAATTTTATTGTCTATTTACTACTCTTAAGGCTTCAAAATTGGCCAACATCACTTTGGATGAACCAAAGTACTAGATTATTTGGAACTGTTTTAAATTCACTTCTTTTTCATTTTTGATAAATAGACTTGTATTTTATTATGCTGTGTCCACAAAAATAAGGTGTCACTCTAAGTTGTTCATAAGTTTGAATCTCTTTTTTGAGGAAAACTCAGTTATGTGATTTGCCCAGGTTCAAACAGTTGGTAAGTGTCTGAGGCTAGATTTTAACTTAGTTCTGCCTGACTCCCAGGTCAATCTACTGTATCACTTAGTTGCCCAGTGAATCTCTACACTTAAACCAAAATTCATTTGTTATCCAAAAGCATTTAATCCTGTCTGAAAACTACTTCATTAAACATATAAGTAGTTTTAAAATGAAAGCAAAGTTATTTTTCTAAAACCTCTCATTAAGTATTAAAATATTTATCAATAATAAAATCCTCCATTTTTTTACAATTAGCAAAAAAACTAAAAAAAAAAAAATTTAGTTTACGTGGAAATATATTTTCTGCCCATTTTAATCACTAAACTTCTCCATATGAAAAGTTTCACAAAGACATAGCATAACTTATGCCAGGAGTCATGTCCTTTGTTTTCAAGGAAGAAAAATGAGGTACTTAAAAAAAAAAAATAAAACAAATTGCTTAAGCAATCAGGAAGGCTTGCCTTATAGAAGAGACAGCATTTGAGCTGAGTTTTGAAGTCAACTTAAAAATAAAATGAAGACATAATCCACTCCAGGAAGAAATACGCAGAATTGGGAGATAGACTCTTGAATGAAGGTTGACTGTCTACTTGTTGGAAATTCCATTTATTGTTGTTCAATGATATCCCTGGAAAGGAGGTGGTGTTTTAGTTGACCATTAATGAAAGGGAAATTTTCTGAAAGATGAAGCTGAGGAGAAATATAGCCATCCTAATGATGATCTGTTTAATTTTTGCTTCTCCAAGCCTTTGTCCACTACATGAAGAATTCTAAATGAACCACTTTGAATAAATCGAAAAGAGGTATGCAGATATGAGCACTGATACAATGGACAGAGCTCTGGGTCTGGAGTCAGGAAGAACTAAGTTCAAATTTTGCATTGAATACTTTTAACTATGTATTCCTTGACAAGTCACTTTTCAATAAAATGGAAATATTTGTAGTAACTCCCTCCCAGAGTTGAAGATCAAATGAGATAATATATGTAAAGCTCTTAGTCCAGTGACTGATATTTAGTCAGAATGTGCGATTCTTTCTTTAAGGAATGTACAAATAGAACAACAATGAAGCAACAACAAAAGAAATATCAGTCACCAAGAAGAATCAAATGATGAGGAATTGGGAGAAAATGGCAATATTGAATATTTTCAAATAACGAGATAAATGTTCGATGGGAATGATAAATTTTAAGTTGGTAGAGCTTGTGAAAGATATTCATATTCATAAATTTGAGACTGAATTCAGAAATCACTTGGTCCAATCCCTATCTTATTGATGAAGAGTTCTTTCTGCACAATCCCACCCACATGTTCAACCATCTTATGTTTAAAAACCTCCAATGAAAGATCTTCATTGAATCTGGAAGAAGCCCATTTTATTTTGGGGTAGGTCTTATTATCAAGCACTTCATCCCCCTCCCTCCCTTTAAGGCATGTTTAACTCTATCTCTTTGAAACCATCCATTGTTTCTGCCAAACAGACTAAGTTTAATTCATATAAATGTTCTTCAAATATCTGTTTTAATGTTACCAGAAATATGAAAGAGAAAAATCTCTGCAAAAACAAGGAATCAGGATAGAAGGATAAAATATTTGGGTAAAAGAAAATATTCTCTTTCTTCTTTTCTCCCTCCCTTCTTCTCTGTCTCCAACTCTGTCTCTCTGTCTCAGTCTCTTTATCTCTCTCTGTCTTTGTTTCTCTCTGTGTGTCTCTGTCTGTCTCTCTATCACTCTGTCTCTGTCTCTTTGTCTCTGTCTCTATGCCTCTCTTTGTCTCTCTCTCTCTGTGTGTCTGCATCTCTCTTCCTCTGTATCTCTCTTTCTTTGGCTCTGCCTTTTTCTGTCTATCTCTCTGTGCTCTCTGTTTCTGCCTCTTTCTCTATGATCCATATGAACATATATGCATATATATGTATATACACTTGTATATACATGATTTTACATTTACACATAAAGCATAGGAAAAGAGTACACATTTTACACAAACACATACATACACACACACATGTAACTAGAAACTGGAAACTGGAAAAACTGGAACTGTTTCTGGAAAAAAGTGTAACTGGAAAAAAAAAGTTAGACTCAATTTTCCTTGAAAAAGAAAGGTAGCTACTCCTTGTTCACTGAACATATTTGGTTCTATTTCTTTCCAGAAAACCAGGCATCAAGGCATTTTGTGAAAACATGCCATTGGCTAGGGACAGAGGGATTTTGAAGAGTTCCCCAGGCATAGTACAATTCAGTAAGCTGCTTTATTGCCCACTTCTTTGTGTGTTGAAATATTCCCAGTCGATAGTTGTGATAATGGCTTGCAACAATCATTTTAATTAATTAATTTTTTGTTTAGATTTTTAAAATGATGTCCTTTGTCTAAAAAGCCCCAGGGTGTGAGCTGAGGGAAACTATCATTAATTAAAATATTCCAAACAACCCAAGGCTTATTTTTATAGTAATAAAAAAGAAAAGTAAGCTTTTGCTAGCTTTTACAAAGCTAAAGAAAAGTAATTTTTGAGATAAAAAAAAAAAAAAAAAAACACGTACCTGCTCCTTGATTTAGCCTACCAAGTTTATATGTGAGATGAAGATCTATACTTGACTCCTACTTTAAGATTCTATACAGGACACCATCAATAACTCTTTCAGGGTGGCCTAGGAATGATGTTGGATTTTGAGCTATTCAGCTCTTTTCACGGTCCTAGGCATCCCAAACACTCATGTGCCATCATTCTGACAGAGTTATAGATGCCCTGAATTAACCTTATAAAGATATATGAGTTCCTTGGTGACAAGGCTGGGTTTGACATCTTGTAGCTTACCATTATCTACTTTTGTGAGTACTATAGCTACACAAGATTCTTGTAACAAGCTGCAGCTTACACTTGCCAGAGCATATTTAAGGTAGATGCATTAACAGTGGGCTTTCCATATAATGTCACAATTCCTTCAGGAAGGGGCCTTTACCATAAGAAGATTAATGAATAAATACATTTTTTTTCCTTAAGTATAATTGTAACTTGGTTTGAAAAGAAGGAAGAAAGGAAGGAAGGAAGGAAGGAAGGAAGGAAGGAAGGAAGGAAGAAAGAAAGAAAGAAAGAAAGAAAGAAAGAAAGAAAGAAAGAAAGAAAGAAAGAAAGAAAGAAAAGAAAGAAAGAAAGAAAGAAAGAAAGAAAGAAAGAAAGAAAGAAAGAAAGAAAAAAGAAAAAAGGAAAGAAAGAAAAGAAGGAAAAAAGAAAGAAAAAAAAAAGAAAGAAGCAGATACTTCCTTTAAAACATAGCTCATGGGTTACCTCCTATATAAGGCCTTTGCTATAACTCCAATTAATTGTGCCTTGCCCTCAAAATGATTGTGAATTTATTTTTATACATTTTATTTTATTTACGTGCAATGTTGAATTCAGTAGAATAAAAAGTTGCATGAAGAAAGACTTTTTCTTTATTTCCCCTTCTTTTTAGGTCATCACCTAGCAGATGATCTTATACTTAAAATGCTTTTTAAATTTTGATTTGAATTTTCTTTCCTATGTTGTGTCCCAACAATAGAATGTATCTGTCTTGAAAGGATGGACTTTTTTGTCTTGTAGTAAATACTTATTAAATATTTGTTGAATTTAACTATCCATATATATGTTGTATTAGCCTAATTGTATGTATAAATACACCACACACTCACATACACACACACACACACACACACACACACATACACACACTCCAGATATAAATTCAATAAATGTGTTGCATTTTCAGTTTCTGTCTCAGTATAGCTAGAACCTATCACATTTTGTACACTTAGCAAGTGCTTAGTTAATGCTCATAGAATAGATAGATACGTGAATAAACATTAAATGCCTGTGAAAGGCCAGGCACTGATTAGGTCCTGGGAATAGATGTAACCAATTAAAACAACCCCCGTCCTTAAGGAAGGGAGAAAACAATACACATATAAGGATTTATAACATATATCTAATGTAAATGGAAGGTCATTTTAGTAGAGACATTAGTACCTTGAAAACTCAGGAAAGGAGGAGAAAGCATTTGAGATGAACATTGGAGGAGATCCCTGTGAAGCAAAGGTGACAAGGAAGTGATTCTAGGCATGGGGGGACAGCCAGATGATAGAATATCATATAGGGGAGAGTAAATTAGTTTTGAAGTCAAATGATTTCATATCTACCATCTCTGTCCATTGCAAAATAACTCAAGCGAGAAAAGAGAGAAAAAGGAAAAAAAAATCAGCAAAAATTATGCTCCACCCCTTCTGAGCTCATTCTCCCTTTATTGGTTGGGGTTCCCAGAATGTGACTGACTACTATGTCCTTTAGTATTCTCTAAAGGTACCACTTAAAGGCATAGGTCTATGGAACTGTTATTCAGGAAGTGTACTTCCCATGACAACAATTGAGTCATTGTAAAACCAGTCAATAAAAAATATTTCCTCAGAAGTCTAGGCCATATTTTCCCTTTGTTTACACAAGATCCTTAGGGTGAAGAAGCTTAAATTTGAAGTAAAAGATAGTGAGGGACCTTTATAACAAAGAGGTTCCTTGAAAGTCCTGGCTCTAGAAGTATTTTTCTTCATTCATAGAATCCTCATTAAATTCCTCATAGCCTTAGCTCTTTGATGAAATCTGAATTGGTGTCTTTTTGGCATCCACAGCCAGCATTTCTCATTAAGATGTGGGGTTACAATCCCTGTAGCTGCTTACATCTTGCTATGTCTTTTATTCAGTATCTATTTTTATTGTGTTTATATTTTTCTTCAGTGTGTTTCCCTATACTTCTAGTTGAATATGTTATCTGCTGCTGGACACATATCTTCAATTCTATGTTCAGGAGTAAGGAGGAGATAACACTCCCTCTAGGCTCACTATGTCTGCTTCTTTGCTGTTTTCTGACACAAATCCAAGGATCTGCCACCTCAATACATTCCTGATCCTAAAATTCTCCATCATTGAACCAGTTTGCTCTGAACTGAGCCATCACCAAAGTTTCTCTTGTTATCCCTGATCTGCTCATGGTTAGCTTTTTTTTTATTTAAACAAATATGCCCTTCTCATCTTGAATTAGATAAAAGTTTACATATGTTTAAGAGATCACAGACTTTAGAAAATATTGCTTTAAGCATTTAAAACAATCATGTCCGTTACTTCCTTATAAATGTATAAAGGTCAAAGAACTCCTTCATTTTCTTCTCTAGTTACAGTTAATATATCTCTTAACCACTTTCTCTTTAACAAAATTGGTATATAAAATCGAAGGTGGTAGTTGTTTTGCAAATTTCATTTAATTCATTTGAATTAAATTTGATTGGATAGGGTAACTTAAATTTGAAGGCTAATTTGATTGGAAAGGCTAATTAATTGGATAGGCTAATTAAATTTGAACATTATCTTCTGATTTGGCAGACCAAGACTTTTCGAACATACATGTTTCAACATGGAAAATGATCCAAAAGTCCCTTAATTTTTCATTTTCATTCATTTATAATGGGAGATATAGTATTTTGAAGCATAAACACCATGACCCGAAGTTGCTGTGGTTTGTTCATTATTCACAGACCAGTGTCAGCATATGCTGTTTAGTGCTGTTCTATAATTAAGATCTTGTTTGAAGATGGATGGGCATGGAGATTTCAGGGCTAGCCAAATGCCAACAAGTACATGAAAAATAACTCCAGCTAAACATGGTTATCAGACTCCCCTAATGCCAGGAACAGTGTGATTCAGAGTTTCAGAATCTACACTTATTACTAAAAGATTGCCACCCATGGTTTCACCCATGGTTTTTCCTGAACATACAGAACCATTGCCTCAGCTGCTGAGGGGCAAAAGTACAGCAGCTAGAATGAATGTGACTGGCATCTTAGAAGGAATATAATAAACTCAGAGGGAAAAGAGCAACTTCACTAAGTTCCCATTCTCCTTAGTCGCAGAGGTATTGTTTAAACAGAACTGATTACTAAACACCATGTCTCATCACACACTGGTTCATTTTTCTGAGAAACTTTGGAACTTATTCCCCATTCTGCTGTTTTACAAAGCCTGGACTGGAACATCGAAGATCAGAGCATAATGGAAGGAGGAAAAGAGGGGTGAGGAGGGAAGAATCAGTCAACACAATGATAAAGACCAGTTTCCTCAAATCTACTTACTAAGCCTCCTTTTCCAGCTAATCATCTTGGAAATGATTCAGTATTAGCCAAGAAATACAAGATGATTTATGCTATGAAGAACAGTGTGATGTGGTAGACTGGTTAGAGATTTAGCCTAGCCAAGAAGATGGTTCAAATCACTTTCATTATGTATTAGCTCTGTGATCTAGGGAAAGGCATTTAATCTCTGAGACCTCTAGGCATTCCTAAAAGTGTAAATTGAAAAGATGGTGACAATCTGCATTGGCAAGAGAAATTTCATTACCCAGATGTCCCTATACCAGGAGAAATGCAAGATTAGTCTCTATTTCTTGCCCTAACACATGCTAACAGTGCTTCATGAGAACCACTCACCATGTTTGATGCTCATTGGATGGATGGACAGAGAATTGTGGAATTCTGAATTTGCAGTTGCCACACTATAAACTTCAGATTGGACCCAAGGAATACAACGAGTGAGTTTCCAAATATAGTAAACTATTTTCTATAAACAGTAGGATCTTTTATACTTTGCTGGAAGAATATGTGGACTATATAAAAGAAGAAGAAAAGGGCATGGCTAGGGTAATGTTTCTGATGTCAGCATTTAGTTAAGAGATTTGGGTCCTTAAATAGAAAGAGGGAGGAAATGAACTACAGTAATTCTTTGTATCATGCACGCAAAAAAAAAAAAAAAAAAAAAAAAACAAAAAAACAAAAAAACAAAAAACCCTGATATTAAATTAATTATTAAGTCAGGATGTGAATGACAATTACTGGAGAGATATTGAAAAGGGCTCCAGAAATGGTTCTCTGCCTGAAAGGAGTTTAGTGTACATCTAGGAATCCAGAAGTAACATTGCATACTACATAAGAAAAGAATTTTATTTTTATTTTATTTTAGTTCTTTTTATCATAACTTTTAAGTTTCATAGAAATTTATCCTGTACCAAAAAAATAATAGTTCACTTTAAAATAGTTTTTAAAGAAAGACTTTCAAAGTGTACTACCTCATTTGCTCATCACAGCAGGACTAGGAGATAATATTGTAAAGTATCATTTTAAGAAATGAGATTAATATTTTCAATGAATGGTTCACATAACAGATAAACTGAACTTAGGTTCATGGATTTAGACTTGAAAGGGACCTTATAGGTTATGTAAGTCAAATGCCTCATTTCATAGATGAGGAAACTGAGGTTCAGAGAAAAGTTACTTGCCAAAGATCTCATATTAATAAGTTTCAAATATAATAGTAATAATGATTTTAAAAAAATCTGTCTGGTATGCTAAAGTTAACAAAACACTAATATGTTACCTCATTTCATCCTAAAAATTTGGTAAATACCATTATAACCGTGTCCACTGTAAAGATGAAAAATAAGGCCAATGGGAACATCTAAACCCAAATCCACTGTTTTCTTAGCCAATGATCTTTCTACTATACTGTGCTAAGTACAGATATCTGAGGTATACAATTCAGACCCATGTCTTCCTGACTCCAAATCTGGTAAACCATCTAATACAACACATTTTCTAGCTTAGCAAATCTATACCATGAATTTAGAAATGTAAGAGAATTCTGAGATCATAGAGTTGTATCTCTCTCATTTTAAAGTTGAGAACATTGAGGTTGAGGTTCCAAAAAATGTACTCAACACTATATGTATGAAATGTACTCACAGCTACAATGATAGCAAGTAGCAGAACTGATTGAAATCAAAATTTTATAATTCCAAGTCCAATATTCTTTTCATTGGTAAGTATCTCTCTGGGATTACTATCCCAGAGGATGACATTTATCTAGAAGGAAAAAAAAGTCACCAAAGAAATTAGAAAACTAGATTAATGTTTGGAATCTGATTTCCAGTGCAAACTTTATGTAAAATCAAATCCTATTCTGATGCTTCATCATGCGATCAAAGTGATCCTTAAAGGCAATGACAGTGAATTACAAGCTCTGGCTGTTCCCATCAATCTGAGAAAGTGTCCAGTATGGGCCCAATCACAAGCTTATACACCTGTCACCCAAGGACCAGTATTACTAGGTTGGGAGAGACAGCTTCGTTTCTGGGTTCTCTCTGGGACCATCAATTTTTCTCTTAGAAATCTGCTAAAACATTTCAAGTTTCACAATCTGCATTGGTGGATGGAGTTCATCCACACGGGTGAAATTACAGATCTCTGAAGAAAGGACAATAAAACCCAATTATAAGGTAAGTGCCTCACTTGGCCAGTATTTTATTATACTTCAGGTGAAATTCTGTCTTTCAGATAAATAATTATTCATTGGCTACCTTTGAAAAACAAAGAAAAGCAGATGGTGCCCCAATTTTCTGCCTAGCCCTACGCCAGAGGTTTTTTTTACTGTGTACTTAGAGAATACTTAAGCCAAAAGGAGTTCCTTTTTCTTATTGTACATTTTTTCCTACAGTTGCTAATTCAAAAATAAATGGTTTTTTGTCTTGGGATACTCAAAAAAGTCAGTAGAAGATTGTGCTAAATATGTCTAGATTTAGCCCCTGGACTTGCAAATGAGGGTAAAAAATACCAATCATTTACAAGAAAAAAGATTTCTTATCAATGGTAGGGATGGAGAGGGGGAGGTAATGGAAACCTAAAGCTCATAAAAATGCTAATGATCATATCTTTTGCAAATGTTCTGGTTTAGTACAAAGTTTCTTTTCAATAACACTATCCAGCATGTGCCTCTCTTTCTTCTGCTAATCTGTGTGTCTCAGTGAGAATTTGGAACAAATAAATCTATTTTTAAAGAAAGATATTAGGAATTCCCTTCCAAGGATGATACTTAGCAAATGAGGTGATTTCTGGGACAAGATAACATTCTTTAGCTATTTGTAATGAAATCAGATGAACGTGTCTGGCCCACTTTCACTCATTTCATACATCTATTATCTTAAGACCCAGAATCATGTGAGGGATGGTGAGAATGTTATGGGGAGAAATAGTTGCTCTAAAGGCTGTGTGATCGTTTTGCTTGCAGCTCAGGTTCCTTGGAGTCATTCTTTAGAAAGCAGACAGGAAAGATTGATTTTTTTCTAATTGTGGGTCTGCTGTGACCCTCTGCAGGTAGGGGTCTGGATTTATTTAGGAGAATAAACAGGACTTTGTTCACAAAAGCTAATGTATCCATTTACTAGTATCCCATAGTACTTCCATTTACATACAGACTAGCAGTACCTGTTGCATTGGTGAACTTACCATTAACTACATTGACTGAAGTTGAAAAAACATGGCACAAGGTAATCAAAGACCCATAATTAACTCTGAAGAAGGTAAAGCCACAAGATAATTTATATCGATTCTTAGCAATAAGCCTCTCCCAAGATAACAAGAATTGTCTTGTTCTGCTTGATATAGAGAGATTTACTAATCCACACTCAGTCTATCCTTTTAAACATATCCAACCATAGGTAGGATCCCCAAACCAGAGTGCCCTATTCCATTTCTAAGCAATAGGGGTAAAGGGAAGCACCTCTTTGAAGAATAATGAAAAGCAGCTGTTTGAAAAAACTTTGACCTGCTTTTATCTGAGAGCCATAAAACAGGACCTGTCAGCTACAGTTTAAAAAGCAATGAAAATAAATGGGAAAGTCATAGCTATATGGCAGATTATGAGATCTATCTTATTGCAAAATTAATTGCTGAGTTATTTGAAATTCTATGCCCATATTTTTTCTGCTCTTGGAAAACTTTTAAAAATGCCTAGCTTGAAAATTGCATTGCAATGAAAATATATAGACTTACATATAATATGTGTGCATGTATATGTACATAGATATGGGTAGATATCGATATTAATATATATAAGCAGATGTATAGGCATCTAAGTTTATGTCTTTACATGTAACCTAGACCTAGAGTTATGCAGTTTTATTTTAATTCAATTCAATAAACATTCAATTTGCACTTGCTATATGCCAGTCATGTGCTTCTTTCCCCCCCCCCAAACCCTTTACCTTATAATCTTGCATAATTTCATCTTTCCTTATACATTATGAGCCCTTCTCGGTTTTTTGTTCCCATTGTGACCTCTATTCCCTCTATACCTTATTATTTCCCTGCATTGACAATATTCTCCTCCCCTCCCAATCTTGACCTCTTCATAAACCAACTCAACTATGGGTCTTGACCACTTTTCTGACTGTCCACCAACCCTTGCCAACTCTTAATACTGAATTTCTTCCAACACCTGCCTCCTTTGCTTCTATTCACATACTGTTGGACAAAGCTGGATGAGATTCCAAAACTGTCTGACTCCTCTAGAAATGTTTGTTCCCTAATCTCAGCTGAATCTAAAGTGCAATAAGGAAATCTTCTATTTCTCCCTAATTGATTTGCTATACCTCTCTCCAAAGAATTCCATTCTATTCCAAATCTTCTTATCTCTTCTTAGATTTTCAATTGTACCCTTTCCCTACCCTCATAAGGGAAAAAAGACCCCTCCACCTTGTACTTCATGTAAAAAAAAATTAAACCATTCAAGAGGACTCTTCCTTCTCCCATTCTTCTCCCCTCACAGTAGTGAAACATATTCTCTTCGATCTCCTTTATTCCAACATTGGGTGAAAAGGTAGTTCTTAAGCTTCACAAGTCTCACCCCTCTGGATTCCACTCCATCTATTCTTTTCCAATGAATAGCTCTCATTAACATATTTATTCTTTTTCTAATTTCCCATCTCTTCCCATCTACTGACCTTTTCCCTGTTGCTTCCAAGTATACCAATCTCTCTCTCACTTTTTAGAAAGCTCTCACTTAATCTGACCATCCTTAATAGATAATAGATTATTATGTCTCTTCCACTTCATAAAAATTGCCTGAAAGATCTATCTACGCATAAAAGATCCCCTTTATATAGTCTTGGTCACTTTTCAACCCTCTGAAATCTATTTTCCACCATTTACTTCCTTCTCCAAAGTTACTGTCGATTTCTTAATTTCCAAATAGAAAAGACTTTTCCCCTCAAATTTTCATCTTTCTTGACCTCTCTATAGCATTTGACACTATTGATGTCCATCACCTAGATGCTGCCTTCTGTTTAAATATTCATGGCATTGCTGTCTCCAGGTTTCCTTTTTATCTGTCCCATTCTTTCTTTTCTGCTTCTTTAGTTGGTTCATCATCTCTGTCATGCCCACTAAACAAGGTCCTTACATTTATCCAAGTATTATTCAGCTTCGTCTCCCTCTCCCTTTCTTTTCCCTCTTTCTCCTACTCAAACAAATGAATGCCATGTTTGATTGCCTACTAAAAGAGAACACATTGGTGATGCCTTTTGAATTATGCTGATTCACAAGGTGCTGGCTTTTCTAGAGAGATAAAACATGAAATGGGGATACACAAGTTCTATACTTGCTAAATTGAATATTCAAGACTTATAATATATACTTTGAGCCACAACAAAGGCCTTGGAAGTACAATTAAATGGTTAGTGACCAAAACATATTTTAATTATTATTATATCATTTATTACAGAGCTAGATGGAATAGTAGAGTCAGTAAGACCAGAGTTTGACATTTGTCTCCTGTCTATATGGAAAGCCACAATTTCTTGAAGCCTCAGTTTCTTCATCTATAAAATGGAGATAAATATAACAATGTCATTGATTTGTTGAAATGGGGCAGATAAGTGGCACATTGGATAGAGCACTAGCTCTGAAGTTAGGAGGTCCTGGGTTCAAAATTTACCTTAGACACTTAACACTTCCTGTGTGACCTTGGGCAACTCACTTAACCCCAATTGCCTCAGTTAAAAAAAAAAAAACAAGTTGTTGTAAGGATAAAATGAAAAAAAAAGTAAAATCCATTGCAAACCCTAAAGTGCCATGTAAATAATAGCTATTATTATTACTATATTATATTTTCCTTATGGATAATATTTGATCATGTATATAATCTATAGATCATCTCTGTTTGATTAGTTCCCTGGATCTTTTGACCTTTGGTTTCTTCTGGGGTTGAATAGAGATGTCAGTCTTATTCTGAGGTAGTTTCTGTAATTGAAAGTAGCTATCCAACAAAAATCTGCTTGTTTGATTTTCTCAGTTTTTCTGTCTAATGTGAGAGTCAAACAACTGGGGCCCCAATGAGGAAAGGAGCCAGCTCTTTCTCTTGAAGCATCACTCTGATCATCTTTGGACTGTGGGGACCTGACTGTGCAAGAAATAAGAATTTGTATTGCTTACTAACTGTCAATCAACAGAAACAGTTTCTTGCTTTCTCTTTTGTTTGTCAATTAATAGCATATGGTTGCTTTCCCCATAGTCTCATTGTCACCCTTAGTGCAATTAAAGAAATTGAAAAGAGATCATTTTAAAGAGAAAGAAGGGAAAGTGTTTGAATTCTTTACTCCTTTCCCTTGTCTCTTCTGGAAGATTACCTATTTGCTCCTCCCTGTCATTTTTGTTATATGGATTCTTTGTCAAAGGCCTTTTACAATAATGTAAAAGGCATATTTCAAAGGGATTAGCAACCATTTTGTATTTTCCAAATTACTACTCCACTCCATTACTGTGAATAATTACAAAAATTCCCTTGATATTATCTTTGTGAGCACAAAACTTTAGACAAGAAGAATGCATAAGAATCAAGAATATGAATGATATGCTAAATGAAGTGAGTAGAACCAAGAGAACATTGTATAAGCATCAACAAAATTATACAAAGATCAATTCTGACAGACATGGCTCTTTTCAACAACTATGTGATTCAGGACAGTTTCAGTGGTTTTGTGATGGAGAGAGCCATCTGCACCCAGAGAGGTAACTGTGGAGACTGAGTATGGATCACAACATAATATTTTCACTTTTTTGTTGTATGCTTGCATTTTGTTTTCTTTCTCTTTTTTTTTTTTGCTTTTGATCTGATTTTTCTTGTGCAGCGGAATAATTGTATAAATATGTATAGAAGAATTGCACATGTTTATCATACATTGGATTATTTTCTATCTAGAGGTGGGAGTGGGGGAAGGAAGGAAGAAAAAAATTTGGAACACAAGATTTTGCAAGGGTGAATGTTGAAAACTTATCTATGCATATGTATTAAAAATTTTTAAAAAGCTTTTTAAAATAAAAATACATTAAAAAGAATGAGTATCTGGCCTAGGAAGTCAAGTAGACTGTCAGTGAAGTGGCAAAAAGCCCTTGAACCAAATGTAATGTGAAAGCTAGAACTGAGCAAAGCAGACCATGAGATCTGAGATTGAAACCAAGTGAATGGACTCCATGGCTAGTGAGTGAGATCTAATAGGGAAAGTGGGCATTCTTGAATCTGTTAATAATAATAGTACTTGAACTTTTTCTGTTAGTGTTTGAGGTTTTAATGAAAAAAAGCAATCTTCCTTGGTAACTGAGTACCTTGCTAACTAGGTGCTAAGTTGTTGAATCTCATTTGTTTTCTTTATATGTTGAAATATTTCATTTTCAACTATTAAAAAAGAATATAAATTAGAAAGCCATAAGGAAGATGTCAGAGAACATGGGTTAGGATTAAAATATCTGTAAATAGAGTAAAGAGGAACATCTGGGGAAAATCCACTCAATGATCTGTACTAACACACTTGATTTCATCATGTCCAGATTTGACATATAATTCTGTTTGGGTCTAGAATTTAGAAAAAGCAAATTACAGAACAGCTAGTTTCCCCACCTGTAAAATGAGAGGTTACAGATTTTTTTTGAGTTATAGTTAATAAAGTTCATGCTAAGGAGATGGGATGACCCTGATTGTTTTTCCAGTTTTAAATCAATGATTCTATGAATATTGAATATTTTTAATATCAAAAAACAGGCATTTGACAAAAAAAAAATCAGTCAATTTAATTGAACAATTACTTATTTAGCATCTACTGTATGCCAGACACTGTATGAGGGCCCAGAAAACCATGCAAACAAAATAATTCCTTGTTCTCAAAAAGCTTTCTTGTTCCTCAGAGGATAAGACATTTAGTTAAATGCAATATAATTTGAGAAAGGAGGCATAGCTAATAAATAAAAGTGTCAGGAAAAGATTTGCTAAAAGCTTATTATATGAAAACTAATATTTGGTAGGACCAGCCAAGTGTTTACAATATAAACTACAATAGATATAGAGGTGATTGTGATGTCAGAGGGTTTACAGAGGGATGTAAAGTGGTGCACAGGATAGAGTGTCAGGCTTGCATTCAGGAAGATTCAATTTGTTGAGTTCATATGAGGCTTCAGACACTGGGAAGAAATTTAAGCCTGTTTGCCTCAGTTTCCTCATCTGTAAAATGAATTGGAGAAGAAAATGGCAAACCATTCTAGTATGTTTGCTAAGAAAACTTCAAATGGAGTCACAAAGAGTTAGATATAACTGGTGACTCAGTAAGAATATAGAGAAGCACTATTGTTTTCCTAGATCTTGAATGGAAAAAGAAGTTTCTTTCTTTTACCATAATACAGTTGCTTATGTTTCCTATAAGACTCCAAAGAATATCATAGGATCATAGATTTAGATATGGCAAACTTTAGAGGTTTCCAATTCAAACACCTTGAACCTAAGGCCTCGATAGGTGATGTGATAACAGGGTCACATTGATAAGAAGTGGAAGAGTTTCCAGAAACAATCATGGTTTAGTTCAAGTTATTTAAGAAACACTTATTTAGAACCTACTATGTAGTATCTCCATTGTAGCCTCTAGGGATGAAAAAAGAAAGGGAGAAACAGAGACACAGAGAAATACAGACAGCAACTTGTTGCTCTTAAGTACCACCTATTGAATGAGATTTCTTTGCACTGAGGTAAAACAAGTTTACTTATAGGATAGCTGGGTGATGCAGTTTGATAGAACACTAGGGCTAGAGTCAGGAAAATGTTAGTACAAACCTGGATTTAGAGACTTCCTAGCTATGTGAACCTGGGTAAGTTATGTTCCCTACTTGCTTCAGTTTCCTCATCTGTAAAATGAGCTATAAAATGAGAGGAGAAAGAAATGGTAAACTACTTCAGTATCTTTGCCAAGAAAACTCTGAATGGGGTCATGAAGAGTTGGATGTAACTGGAAAAAAAAAAAAAAAAGAGCAAGTACATACTTATAGATCTTTTACCTGCTTGCATATACTACTCATTTGGAATAGATTAATCTACTGTTTTTAATAAATGATATGAGTAAGGTCATATACTGAAATTTCCTTTCTCTTTACAGTAAAAGGGGTTCTCCTCTCTACTCTCCACTTAAAAATTATTAAATAATTATACACTTTTATAATTTAGAGACAAACCATAACTAGCATTCAAAAAGTATAAGCCAGTGAAGTCAAACATTTAGATTTCTTTTATTTTATTTTTTTATTTTATTTAATAGTCTTTTATTTACAGGTTATATGTATGGGTAACTTTACAGCATTAACAATTGCCAAACCTCTTGTTCCAATTTTTCACCTCTTACCCCCCACCCCCTCCCCCAGATGGCAGGATGACCAGTAGATGCTAAATATATTTAAATATAAATTAGATACACAATAAGTATACAAGACATTTAGATTTCATTGCCACTATTGTAAATTCTTTGGGATGAGTTTTCCCCACATTCTTTGTATTCCTAGAACTCAGCATATTGTTTGAAACATAATAGGTCTTAATAAATGCTTAGAGACTGATGGATTTAATTTCAATAAAATCTAAGCTTCTTGAAACTAAAGACTATTTCACAGAAAAAATTAACAAAGAGTGCTAAATAAATGCTTGGGATTGATTGGTTATATTTGAATTACTAGTGCTTGGCATATAATAGGTATTCAATAAAAGCTGTTAATTCATTGATTAATGGTTCAACTTAATTTCACAAAATAATGAATCATTTTCAATTTTTTTGACTTTATGACATTTTTTGAAGATTCTGTTCCAAATCCTCAGAATAATATGGTTCTAAGGAGGCATTGACTATGAATAAATTGCTTTGCAAGTTTCCAAAGTTAACATGTTCTAAAGTTATTTGAGAACTTTTCTAAACACATTAGATAACAGCATGACAGACTATATGCTGTGATATTTGAGGCCAGAAAGACTTGACCCTTAGAAAGAAAAGGGAGTGGATAGCAAGCATGATTAAGAGTGCATTCACTTCCACTACTTAAAAAGGCAAACGTGAAAGGGAAGTGATTTTCATTCTTGCTCACTTGGGATATGTATTACCAAAATGATAAGAGGTTATTCAGAGCAGAAGCTAATGCATATGTGAAAAGTAACTCTACATATATTGTTTTTTTTCCTCCTTTTATTTCAGTTATCTTTAAAAAGTACTTCCAAGACAATGAATTTACTTCCTTGCTTTTAACTTTGATGATTTTAGCAGTTAAAGCAGTAATTGCAAAGGCTAATATAATAATTGCAAAGTAGGATAATATGTATAAAACATCTTGTAAAACTTAAAACATTATATAAATGTTATATATCCTCATTGATAATCTCTATGCTGTTCAACCTATTCAAGAAACATTTATTTAGCACTCTCATTTTCATTATTATTAATAGTGAGAAATAATAGCAAAATATCTCTTCTCCTCCCCTCCCCTCAGCCCCATTAAATTGTGAGCCCTTTGGGAACAGAGCCTGGTTTTGCATATGTTTATGTCTCCAACACTTAGTGTAGTGTCTGGCATATTGTAGGTGCTTCATAAATGGTTGTTGACCTCTAAACTATTGATGATGTTCTGAGACTTAGATAGGTGATGTGATTAGGGTGATTGGTAATAAGTGATATGACTCCAAGGTCTCTTCTATCAAGGCAGTTCACTTAGTTCTAGCCTTCTAGGCTCAGTGCCAGGAAGAACCTGGAATAAAATCCTATTAACTCATTGTAAGCATTTTTGAAGAAAATGATACTAATAATAAATAAAATCTGAACAAAAGAAGGTATCTTGGAGGCCATCTAGTCTATTTTTCTGTATGAACCAGAATATGCGTTATATCAAAGCTATTTAAATATCAAAATATAGATAAATTCTGAAAAACACTCAAGTAGGGCAGAAGCAAGATGGCAGAGAGCAGACACAACTCTCTTAAATCTCCTCTAACCTTCTCTCAAACCAACAGCAGATTAAGCCTCTAAACTGGTTTTGAAGTCAAAGAATCCACAAATATTGGAAGTACAACACATTTCTAGAAGAAGATACCTTGGAAGAACTTCAGAACAGATCTGTTTCAGTTGGGTAGGGGGACAGTCTGCCAAACCCAGAACATAGCATAGGGAAACCGGGGCTAGAAGTTGGAGCAGAGAGTCAGAGGTTTTTTTTAGCTTCCACCCACCTGGGAATCTTCTGTGACTCTATTAGGCCACTCTGTCCTGCTTGCAACCAGATGGTTTGGCAGATTTGCCTTTTATAAAAGACAAATTGTAAACCACTGAGCCCCAGAACGCAGGACCTAGCTGCCATTATTCAGCACTTGAAATCATTCAGCAGAATTGTCCCAGGGCAAATTAAAGTAGCTATTCTCCTTTGCATTGAATAGACCTCAAGCCTTAAAAAAATAAATAAGTAAAACAACTCTCATCATAAACAGCTTTTATGGAGAGAGAGAAGAACAGACCTCAAATCCTGAGGTTCTTAAAGGCAAAGCAACTCCAGAAGAAGCCCCAAAGAAAGACATGAGCTGGTCCCCATTGCACAAGACTTTCTTCTAAGATAGGATAAAGGAATTAGGATAAAAATGGGGAAATGAAATGAGAACATTGCAATAAGGAATGGAAAAAATGGAAAAAGAATGCAATGAACAAAACAAATTTAATTGGCCAATTGCAAAAGGAACTAAAAAAAGATGACTGAAGAAAATAATACACTAAAAATTAGAGTTGAACAAATGGAAGTGAATGACACAATAAGACTTCCAGAATCAGTCAAACAAACAAACAAAAAAACCCAAAATAGAATAAAATATGAAATATCTCTGAGGAAAAACTGACCTGAAAAAAAAAAAAGATCCAAGAGAAACAATCTAAGGATTACGGGGCTTCCTGAAAGCCATGATGAAAAAAAAAAAAAAGAAAGAAAGAAACTATGCATTATCTTACAGGAAATCATAAAAGAAAACTGCCCTGATATTTTAGAATTAGAAGGTAAAATAGTCATCTAAAGAATTCATCGATCACCTCCTGAGACCCCAAAATTAAATCCCCAAGGAATATCGTGGCTAAATTTCAGAACTATGAAAAACACTCAAGATACTCTATGTCCTATAGAATCAAATATTCTTCTGAGGTTTAAATTTTTTTATGTAAAAATAAACTAACACATCCATCTCAGTATGCATGATTGTTTTTGTCTTTAACAAATGGTAAAATTACATGTATTCCAAAGAATTGTTCTAAAATAAATTTCACAATGTATTATCAGTATATGTTTGATTTGTATATCTACTTTATATACCTATATGCTGGATTTTCCTCTGATGAAAAGGAGTCATAAGTGGAAAAAGTTCAAGAATCCCTGTTTTACATCATCCTTAACTAAGTGATAACTCAATCTTTTCTTGAAGATGCTCCAGGAAAAGGTACCACATCATTTTTAGAATAGGGTTTAGTCATCAGCATAGGGTAATCCCAGCACAAAAACTTCCTCTATTAAAGATTAGCATTGGTTCTACCACCTACCTTAGAATTTAAACCACTTATTCAAAGGCACACAGTCAGAGGAATGAGCTGAACCCATAAATTACTGACTCAAATCTGGCCCTCCATCCATTGCTATACTGCCCCTTGTATCATTTGTGTGATAGATATAATTGTTAGAAATTTTCTCAATAGCAACTCTAATTTCCTCTCTGAAACTTCCACTTACTGTTCTTAGTTCTTCAACTTAAGAAAAATAGAAACAATTTAATTCTCTTTTACTTGTCAAGTCAATTATTTGAACTCACTGAAGAAAGCTGTATCTCACTGAGTTCTTACAACTTCCATATTTATCTTACATCTACTCTGATAAGGCTACTTGAAAGGCTCATGGGTAGAATGATCAGGCAGTAACACATTCCAAATAAATGTAACAAAAAGAGCATACGGTTTGACATCAGAAGATGCTTGACCAGAAATAAATGTGTCCCTCATGTAGGAAAAATAAGAGAGAACCAACATACCACTTGATTTATTGGTAACCCTACAAGGTCCAGAGAACTAGAGGATTCTCTTACCCCACTCTAACATGATTTGTGAACCTTCTGTGGAATTCTTTCAAGAAAACATGGACAAGGGTCCCATTAGTTAGACCACCATTATTAGTTAGTAATCTACAGTGATTTATAGGGTACCCCTAAATCTAGCCAAGTGTCCCCAATCGTTCAGTCTTCCAGGGTTTTGTTTCCTTTGATTCACTCAGCACAATCCAGGTATAACTAAATGTCATCCAATGAGATTTAAGAAATGAGGCTAATTGTATTTTTAAAATTCTCCTTGTTTGGAAGGTGAGGGAAAGTTAATTAAACATTTAGGCCATTTGTTTAACGATAGGTGTGTTTATGTTGCAGCTGGCTAGCCCATTGTTCCCTGTGTACTTTCTTTGCATCCCTAAGTCAATGCATCTGTTAGACTAAAGCTGATAATTTACCTGCTGTCGTTAATGCACTGAGAGGTCACATAAACATTGTGTGAAGTGTGCTCCCAGAGAAAGCTTATCCTTCCTGAAGTATGTTGTGTTAGAAGAGGGGCTTGTAAGAGCATACTTACATTTCATGCAGCATCTGCTATTCACCCCAAGTGGCCACAGGATGCCACAATATAAGGAAGCACGCTGCTATATTAGAAAGTTATTTATGGATTCTATCTAGGGTTTCCACTAGTAAACATCTCTTATTGCGGTGAAAAAGACAGAATTCCATTTCCTGTGTGAAATAGATTTTTGGTGAATTTCCCTTCATCTGGAATCCACCATTTTATCAGAATTGAATTTTGTCACTATTCACAACCAAGTGAGAGTTTTGAGGGTGGCAGCAACTGATTTTGTTGTCTTTTTTTTTTTTTAAAGAGCAAATGAAAGGGTTGATGAGTGATCATTTTGTAGCTGATGCTGACTACTGCAACATGTCTTCTGAGACTAGAAAAGTTAAACTACTCCGAGGATGCATTTCTCAAGTAGAGACTGAAAACTTCAGTTACATGCAAACTTGTTGACTTTCTAATGCAAGGAAGATCAAATCTGTCCAGAAAAAGTTGTCATTGGCTTTTTCATCAATCTCATCACTGAAGAAGGCAGCATGATATCAGAGAAAGAATGCTACATTTAATTAATGAATCTGGGTTCAAATACTGACCTGTTATAATTTGGTTGTCTGACTTTGGGCACTGGACTGAGTTTCACTGGATTTCAGTATATTTATCTTAAAAAAAAAAAAAGGCTGTAGATAATCTCTTAACTCCTCCTCTAGAGCTAAATCTATGATTGTGTGGCCATTTTAAGCATGAAGCAACATTAAAAGTCTAACTTCTAATGCCATATTGAGAAGTATTATCTATACCAAGATTTTTTTTATGGAGGAACTTGCAATCTTCTGTTTGTCAGATTTCATATCCTGGCTTTTCAGATCTACTAAACTTTGTTCCATGATGCTTTATTTGAAACTATTCTCTTTCATCTATTTTATATGTCAAATATACTGCTTACTGTTCATGTTACTTCCCATGCTACAGTTTTTGCTTCCCCTCTGTAATGATTATAAGGGATCTTCTATCCTTACCATTGTTTTTGCTTAAATCTCCATATATTTAAACATCTCCCTTCCTTGAATACTCAATTGTGGGACTATCTCCTCCACAATGACTTTTCTGATTCTCTCAAAGGTAAATGATTTATCTATCACTCCTTAAATTTTGCTTGAACTTTCCTTTAAACTCATTCATTCTTATATCATCATAATTTGTGAAAATGTCTTCTTATTAGAGTATAAGTTCCTTAAGAGCATAAGAGGATGGTCTGCCTTATATCTATCTTTGAGCCTCTCACATCTAGTACAGTATTTTGTACACAGCAAGATTTGGCAAATGTTAAATTCTATTGGACGACTGGATCTATTATGGGAGATACGCTCACGCATAATGAAAATGATGTATGATTTGGAAAAATTGTTAGTTAACTCTCAGTTCTACAACCTACTACCTATATGGGCAGGTTATTTATCTTTTGGAGACCTCAGCTTCTTTCTTCATAAAATGAAGTTATGAAAAGCATAGGTGTACATGTGGGAAGAAACTTCTCCCATCTTCTTTGTAGTAGATGGTGATATAAGTGTGTGAAACATTACAAATACACATAGACATACACACATACATATATACACAAACACATATATATATATATAAATATACACATAAATATGTATACATATACGCAGATATACATACATAGATAGATAGATAGATAGATATCTATACACATTCACATATAACTTATCCAATATTTTGATCAGTTTGGCTGATTATTATTTACCTTTTCTTATTTTACTTTAACAAATATTTCTGTAGGACCACTCTCTGTGGTATGGAAGAAAAATGGAAAATAGATGAAATAAAAATATAATAAAATAAATTTTAAAAAATGAAAGCATGGGTTTGAAACAATTAGCTTCTTGTGCAAGGTCATTTGGGTAGTAAATGTCTGAGGCCATATTTAAGCAGATTTTCTCTTGATTCCAAGAGCAGGGATCTTTCCACTAAGCCATCAATTGCACTGCTAGCTTACTTTTAAAACCAATAATATGCATTGTTTGCAATAGACAATTACTAGAAGTGTTCTTAAATCAAATAGAAGAGAGGCAAAATTGTTTCCTCTCCTAACTACACATCAGAAAAAAGGAGACAATTATACCCATTAAGAGATGAAAAGTCATAGCAGTGAAGAAGCTATTTATAGCACCTAGTCATCCTGTTCCCAATTTCACTCTACCCTCTAAAGTCTGACACCTTTCTGACTTAGTCATTGAGCACTGATCATAACCAATTGAGAACCTATATAAGATAATTACTGTGATAGAATGCAATTTATTTAATATAAGCAATGATTTTATATGATTTAATTTTATGACAGCAATAATCATATGTATGTGCTTTTAATGACACTAATCTCAGAGTTAGTATATCGAACCCAGATCAATTAAAATTGAATCAGGAAGCTTTTCTTAATTTTGTTTAGTTCTCCATCATTTGAGTTATGTATTTCTTGCCATATGGGTATGATTTATTGCTATTTTCTACTGTGTTTTTAATTTTATTATTTAAAACAATTGACATCCCTCCAAGGAAACTGTAAAAAGCTGCAGTCCTTAGAAGCATACTTTAGGAAGTCCTAGGTGTATTGCAGGGGAATGTTGATATGGGGTGGTCAACCATTGCAATGATCATTCAGGTTCATATTGAAACAAGATCAGTTACACCAAAACTCAGAGAAAGTGCAGTTGAAATTGGCAAAATATTTGAATTGGGCTTCAAAAAGTTTAATTTATTCTCAGAGATTAAGAAAATATCATTACAGAGATCTAGCAGCTGAATGACGGTTTGTTAATTCAATTATAAAGTGATATAAGTTTTCATTTTTATTTTTTAATGTTTGTAAGATCAGTGAGAGGACAAGAAACAACAAATAATAATAACAACAATAGCAACAACTGTTCACTATTTCTATGAAGAAAATAAATTTGCCATGGTAAAATAATATAAAACTGGAATATTGAAGATTGGAGGAAGGCAATTTTTACTGATGACACTTATTTTCATTTAACAATATACCAAAACCATCATAAGTAGGAGTCCCGGTGAGCTTGTAAAATCTGTACATCTTCATCAGATTGAAAATATCTAGTTTTAAAATTGTTTTGAGGATATTTACTCACTTAGGTCTTGAAGCCTTGTCTTTGATGATCAACTCTGATAAATTTATTGCAGTATTTCAAGAGGTAACGGTGGGAGTAGAGCGAAGGGGACATTTATAAAAGATTTTGTGAAGGTAAAAATGATTAGATTTAAGACAATATAATAACAGGTAGCATTTATAGTCTTTACCAGTTTGTAAGGTGGTTTCATATTTTCCCTTGTTTATTCTTCACCACAACTTTTAAAAGAAGAATTGTTTTTATTATTGCCATTTCATTGATGACTTAAAAGATGTTAAATAACTTATTTAGCTTTATAGAGCTTAGTAAGCATTAGTGATAGGATTTGAACTGAATTCTCCCTACCTTCAAGTCCCTCATTTTAGTCACTGTGCTACTAAGGCAGCACATGCTATGTAGCTATGCTACTAAAGTAGCATACTTAGATATTGCAATGACTAGAATATATGACTTACAATAAGGAAGATCTGACTCCAAACCTGACTTAGATGCTTACCTAACAGGTGCTGCTGTTGCTGTTGTTTGTTCTTCATGTAGAAGAGGACTATGACACAGGCAGGTGATGTTATGATATGATATGCAAGTGAATTAGACTTAAGTGAGGGAGGGCTGTACAAGGTCACCTGCCTCACTTTCTCTTCCAGAGTCATCAGGATTCAGTGGACAGATTTAGATAAGGATTACTGAAGATAGTCCTGAATACAATAAGAGATCTTGCCCTTTTTTTCTGTCTGTTTCCGTTTCTTCATCTTTAAATGGGAATAATTATAGCACTTTCATTCCAGCATTGTGAAAATCACATGGATATCTAAAAATAGTCTGCAAACTTTAAAATGTACACAAATATTAGCTGTTATTACTGTTGACACAGATTTTAAATATAGATTGAATACAAAATGAAATGAAAATTCACATACCAGCTTGGGTCAGTTTATGGGATATATGGAGTGTTCAGAGATGACTAGCCCCTCTGGTATGAAGGCTTGCTGAGCCCTTTTCATAGCTGCTCATCCACTTTTGATGCCTACCTTCACTCACTTCTTACCTATGGCTCCAAGAAGCTGTAGAATATTCAGAGGCCACACTTGGGTAAATCATTTTAGCAGATGAGTTAATCAGGGTGAGAGGAACCAATGGACTTCAAACACATCTGCAAGTTGAGGAATATCTACCTCAAGTATATGAAGACTTCCCCAGTGGAATAGGCAGATGTCAACAAATTGGGCCTTGAAGGTGGCAAAAGAAGGCATTGTGGAGTGCTTAGAGCTTGGCTAGATATCAGAGACTTTAACATCATCCGCTGCATCCTGAGCCATCACCAATCATCTTGACTTGTATCTTACCACATGATTCTGAAAGAATGAGGCTGATGACCTTGAGCAATTCTGTCTCCTTTAAATTCAATTTATATATCATTTTACCATTTTACTTACCTCAGAGTCCTGGGGTGATGGGGAAGTGATGAGGCAGCAGGTGTATATATATTAGTCACAATCCAACAGGCCATAGAGTCATTTTCTTATTAGACTAAAGTAACAGTGGAAATCAGTAGTCCCCTGGGTGTCTGAGCAGCTTTTTAAAGACTATACTGTTCATCTCCAGACATGAGGAAGGTGCTGAAATAGATTCCCCCAAAATTATCTGATTCACTAAATCTAACTCTGACCTAGTCAGCATAGCAGCTAGTTAGGAATAATATCCTGTAGTAAAAACAAACAAAAAATAAACAAGAACTTTTCCAAAACTAATTCTATTCACCAACAGTACATAGAATGTATACACATTTCTAAACAGTATTTCAATAATCCTGGAAGACAAACAGCTTTTGTTGTAAAAGAACTCAGCAGATATCACATCCAAAAAATAGTCTTAAATAAAACAAGATTGGCAAATGAAGGCCAGCTTACTGAAGTGGGAACTAGATACATGTTTTTCTGGAGTGGCTGCAATGATGAGAACTTCTAATGAGGCTGACATAAGTTTTGTAATTAAAATGAATCTAATCAAGCAAACTTATATGCTTCCAAAAAAAAGGCTCATGACAATTTGTTTGCTATTTGTAAGAAAGCTCCATGTCACTGACACCAATGCATATGCTCCTACCATGTCAAACATTAATGAGATCAAAGAAATTTCATGAGAACCTGAAGAATTTCATCATCACTGTGCTAAAAGAGGATGAGATTATAATTCTGAATGACTTTAGTGGAAGAGTGGGCACAGATTACCATATATGTCAGGAGTTCCTTGGGAGGAATGGAATTGGAAATAATAACAGCAACAGTCAGTTGCTAACTGAAGAATCGCATCTTTACTCACCAACACTGTCTTTAATTTATCTAAAAACAATAAAGCTTCATAAAAGCACTCTTGCAGCAAACATTGGCTTTTGATACACTGTGTAAGTATAAGGGAAAGAGACAGATAGGGTATAAGAATAATGAAGGTAATGTGCGTTGTGAAGTACTGGACCAATCATAGACTTATCCTCCCTAAGATAAATATTCACATTAAATAAATGTGACATACTTAAATCAAGAAAACTACCAAAAGACTTAAAGTCAACAGACTAAAGAGCTTATCTATGTGTGAACATTCTGTGGCTGACTTGGAGAAACAGCTGAGCCAACACATGGTTGGCAACAGTGGAACAGAAAAAGAGAGGGCAACTTTTGGAGATTTGGTTTACAACATTGAATTTACTTTTCTGGGCTAGAACACTTTCAAACATCAAGAATGACCTGACAAAATGAGGAAGAAATTCAAAAGCTACAAAATAAAACATAATAACTCCACAATTATTTACCAACAGAATAGTATATTTGTCTCTAAGAAGGCAATGTCTAATTTCATCAAAAGTAAAGTGAAAGCAAAATTTGAAGAAACTAGGGTCCTTGGTTCATTAAGAAGGCAGATGAAATTCATTTTTCAGTTCACCTAGCCACTTTGGTTCCAGCTATCATCTATATCCTTTTATTTAACAGTTCTATCTCTCTACACACAATATTTCTATACACACAATATTTGGCTAAATCATCCATTTGAAATCTCCAGGAGCAATCAGTCTCCTATATTGATTTCTCAAGGAGAATGAAGCTAGTTTCTTGTAGTTAATTCCATATCTTCTGTCCCAAAGGGTCCCAGACAAGAAATATGATAGGAAATCAATCAACATATATATGTATATCACACATACAGCTACAATAGAGACCACAGAGGAAAGTTTTTTTTAAGTAGTTGTTATATTGAAAAATGAAGGAAATCATCAATTCTAAAAGTCATAGTCAAAAATTGAGGGGGGAAGCAGCATTATAGGCATGGGGAAGAGCCTATACATAGAATGGGAGATGAGAAATAAAATATAATGTGTAAGAACATCATGTATGTTAGGGTGGCTATAGTGTGTGAAGGAGCATAGAATGAAAGATCAGAAAGATGGTAATGGGTTGAGAAGGTTGCAAAGAGTGAAAATGCCACCTGGAAGAATTTCTATTTGATCCTAGATCAAATGACTCCTACAGAGTCATTGGAGCTTACTAAATAAGTTGAGATGACATGATAAGAAATTTATTATAAGAAAGGTACCTTGGCATATATGTGGATCAAGGACTGTGATATGATTAAAGTTGAAGTAGGAGGACCTATTAGAAGGCTTTGATATAGTTCAGGAGAGAAATGGTGAGGGTCTTGAGTAAGATGGTTATAATATGAATAGAGAAAATGAGACATACAAGAAAAGGTAAACTTTCAGTGACAAGATCTGACAACCATTGGATTTGGCATTTAATTACCAATAACCTCTTTGTCACTGATGCCTTTGAAGAATTAAGTTTGAGGTCACTGGTGGAATTGAAAGTGAAATTGCAGAGGATTTAAGTGAAAGAAAAGAGAAGAAATTGGGGCAAGTCTATCAATAAACTAATCAAAAGTATTAAATTCATTGTTTGTATCAGGAATAATGGTAGCTTCTAGGTGTTTAAAGACAAAATTGGAAAGTATCCTGCTCCTAGATAACATTTTATCAGAGGAGACAAATGTGTTGATATAAATGTATATACAAAACTCATATGAAATAGAAACAAGATTTTTTTTTTGAAGGAAATACACTTGCAGCTGGGGAGAATTACAAGAGACTTCTTGTAGGACTTGGGCCTTGAGGTGTCTTAAAGGAACAAAAGCTTTCAAGAGGCAGAAGGAAGTAGGTAATATATTCCAGACCCAAATCTTATTCAAGATATACATTAGATTTGTAAATCTGCCTAGGTAGTCACACATCCAAAGCCTTTATTTCTCTCTCTTTTTTGTTTCAATAAGATGAAAGTTTAGAATTGAAAAGGAAATGCACATGAAAAGCACCCAGAGTAGTCATAGGGTCAAGTCAAAAAGTCTATAAACATTCATTAATGCTTATTTTAAAATCATTTATTGTGTCAGAAACCATGGGAAGACCTGAAAATGTAACTTTAAACAGAAAGACAGTTTCCTAAAGAAGCTTACATTCTAACAAGAGGAAGAAAAATAAATAATATATAATATAATATAATAATAATAATAATAATAAAAATAACAAAATAACAAAATACCTGAAAAGATGTGAAGGAAGGGATGAGATGGATTACTATACAGGGATATGATAAAGAAGATCCAGAGTTAGAACTGCAAACTGGAGAGGTAGGAAGAATGGTTGGCCTTGTACATCTAACCTAAAAATGCTATTCAATTTTTAAAACAAAGTAAAGAAAAGAAAGGAAGACCTGAGATCAAATCCAGACTCAAGATACTTACTAGTCATATGATCCTGGGTAAGACACAATATTTTTTAACTCCATTTCTTCCTCTGTAAAATGAGCTAAATGGCAACCCATTCCAGTTTCTTTGCCAAGAAAATCTTAAATGGGGATCAAAGAGATTTGGACATGACTGAAACAACTGAAAAACAACAACAGCAAAAGCAAACAAAAAATACCTAGTCATGTCTTGGAAAATGCCAGTCACATCCAGAAAAAGCACTGTGGAGACCGAATGTGGATTGAAGCATAGTTTTTTTGACCTTTTTGTTTGTTTATTTGTTTTTCTTTCTCTTTTTCCTCTTTTGGTGAAATTGTTCTTGCATAACATGACAAATTTGGAAAAGTTACATAAATGAATGTTAAAAATATCTTTACGTATATTTGGAAAAAAATAAAATACTATTGAAAACAACAACAACAACAACAACAATAACTAGTAAATAATAAGAAGAAATGGGGCAGTAGATACTTCCACTGAGAAAAGTCCAAGGGTGACAGGAACTTCCAAAGTGAGGATATTTCAATGAAATGATAGAAAAAGTCTAGAGGGTCAGAAGTATAGCCTGGGGAGAAATAAAGGGGGCACAAATTGAGGGCTAGAAGCAATTTTAGAAACAGTTTACTCAATGCAAAGCCATAAAGTTGAAAACCTAAATGTAAGGTATAGCAAGAAGAGTTTAGTCAAGCCTAAAAGTGCTTGAAGGGGAATATTGTGTGATGAGGCTAGAAAGGCAAATTGGGTGTGCATTGTCACCATCAAGTCATAGAGAAGTTTATAGTTAATCCCAGAAATGATAGTCACTGAAGTGCATTGAGTGGGGAAAGAAAAAAGAAAGAAAGAAAAAAGAAAAAAAAAACCTAAACATAATGGCTTTTATTAAATAAGTCAATAATAAGGGGGAAAGTAGACAACAAAGCACACTATGCTTATACAAAACAGTATGCCTTTTAATAAATATTATATTAAATGCTAGGCAATGTTGTTTTTGATAGCTAGCAGCTCTGGTATTTCTCTTTACATATCCCTTATCTAACACATGGTAGACAACTTACAGATATTTCTTGACATGAATGGACAAATTAAGTTACACAACTTCCTGGGAAAGCCCAAAACCCCAGAGAAGGAGTCATACTCATTGGGGACACAAAAGTAAAGTACAGTGTGGTTAAATTTTCTACCTTTGTCTAAAGCACAAATATGTCTTTTCCCACTTCTGGCTATCATGAAAGCACTGGATTTGTCTAGTTTTTCAACTGCCTCCACATAGGACATCTTGTTTTGGAGCCTACATCCTCCTGTCACTATGGAATAGCATAGATATATCACAGTGCTCCCTCAGATGACTTTAATTCTCTGACCAGGAAGACTGAGAGAAACAAATTTCCCTTAGGTTCATGGCAGTGATATCCAAAGAAGGGTCTCTTTTCTACATGTACTGTCTCTTCTGTATTAACAGCTTCAAACAGAGTTCACATCTTGGGAATTCTATGCCTTTCCTTGCGTGCCTTTAGAGAATCATAGTACATTTTCTTTGGACAATTCCCATTACTATTTAGGGACATTGGTTTTGACATTAGAGGAGAAAAAAATCTTGGCTATGTTTTGAGTGTTAAGGATTTTTAAGATTAAGGGTATTTAAGAATCAGAATGTGTCTGATTTCTTTTAAGGGGAGGGGAAATGGGAAGAAAACATACTGTGAATGGACAGACCCATGATTAAATTGAAAAATGGAGGAAATTTCTTCAAACAAGGGAAATTAGTACTTGGTCTATCTTTTATGGTCTTAAGAGAATTATCTGTAATCAAAGCAACCAGATGACTTCCCCAGAGTCACACAGACATTATGTATCAGAAGCAGGTCTAGAACCTAGTTCTACCTGGTTGTTGTGTTTTTTTTTTAACTTTTAATCCTTTGGATTTAATATAAGATTCTAGGGTTTTCAGAAACAGACCTTAGCAATCAAGTTCTGTTTTTTCTGTGTGTATGTGTGTGTGTGTGTGTGTGTGTGTGTGTGTGTGTGATACATAGAGAAATCAACTCTCAATAAGCTTTGTTTGTGTGTGTGTGTGTACATCCACTGATGTTTCAATATTCTATTTCCTTTCTCTTGAACCTTTTCTTCCAGAAGATAATCAAAAGAAGGGTAATAACAACTGGCTTAGCTTTCCCAAGGACTTGCCAGCTTTTTTTTTTTTTTTAAGTTATGTGATAGTCTCAGGCTACAATCACTTCCATATGTCCTATCTCAGGAACTAAGGGGAATAAGTGCCAATCCCAGTTGCCTTATCTTAATATTCAGTGAGCCCAGGAGGTTACAGACAAATTTGTTTTAGATGCAGGCACTATCATACATCACAGAAATTTTTCAACTACTTCATCATACTCTTTTGGAGTTATGATACTGAGGAGGTCTAGACCAGCTGGTTCATACTGTATCCTGAGTAGATTCAAGAAAAAAAAATCTATCAGTAACCACCTTTGGAATCCAAGTCCAATCCCTAGCCATTGAAACCTTCATCTTGGTTATATTTACTGTTTTAGATAGACAATCTGTAGCTTTGCATTAATTCATACTGAGTTTCATTTGCAGGTTTCAGTTCTAATCTGCAGGGAGAACAATAACATCTCTAGTCTGCTTCCTCTAATGATTCCCTTCTTTACCTGCCCCCATTACATATTAGCAAGATAACTTATTTACCTTCTATAGCTAAGACAGCCTCACCTCAGTTTTAAATTATAGTCATGATTCTATTTTATCTTTTGAAGATACACAGCAAGGAAAGTAAACAAAGCTGAGAAAGTGGCATCTGTCACATAGATGACAATGTAGTAAGATTAATTTTCGATGAGGTCAGATTCAATGTTTTTATTACTAATAACTATATTTGTGAAGGTAAGCTAGCATTCCCAAATCTAAAAATCCTTACTTTTTTTTCTTATAGGATCAGAGAGTTAGAATTGTAAGGGACCCTGATTAGCCATTACATAGGCTAATTAAGGTCATAAGGTCATAAAATCTAGGACTAAAGATTTTGAATTAGAAAAGACTTCAGAGGTGTTTGAGACTAACACCATCATTTTATGGATGGTGAGATAGGGCCATCATCCCTTTAAAATAATTATTACTTATGTTATTAAAAGTGATAACAGACACATGAGATGATTTACTCAGGATGATCTGATACTGGGTTAGCTATAAGACAAATTTGAAGTTGAATCTTTAAGAGTCTTGAGTCAGTATGTTTTCCAATGTAACACAGTGCCTCTCTCTCAAAGACTGTAGCCTCCAATTTTAATTTAAATAATACCCTCTCAATCTCTTTCACTCTTTTATCCATGGCTAAAGGAACTGTGTGCTGGTGTTTACTACATTACAAAATGTTCATCTTTCTATTCATAAGACTCTAAAATGAATTTCATTTTGCAGAAGATGTCATAAACTCATTTGGTAGCTTATATCTGATTTAAATTAGCACCTTTACATAATTATTAGGATCAGATATGCACATTCTCTGCCTTGCCATATGGAACAAATACATGGTTTTAATGTTAGATGCTACAGCAAGGTAGTCTAGTTTCAAATAAATACTATTGAAAGCTGCTCATAAGAAAATATACAGCTCCCCTGAAGATAAAGCAAACAAGTCAAGTTCATTTTCAATGAACTTGAATATTTCCTTGAGCTCCATGTTTCCTACCTGTGAAGGAAAAAAAGAAAAAAAAAACCTTCATTTTTTTCCTAACTATATTAATTCATAAACTTAGTTTATAGTTGGTTAGCTTGGTTTTCTATTTGCTTTGGAAACCAAAGTGCTTCCAATCTCTGGTCTTCCATGTTGAATCACAAGTCCTTTTGCCATTATATTTCTGATGAACATCTCCTGTCACAATAGTAGATACAAATGAACACAATAGCTACCTTTTGGCAGGACCATGGGAAATGGGTTTTGAAAATAGAATGGGGAAAATAATTCTCTATTTTATTTAACAAGGACCTTGGTTTGCTCTTGGAGGTAGAAAGATCTATGTTCCAGTACTGCCACTGAGACATAGTAGGTACATTACCAAGGGTGTTACAACCTTCACTATCCTAGGTAGCTTTTTTAGAATTTTGAATTGCAGGGAAAAAAATGTAGACAATGGTGAGATGAATATCCTTACTCTGAGTCTCTTTCCACTAGACTGATAAAGTTATAGCACTATATATACAGAGAGAGACATACACTCAGCCGTGCATACTCACAAACACGTATATATACACTTTATTTGTGAAAGAGCTCTCAGAGTCATCATAGATCACAACTTTGATGTTTTGATCAGATGAGAGGTTCAGAGGAACATCAGTGTAAAACTAAGCAGGACTTCAGAAGCCATTTGGTCCAACCCTTTTATTTTATAGATGAGGAAACTAATAAGACATGGACTTGTCCAAGGGTACATGTGTAAGTATTAAAGTGGAATTTGAACCTAAGACCTCTGAATAACATCTTTATAAGTCCCTGTTGACAAAAAAGAAACCATCATTCTGAAGCTTACCTGTAACAAGCCTCAAAGTTCAGACTTAGCTCAGCTGGAATCTGGATGACAAACAGACATTCATTCTATCACAGCGACTATACAGAAAGTCTTTTCAAGTGTAGAAAAAAACTTGTCAGAACTTGTATTGTGCTAGCACAGTCTTGGAAAAACAAAACTCACCTCCATACCATGAGGGAGTATCAGTAGAGGACATTTAACAGTCATTGTTGTTAGTAGGAGAAGCAAAACAACTGGCATCAATGATTCAGTTTAGATAGAATCTTGGGTTTTTATTTATGCTTTCCATGACTCACAAACTTGATTTTCTGTTTAACTTTCTTTCCCGAGACAATAGCTTTATCTCTAGCCCAATTCCTCTTAGAGAGCTTCCTGATTTCAGACATCATTCTCAGAAGTTGCATCTCAATAACAGCCAACACCTGGCCTGAATATGGGAAGCAGGGACAGGCTGACTTAGAATATAAGTTATTTGTCTTTTATTGGAAACTAAGCAACCTTTGCCGCCTTTGCCAGGGTAAGGTAAGCGTCACCTGCTGGTGAGATAGGTAAGGAGCTCCAGGGGCTCCAGTAAACTGAGCTCCCTCCAGACAGCTGCTAAGACTGACTAAGGAACAAAATCCATTATAATAACATGCTTTCTGAGAAAAGGGGATTACAGGTAATTTTCTTTTATTCCCTAGTAACAGGGTTTTAATACAGTGCTGAGACTGTCGTTGAAAATCAAATACCTCATTGAATTAAGGGAAAAAATAGATACATTGTCTCATTCCTTGTTCAAGGATTTGGAAACAGGGGAAGTTGCCACTTTGTCACTGGAGAAATTTTTCTAAACATCAGCTCAGCTACAGTTGCTATAGGATTATTTGTTTTCAAAGTCTTGAGCTGTGAAGAAGAACACAGGTCAATTAAATGCATTTTATTTCAACAGGATTTTGCTGTGATGAAATTGAGGAGTTGTAGGTACACTCATAAATGATCATTTCAGTAAGTTATGATGCACTTACCATCAGATATTTATTACCATGTGGTTTGTTTTTCCTAGCTCTTAATTTTTACATGTGGTGGTAGGGTTACGTGTAAGTTTGTGTAGGCAAAATTCTTTCACGCCATTATTGTGACTTTCCATGTTGTGTCCTTGGATGGTCTTTCCATTGTATGGTGAGAGTGAAGCTTATTTTAAGGACTTGTTTCTGATGCCATTACTAAAACATAGTTACCATTTATGTATTGCTTATTATGTGCCGGACAAGGCACTAAGTATTTTATAAATATGATCACATTTCATGCTCACAACAATCTTATGAAATAGGTATTATTATCCCTATTTTTCAGATGAGGCAAATAAAAGTTAAGTGCCTTGCACAAGATCACACAGCTAAAAAGTTCCAGAGGTCAATTTTGAACTATCTCTCCCTGACGACTGACCCACTGCTGAAACTGCTGCTTCATTTAGCTATTTTCCATTCTCCTCTCCCTACATTAGCAGTGCTTTTGCCCTAATATCACCCCGATTTTTGCCTGTTGAATGCCACTTTGTGTATATGCATGTATACACACATGTAATCAATCATATTGTGTGATATATATATATATATATATATATATATACATATATTTGAATCTCCTTAACTCCTTTCACTTTGAAAACAGGTGTTTTCTAATAAATGTTATTGTCTTAAATTGCTATGATTTCCTGCATTGCATAGTGAAATAAAACAAATCAGCAGTTATATAAAGTGCCTACTATGTGCCAAACAGTGAGCTAAGTACTAGGGATGAAAAGAAAAGGAAGGGATAGCTCCTACCCTTTAATAACTTACACACTAACAGATGTAACACCATGTACAAAGGAAAGCATATTAAGAATATACAAGTCAAATGTACAGAGCTTCTGGTGAGAGGATATCAGTAGGAGGAATTCAGGAAAGATACCTTATAGAAAGGGATTTTAGAGCTGTCTTCAAGAAAACCATAAATTGTAAAATCTTATAAGTATGGAAGAATATTCAGGAGATGGAGAATGACCCAGCATGGACAAATGACTAATGGAGAATGGGAAACATTATTTTGGAGTCAAAAGACCAGAGGTCAAATTTTGATTTCAACATCTATAATAAACTGGTATAAACATAGACAACTCCCTTTGTGTCTCAGAGTCTCAGTTTCCTCATCCATAAAGTCATCATATTTGGATTTCCTTCTTAGAGGAGTTTCACAGGAAAATGTTTTGTAAAGTTAAGATACTAGAGGAAATTTAATTGTTACTGTTAGATCTAGGTAGATAGATTATTATTGTTAGACTTATAATTAGATAAATAGATCTTTCTCTGTGTGTATAGAGATTTATACCTATATCTATCATCTATCTATTGATAAATTGATCTTTTTTCTTCCTATTTATCTCTATCTCTGCAACCATCCATCTACCTAACATTTATCTATCTATCTGCCTATTTTTGTTTCTTCTGTGCAACTATCTATTATCTATTTGTCTATCTATCTCTCTGTTATCAGTAGCGGATAAGAGCCCGTTTGAAAAACACAGGATACAGGCAAGGTTAGCACTTTTATTCCATGGCAATAACCAAAAGACAATCTTAATTGTGAACTGAAAAGTTGTATGCATAATTCCAGGCTCATTATAAGTGGAAATGTTGATATATTAAACTCTGGAATTGGTTTCTAATGGAAAACCTAATTGATCATTAAGTAGGGTAAAGTTAGCAGTATCTGATTTAATGATACATTCATGATAGATAGCAGATTAATATCCTGTTGTGATTAAAGAGATGTGATTAGGAGAGGTCATTCACACTTCAGTCCTCTGGGGTTCTTGATCTCCATGTCATAGCATTGCTGAGCCAAGACCTGCAGTGCTTGCTCTTCATTTGGCTGAGGCCTCCATTTTCTGAAATTCCATGATTTGAAGTGTCTTTCTTCAATTCATTTTTCATAACAACGTAGCTGTGAACTGTCTTACTGTGAGGATAAGGAATGTAAATATAGAATGAACTGCACTTGTTTTCTTAAAATAACATGCTTCTCAACAACCAGAAGAAAAGTTTTTAGAGTTCCTTACAAATATTCAGCACAGTATATACTTAAAAGGTAGAAGTTCCTTATAGAGTTCTTTTTTCTTGTTGGCTAGAGTGCTTATGAGGCTTTCCAACAAGATTGCTCAGGTATGAAGTAACAGAAATAGCAGAGATCAGATCTGAATCCAGATCATGTCAACAATCTGCTGTCTAAAGCTCAAAGCAATCTTGAAAAGAAATTCATCTGAAAGTTCTCTACCTGTGGCTGGTGAACTTAAAACTTTTTTTCCAACAATAGTAACCCAGTATAATGAATATAATTGATTTTCCTCTTAATCCTATGTGTTTAATTTATGCATTTAAAGTATTATTCAGTGAAGGCATTCACAGGTTTCAACAGAGTATCCATGATATAGGAGATAGGAAAAGAGAATAAGCATTATATAGAGCTTACTATTTGCCAGGTACTATGCTAAACACTTTACAGATACTATCTCATTTGATTCTCACCATGATCCTGCAAGGTAGGTACTATTGTTGTGCTTATTTTTACATTAAGGAAATTAAAGCAAAGTGAGGTTAAGTGACTGCTCTAGAGTCACACAGCTAGTAAGTGTCTGAGTCCAAATCTAAATTTAAATCTTCTGGGATTCAAGGCATAGAGCTCTATGCACTATGGTGCCACCTAGTGCCCCAATGGGACTCCATGTTGCAGAAATTAAATGTTCAGAATTTTTGATTCCAATGCAACCTCCTGATTATAGAGATGAGTAATCCAGGCCATGAGAGATGAAAAGACTAAAGGGCAGGCAGGGAGCTAAAAGCAAACTTGAATCTTATCCTAAATAGAAGGAGCATACATTTAGAGCTGAGGGGAACCTTATCAACCTTCTAATTCCAAAATCTGCATTTTACAAAAAACAAAACAAAACAAAACAAAAACAAAAACAAACAGAAAAACAAAAACAAACTAAGACCTCACAAAGTTAAGAAATTTGCAAAGAATTTACCATTAGTGAGTACCAAAATTGGGATTTAAACCCAGCTTTAAGGTCTTGCAACCACAGGAAATCTACTTTTCTACAACTCAGTTTCCTCACTTGTAAAATCAGGGTATTATTAGTATCAACAAGTCAACAACCATTTTTTAAACTCTTATTATGGGCAGCTAGGTAGCATAGTGGATAGAATGCTTCCTTTGGAATCATGACCAATCTGGTCTCAGACACTTTCTAGTTGTATCACTTCATCTTATTTGCCTCAGTTTCCTCATCAGGAAAACGAGTTCGAGAATTAAATGACAAACTGCTCCAGTAAATCCCAAATGGGATTAGAGTCGGATATGACTGAAATGGCTGAACAACATGTGCTCAGTCCTAGCAATAGAAATGGAACCACAATGAAAGATATCACCCATTCTCAAGGAACCCATGACAGGGCATGGTGTAGCCGTCTGAGCAAAGCAAACAGAAAAGTGAGGGTGAGCATGGCTGGTCTGGGTACTTCCTCTAGATGGAGGTTACACAGGGAATTCACCAATTGGAGTGAGTGTCTACAAGGGCAGAAGGCTCTTCCCCGAGTAAAAAAGCTGCTTGGTTATGGTAGAGAATTTCAGGGAATTGGGGATTTTAAAATGAGAGAATATTTGTAAATTGTCATTATTATTGCATTTTTATATCCTTATTGCTTAACAATATCTGGCACATAGTAAGCACTATATAAATTCTTATGGTCTGACTTTATAAATCTTAATGTGTCACAGAAAATGTACTATGAGCTATTTAAGGCATAATATTGCCTCTGATGTCCATATAGAGAGCAATTCACAATATACTTAGCACGTGCTAGATTTCTGGGAATGGCACATAATTGTGGGGAGAGGAATACTCAGAAAGCTTGAGATCAGAGTTTGGCAAAGACATGGATGGTATTGAATGGTGCAGGCCCCAAGAGTCTTCTGCTTTCTCAGTGCAGTTAAAAAGAGGATGGCCAAATCCACCAGGTGTGTAAACCTCCCCTTTTCCAGCTCCAGAAGGAGGCAGGTGAGAGAATAAGAGGACTGGGCCAAACATGGCAGCAAATGTCTTGTATTTCTCCTCCTGAATTCTAGCATAAATCAAAAAGCCAATAAAAATTGATTGAAGTGGAACTGGAGCCAGATGGTGAGTCAGGAAAAAGAAGGGGCTCTCAGCTGGTAGTCACTACAAACCAGCCATGCCAGGATGATGAGGCAGGGAGCTGCTAGGGGAGAAAAACAGATGAGAGGCTAAACATGATGGATGGAAAGCTGCATCCATAACACAGTAAAGGTGATAGGAATTCCATCACCTTTACTGTGTTATGGATGCAGCTTTGATTGGTGGTGGTGGAGGGGGGAACAACCAGTCATTCTTTCCTCCTGCATAAGTAAAGGTGCTAAATTACCCATTCCTTATCTCTGATATAGCACATGCTGCTTCTAATTTTTATGAGTAGCTTTTCTCTCACACATAGTGTGAGAACAGCATCTGGGCATCTTAACTTGTCAACTCAGTACCTTTGTCACTTGATGACTGATAAGTTCAAGGTCTTGTAAATAATTTCTACACCTTTCCACACAGGAATTCTGAGAAGTTTTGTGGACTCTTTTCAATAGTTTTAGACTATTCCAACTGTGTTTTTAGCTACAATGAAATCACAATAATGGACAGGATTCCTTGGTTTCTTTTCTAGAAATAGAAAATGAATGGAAATTTAGATGGATTTCAGGTTTGGGGCAAACTGGGATTTCCCTCACTTGATCCACAATGAGACTGGGGACATCAAGGAAGGTGAACTTTCAAAGTTAAATGGTGAGAAGGAAATCAGGAGTGGAGCCTGGATAAAACTTTTGTATGTGCCTCCTTTATGAGAGCATCACGTTCTCCTGCTCAATAGACCACTGTGGGTCCCTCTTATCTCTAGGATCAAAAACAACATTTTTGCTTGGGATGTAAAAACATTCATAGCTTAGTTTCAATCTATCTTTCCACCTTTAATATGCATTTATGCCTCTCACTCCTTTTTAGGGTCAGCCAATCAACAATTCTCCCTGTTCCTCACAAATGATAAATCATGTCTTTGCAGAGAAAAAGCCTGGAATGCACTATCTCATGGGTGGAATATATTTCCTCCTTGCCTTTAACTCATAGAATTTCTAGTACAACTTAGGAGCTCTTTTATATGTGAAACTTTTTCTGCTTATCTCCTCCTACTTGCTGTTATAGGCTCCCTATACCTCACTACTTTGTACTTTATAATACTAATCTATGAAATGGGAATAATAGTAATTACATCTATCTTTTAGGGTTTCCTCTAAGGATTAAGTGAGATAACAAATATCTACAAATTTTAAAGCACTAGATGAAAGAACGAATGAACAATTTAATTTGTATTTAATATATGCCAAATACTAGAACATTAATAGAAATATAAAGCAATCTTTGCTCTAAAGAAACTACTAATGATGGAGCCAACTCATAAGGACAGTTTCAGTGGCAAATCAGATGGAAATGTTCCATAATTCTTGGGGTGTTATAGTAAAACTGATTATAATGACATATACACACATACCTGCATACATATATGCATCCAAATATGTAATATGCATTCAGATTTGTATGTGATATTATTATTATTGCTGTCTCACTATAAAATGTAAGATTCTTGCTGTTAATTCATTATAGAATGTAAGATTCTTGAGGTCAGGGACTTCATTTTTTTCTTTTTCATGGCATATATCTCCACATTAGTCAATCACTTCACAGATCTTACAGATTGATTGATACTTGATAGTGGATGGAGCAAGAAGCCCAGAGTCAGGAAGACCAAGATTTGAATAACATTTCTGATGCTTTGTGTATAACGAGGCGTAATTCACTCAATTTCTCTGAGATTTACTCTTCTTACTTTTTTTTTATGCAGGTATCTCAAATTTAGGATGTTTTTTTTAATTATTATTATGGTAACTTTTTATTGACAGAATCCATGCCAGGGTAATTTTTTTTTACATTATCCCTTGCACTCACTTGTGTTCCGATTTTTCCCTCCCACCCTCCACCCCCTCCCCTAGATCCAAGCAGTCCTATATATGTTGAATATGTCCTAGTATATCTTAGATACAATGTATGTATGTATTGCAGATCCAACCAGTTTTCTTGTTGCACAGGGAGAATTGGATTCAGAAGGTAAAAATAACCCAGGAAGAAAAACAAAAATGCAAAAAGTTTACATTCATTTCCCAGTGTTTTTTCTTTGGGTGTAGCTGCTTCAGTCCATCATTGATCAATTGAAACTGAATTAGGTCTCTTTTTCAAAGAAATCCACTTCCATCAGATTACATCTTCATACAGTATCATTGTTGACGTATATAATGATCTCCTGGTTCTGCTCATTTCACTTAGCATCAGTTCATGTAATTCTCTCCAAGCCTCTCTGTATTCATCCTGCTGGTCATTTCTTACAGAACAATAATATTCCATAACATTCATATACCACAATTTACCCAACCATTCTCCAATTGATGGGCATCCACTCAGTTTCCAGCTTCTAGCCACTACAAACAGGGCTGCCACAAACATTTTGGCACATATTGGTCCCTTTCCCTTCTTTAGTATCTCCTTGGGGTATAAGCCCAGTAGAAACACTGCTGAGTCAAAAGGTATGCACAGTTTGATAACTTTTTTGGGCATAATTCCAGATTGCTCTCCAGAATGGTTGGATTCGTTCACAGCTCCACCAACAATGTATCAGTGTCCCAGTTTTCCCCTCATCCCTTCCAATAATCATCATTATTTTTTCCTGTCATATTAGCCAATCTGACACGTGTGTAGTGGTATCTCAGAGTTGTCTTAATTTGCATTTCTCTGACTAATAATGATTTGGAACACTCTTTCATATGAGTGGCAATAATTTCAATTTCAAATTCAATTTCAAATTTTCAATTTCAATTGTCTGAAAATTGTCTGTTCATATCCTTTGACCATTTATCAATTGGAGAATGGCTTGGTTTCTTATAAATTAGAGTCAATTCTCTATATATTTTGGAAATGAGGCCTTTATCAGAACCTTTAACTGTGAAGATGTTTTCCCAGTTTGTTGTTTCCCTTCTAATCTTGTTTACATTACTTTTGTTTGTACAGAAGCTTTTTAATTTGATGTAATCAAAATTTTCTATTTTGTGATCAATAATGGTCTCTAGTTCGTCTTTAGTCACAAATTTCTTCCTCCTCCACAAGTCTGAGAGATAAACTATCCTATGTTCCTCCAATTTGTTTATAATCTCACTCTTCATGTCTAAATCATGGACCCATTTTGATCTTATCTTGGTATACGGTGTTAAGTGTGGGTCCATGCCTAATTTCTGCCATACTAATTTCCAGTTATCCCAGCAGTTTTTGTCAAATAATGAATTCTTATCCCAAGAGTTAGGATCTTTGGGTTTGTCCAACACTAAATTGCTATAGTTGACTATTCTGTCTTGTGAACCTAACCTGTTCCACTGATCAACTAATCTATTTCTTAGCCAATACCAAATGGTTTTGGTGACTGCTGCTTTATATTATAGTTTTAGATCAGGTACAGCTAGGCCATCCTTCATTTGATTTTTTTTCATTAATTCTTTTGAGATTCTTGACCTTTTATTATTCCATATAAATTTTGTTGTTATTTTTTCTAGATCATTAAAATATTTTCTTGGAAGTCTGATTGGTATAGTACTAAATAAATAGATTAGTTTAGGGAGTATTGTCATCTTTATTATATTTGCTTGACCTATCCAGGAGCACTTAATATTTTTCCAATTGTTTAAGT
This sequence comes from Sarcophilus harrisii, assembly GCF_902635505.1. Classification (NCBI taxonomy): domain Eukaryota; kingdom Metazoa; phylum Chordata; class Mammalia; order Dasyuromorphia; family Dasyuridae; genus Sarcophilus; species Sarcophilus harrisii. The sequence continues at coordinate 43,556,207 of NC_045429.1, read as the reverse complement.
CTGACTTTATTTGTGTGGAAAGTTTTTTGTAATTTTGCTCATATAATTCCTGACTTTGCTTTGGTAGATAGATTCCCAAATATTTTATGCTGTCGACAGTTATTCTGAATGGAATTTCTCTTTGTATCTCTTGCTGTTGGATTTTGTTGGTGATGTATAAAAATGCTGAGGATTTATGGGGATTTATTTTATAACCTGCAACTTTGCTAAAGTTATGGATTATTTCTAATAGCTTTTTTGTAGAATCTCTAGGGTTCTCTAAGTATACCATCATATCATATCATCTGCAAAGATACTCTCCTTACTTTTAAAACACAAATAGTAATACGTGTAATGTCTACCTCCTAAGATTCCTGTTGTTATCAATCAAGATAGTATATTTTCTCCTTTATTCTCTGGCTTCCATTGTTAACTCTTAAGCCTTATTTCTTGTCTGTGAACCAACAGTCTTCTCAGGTTCAGAGAGCACGACTCCCCAGTAGCTTGCTTACTCTGGAAGATCATATTACTTTGCAAAATGATTGGTCAGTTCCTCCTAGAATTCCATTGTAAGGAATGTGTCCAGGACAACATGTTTACTTCTTCTTGCTTCACTGAATTCCTACCTTGGCTCTCAGAGTTTATCTTCCCTCCCTCCTCTGTACTTTTATCAAATTCCCTTTATGTGTTTCCCTCATTAGAATATAAGTTCCTTGTAGGCAGGGACTGTCTTGCAGAAAGAGGAACCTAGAGTCAGGAAATCTTGAAAAAATCTGGCCTCAGCTGTGTGATCATATGTAAAATACTCAATCTCTGTTTGCCTCAGTTTCTTCTGTAAAATGGGAATAATTGAACTACCTACTAATGTTGGAACTACTACTTACTACACAACATAACTACCTAATAAAGTTTTTGTGAAGATAAAATGAGATGATGTGTATAAAATGCTTTCTAAGACTGAAAATGATATATAAAGGCTATTATTAGGATTATAAGCATCCTCGGCATTCACCACAGTAGCTACATATAGTTAAGTGCTTAATAAGTAACTTGGTGACTTCCCTTTTTATAAGGAGCAATAACAAAATGAGAACCAGAATCTGAGAGGCAATAGGCTGTTTGGCTCCAAGTGCTGACATTTAATTGCTTACTTCCTGTGGGGTTGTTCTAGTTGATTCTTTCCATTCCATGGTTCCCATTTCTGAATCTCTATGCAATGCTTATAGACTCAGCTGAATGGGTCCATTGATTACAAAGAATGTGTGTATCTCATTCTTCCTGTGAATGTAGTTTTCTTTATATTTTCTATATGGATTGTGAGGATGTAACCATTTCATTAAAAATGTTCTATTAAATTTATGTGGCATATTTATTCTCAGCATCTTAGTATTATTCAAAACTCTCCCTTCTCAATCTTTCCTTATTTTCTCCTTATTTGAGCACTCTAGTCCTCCATTGACAATCCTCAGGAGAAATAACTGCCTCCTATACCAGAGACCCTTTTCCTCAGGTGAGAAGAGCAGCAGCGTATAACTTACATCTAACCTCTAGGGCTTTATTCTGGCTGTCATCTGTGCTCAAATTCAAAAATGGTAAGAAGAAAAAAAGGGTAAGGAAATAGAGGTACACATAGCGACAATGGCCAATTAGATATCTTGAACTGGATTCCAGGAGATATACTTACCAGGTACAAAATGATTCTCATTATTTCTATGCTCTATTCCAACCTCTCTGCTTCTGAATTCCCATACTCCTGTCAAGGATACCACTATCCCCTTAGTTATTCAGAACCAGAGCAAGGGAAGGTGAAGGGAATATGCATACAGAAGGTACCCATTATGTGTGAGGCGCTGTGCTAAGCACTTCACAACTCTTATCTCATCAATCTAGATTTTACACTTTGTGTTTTACTCTTTCCCCCTCCATATCCAATTGTTTTAAATTCTTGTCAACTTCATCCCTACTCTGTCAAGTTATCTCCAATGTTACTATAACATCTTTCACATGTGCTGCTTTTTCTCTAACACTGTAACAACCCGGGTGCAATTCCTTATCACCTCACACTTGTGATATTTCAATCGATTCCTTTCTGGTTAGTCTCACTGTCACAAGTCTTCCCCACTCCAGTCTATCTTCTACTCACCTGTGAAAGTGATTTTCTTAAAGCTCAAATTTAAATTTGTCACCTCTCCCTACTCAATAAACTCTATTTGCTCCATATCACCTGCAGGATCAAATAAAAATTTTTCTGCTTGGCATTAAAATTCCTTCATAAACCTCCCCTTGTTTTTCTAGTGTTGTTTTTCTTTTGGCAGCTAGGTGGCCCAAGGGCTAGAGTGTTGAGCCTGAAGTCTGAAAGGTCTGACTTCAAATCCATCTTCAGATACTTACTAGCTTTGTCACCCTTGGCAAATCACTTGAACTTTGTTTCCTCATAAACAAATGGGGATAATAATAGCATCTAGCTCTCAAGGTTGTTGTGAGGATCAAATGAGATAATATTTGCAATGTGTTTAAGTCAGCTCAGCCAGTATTCAACCTGGAACATAGCGGACACTACATTAAGTACTTATTCCCCTCTTTTCTCCCATTACACACTCCCATATATGATCCAGTGACACTAAATCCTTATTGCTCTTCCTTGAATACAACATCCTACCTCTCTGTGTGTTTTCACTGTCTGTGGTCCATGCCTGGAATTCCCTCCTTCCTCTCTGCCATCTGGCTTTTCTGATCTCTTTAAGTCAAGAGCAAGACAAAGAAAAATGAGCATGAACTAAAAGAAACAGAACTTAGGTTTTATGTCAAAGGAGAAAAACAAATAAGCAAATGACTTTCTAACAATTTTATTTAGCCTAAAGTAGAATGTGTTATTCACGTAAGAAGAGGGTTAGCCTCTCACTGTAAGTCTTCAAAAAGTGTCTATATGAATCTATGATGGTTAAATTAATTATAAAGAAGATTCCTTTTTTAAGTATGAGTCAGATTAACTGTCCACAAAGCAGTGTTCCAGCTCAGAAATGCTATGATTCTCTATTCAGAAGGAGGCAACCACCAACATTAAAACAGGCAGCTCCATTCTCCATGCAGAACATGGAGGAGAAAGGCCAACTTTCCCGAGAGATCAAATGGAAGTGAAGAAGACAACATTTCCATACTGACTCAGATCTTCCCAATATTCTCCTTTTGACAGCTACACCAAGGGACAGGTTGTACAAGGTCATGGTTGTCTTCCTTGATGTCAACTTCAAAAAGTTTGGGACATGGCCCCAAATCTTATTAAAGGTTTCTTGCTCAGAACAGAGGCAGCCAGAAGCAGATTTATATCTGCTCATGACTCTGCTATTATTTACACTTTTTCATTCCTCCATTGCTTCATTGACTAGTAAATTTGCAGTTGGTACACAAGGCTTGCATTTGGGGGGCTATAAATCAGGAATACAAAGAACAGAAATGTTGAAGCTAAGTAAGACTTTTTATTTTCTTAATCTGAGTACAGAACTTATCTGACCTGTTGAAAAATAGGGCCAGTTACAAAAATATACAGGGCTGGGCTGGAAGAATTAAAAGAGCACTGGTAACCACACATCCTATTTTCTTCCAAACCCCAGAGTTGCCTGCTTAGACCTGGAACACCATAAAAATACTGCAACAGAGGAAGTCGCCACTTTAATTTGTACCTAAAACCACTCTTGTTGAAATGAAGACAACAGTAATATCAGAGAATTATGTGGTCATATTGTCTCTGATGACTTGTTGTGGATGAGACATACTCTGAACCTCTCATTCTCTTTCTTTCCAGAGAGTTGACTTTATTGAAGTGTATATGATTTTTTTTTCTTATAATAAGTCAGACTTCCATTTTATTGATGTAGGCCCTTCTATAATACTGTAATACGTTTGATGCAATTTTATACTAGAATGGGATTTGGGTGAAGGTTGCTTTCTTAAGTGTTCCTTTAAAACAACAACCCTGCATTACTTAATATAGATTCTCTTTCTGAAAGCTTAAAAGATCACAATATTGAGGTCACAAAATAGCTAATCCTTTTCTTCTTTTTTTACTCATTAAGTCCATGTGCTGTTTCTCTTCATATGAATAATAATAGCTTACATTTACATAGCATATTATATAACATGCTAGGCCAGAAAAACCTTTGCTTGTCAGGGTCTAGTCTTTCTTCAACTGGCTATATTCATTAGTCATTCAACAAGTATTTATTAAGCGTTTACTATATGTAAGTCACTGTGCTATGGACTGGGAAAACAAAGAAACAATATTCTTCTTTTGCTTGGGAACTATTGCCTCTTGAATCCTTTTATCTATGGAATCTTTCTGTCTAGAATTCTATCTCCCATGTAATGTAACTGACGGGAACCTCCTAGCCATCTTGTAACAATTAATCAGATGTCATTAAGTGACAAACTATCCCTCTCCAAAAATCACCTCAACCTCTTCTTCCCTGCTATATGATCCTGTCATGTAGGAAAGCCCAAATCATCAAATTGGAAAACTGAAGGACTGATCAAGAATCCGTGAGAGAGCCAGGAAGAGCAGGAAGAAGCCTCTCCACTAGTTCATGAGACCTATAAATCATTCACTTCAAGGTCTGGAACCTTTACACCTTATCTCATTGAAATGATCCAGTCAAATTATTTTTCAAATGTCAGTAATCTTATGATCCTCTTCCTCTCTTGCCCTCTCTGGTCATCTTCTACCATGAGGTGTCTAAAGCTAAGTGACTTCCTTTAGATAAAGTTAAATGTACCCATAAAAGAGGGTCTGTTTTTTGTTGCTGTTGTTTTGTTTTGTTTTAGCATCATTGGCTTGTTTGATTTTTTAAAATAATTATAACTTTTTAGTGCATATGCATGGGTAATTTTTAACAACATTATGCCTTGCATTCACTTCTGTTCTTATTTTACCCTTCCTTTCTTCCACCCCCTCCCCTAGATGGCAAGCAGTTTTATACATGTTAAATATATTATAGTATATCCTAAATACAATATATGTGTGCAGAACCGAACAGTTCTCTTGTTGCACAGAAAGAATTGTATTCAGAAGGTAAAAATGTGGGAAGAAAAACAAAAATGCAAACAGTTTACATTCATTTCCCAGTATTCCTTCTCTGGGTGTAGCTGCTTCTGTCCATCATTGATCAACTGAAACTGAATTAGATTTTCTCTTTCTCAAAGATACCCACTTCCATCAGAATACGTCCTTATACAGTATTGTTGTTGAAGTGTATAATGACATCCGGGTTCTGCTCATTTCACTCACCATCAGTTCATGTAAGTCTCTCCAAGCCTCTCTGTATTCATCCTGCTGGTCTTTCTTACAGAACAATAATATTCCATAACATTCATATGCCACAATTTACCCAGCCATTCTCCAATTGATGGGCATCCATTCATTTTCCAGCTTCTAGCCACTACAAACAGGGCTGCCCCAAATATTTTGGCACATACAGGCCCCTTTCCCTTCTTTAGTATTTCTTTGGGATATAAGCCCAGTAGTAGCACTGCTGGATCAAAGGGTATGCACAGTTTGATAACTTTTTGGGCATAATTCCAGATTGCTCTCCAGAATGGCTGGATCCGTTCACAACTCCACCAACAATGCATCAGTGTCCCAGTTTTCCCACATCCCCTTCAACATTTATCCTTATTTTTTCTTGTCATCTTAGCCAATCTGACAGGTGTGTAATGGAATCTCAGAGTTGTCTTAATTTGCATTTCTCTGATCACTAGTGATTTGGAACACTCTTTCATATGAGTGGAAATAGTTTCAATTTCATCATCTGAAAATTGTCTGTTCATATCCTTTGACCATTTATCAATTGGAGAATGGCTTGATTTCTTATGCCTTGCATTTACATGTACACACATACATAAACATATGTTTTTGGTTAATGTATATATATGCATGCAAATATGCATGTACATATACATACCTATACCTATAATCTATACCTATAGATACGCATTTCCCTGAGACAATTCTTTAAAGCATGAGTTCTTTAGAGTTCATTTTTATTTGATAATTGCATACCAATATGTTTCTTTTGTAATTATATTTAATTGTATGCAATAAAAATTACTCCATGAAGGAATAGCTCCACCAGATTGCCAAAGGGATATGTGACACAAAAGTGGTTAAGAACCTATGCCCAAAGAGATGCCAATTTTCACTGAAGGAGAGGATTCCCATACTGGAAGTTCAGCATCTCATTAAAATCATGGGTCTAACCCAAGCTACTTTAACTCACTTCCTTAAATAAAATCTTATGACTGGAAAATATATGTTCACACCAAGGTAAGGAATGCTAGTTTTCTTGAATAATGGTGTTCTCAGCTTTTCCCCCTCCATCAGAAGCTGAAAAGTCATCCATGAGAAAGAACAGTAATTAACTTCTTTAAGCTCACTGAGGGACAACTTCAGTTTACACTTACCCAGGCAAGTTTTCAACAGCAACTCCCTGCAACAAAGAATGGAGAATGTCAAAGTCTGCGCAGTTAACTGCTTAACAATCAAGCCAAAAGAGCTGACTTTGAAAGTACAGGCACAGACAGTTATTGTCTCCAGGACTGGCATTACACAAGTGAGACTGCCTTTTTCTGCCTTTTTTTTTTTTTTTTGCTCTGAACACCTTTGACTGTGAACACCATTCATCAGCATCCCCATTGTCTGGCTCTTTAGAGATCTCACTACCAATGAGAGCAGCAGGAGATTCGGGCTGAGAAGAAACGGCTCCAGGATCATTTTTTTAAAGAACGTGAAACATTTTACTCTCTTTGTATTTCAGTTTGTTCTATATCTGTCTCAATGTCACTTATACTATTGTCCATGTGTTCTGAATACATACTTATTAAGGGACAGCTTAGATACCTAGCAGTGGTGACTGTGAAAGTAAAGACTGAGACCTCACTTAGTTCCTTTCCTTGATAGCTACAACTATTATCCTGCAGTTTACCTCATTTTCATAGTCTCTAAAATATGGTGGTTTGGTCCCTGAGATGATCATTAGATTTAGTCTTAAAGACTTCGGTTCAAATTTGATCACTAATGTGACCTTTATGACACTGGAAAAGTCAATTACTTTATACTAGGTGGTCTCTAGGGTCCTTTCTAGTTCTACATGTTTGAACTTGTGAATTAATGTTTCTTGGAAGTCAGGCAAGCAGGAGGTCCAGATTTAAGGACTCTAATGCCAGAAGAATCAAGCACCTAACCCACAAGTTGTACACAGTCCACAAGACACCTGAGCATGGCTTGAATCAGATACTACTGTGCTATAAAGAATGATAAATTCAATGATTGTATAAAAACATGGAAAGACTTGCATGAAATAATGAAGAACAAAATGAGCAGAACCAAGAAATCACTCCATCTAGTAACAATAATGCTGTTTTAAGAATGACTTCAAATGGATGAATCATTTTGTTTATTATAAATACCCAAATTAAGCATGAGGACATAGGGAGAAAGACATTTATACTCAGAGAAAGAACTAGTAAATAGAAGTAGGGGTAGGATAATTTTATACACACAGAGTACACACACACACACATACACAAATACATACACACACATATACATATAAACAAATATGCAAAGACATATATATATACCTATTTGGATCTAAAGTCTAATAATAGTCATCTCTAGAGTGGAGAGTGAGACAAACAAAAAGAAGAAATTTGCACGATAATTTTATTGTATATTTGAAACAAATAGCAAGTTGAATATAATAGGTTTACAATTTTATGTACAATCATTTTTTTTTTAAAATGGACTATGTTATGGAAATGCTTATTTTATTCTATAAATGAAAAAGAAAAAGAAAAGAAAATGTTATTGGTAAATATTTAATGAAAAAATAAGTTAAGTCAAAAAATATACACATATACATACATAAATCAATATGACTTAGAACCCCCTATCATCCTTACATATGATTTAGTGCCCCCATTTCTTTTTGAATTTGACATTTTTGCTTTATCCTGCCATTCCATAATCATGAAAATGTGGATAATTCAAAATACAATAGTAAATATCTTTACCTGCAAAATATAGATATAAAGACTAGGTGGTCTCTGAAGTCCTGTCAAAGTCTGACATTCAATGGACTAGACTGACCAAAGAATAGATCCTTGTAGAAGCAGAACTAGGGATTGTAATGATACCAGTTTGCTTTAATTACCAAAGGAATAGGACATTTTAATGGGTGATGCAGTAGGAAAAGAAGCATTTAAAACATGAACCTTTAGTTCAAAGGATGTGAATAGAGCTATGAATGCAATAGCAGATTCGGGCAAGATAGCTCTGCAGAGCACTTACATGGTTTTGATATTATTTCTCAGACATTTCTCTGCTCTTTCTGATGGATTAGGCTGGGAATAGAGGGGGATAATATCTTATGAAAGTGCTTTCTATCTGTGGTTGCGGGATAGAGGCTATTCCCTCTGCCTCTTGTAGCAAAGTGATGAAAATAATACAAGTTTTGAATCAGGATGGTTTCAGGAGTAACATCCTGAAAATGGTACCATGATCCAATAGCTAGAGAACTGGATCGAGAGCATGAAACATGGGCCCCTATTCTCAAAACTCACTTACCAATTCCAAAAACATTAAAAAGGCTTCTTCTGTGATTCTTATTTGATTTTTGTTTTTGATGAGATTAATCAAGTGATTTTTGCTGGACCAATCCACTGAATATTTGAGCAAGCCACTGAATTGTCTTGCTGCTGCTGTGTACTTCTGAACTGGGCTAAAGAGCATGTATGATCTTTTATTTTGGATAATGTTCATGAGACCAGTGGAAAATGGTGTTATTTCAAAAGAAAAGTACTCTAGGGTACCATCTCACTTGCTGTCATGTGGGTAAAGTTAACCAGAAAATGACAGTTTTTTTATGAAATTAAAAATAACAGATGACATTGTATAGTATTTTAAGTTTTATAAAATACTTCATAAATAAAATCTCACTTGATCCTCAAAAAAACCCTGAGAGGTAGGCATTATTATTATCTCCGTTTTACAGATGAGAAAACAGGCAGAGATTAGGTAAGTGAATTCTTCATAGCAAGTAATTGTCTGGGGCAGGATTTGAACTTGTTGGTTCTGGACTCCAAGAATAATTTTCTATCCACTGTCATATTTAGTCCATTTTGTACCAGACTAAGAACCTATTTTTTTTTTCAGTCACTTAGAAAATCATGATTTATATCTGCCATTATTTTAATGAAACACGGTGCAGAATAGATCAAATAAAAATGTTACAGGAGCTACCTTATAAACTTATTTTTCATAGACCATAAGCATTTTTTTCTTGATAATTACACTTCTATTCAGGATGATCAATTCTCTTATGCCATTCCCAACAAAAGTATCAATGGGTTGCAATTCATTTAGTAAACTTGTCTAAGGACTTTCCATTCACAAATGAGATTGTCTAGTTGAAAAAATCTATGAAGTGCCAAAAAAAAATAATAATAAAAATCTCAATACTATATGAACCACATGAAAGAGATCTTGTCTACAAAATTTGTAAAGGGCTGAAACTCTTGCTTTCATGTACTGAAGTTCAGACAACCAAGCACTTAAGGCTAATTACTTATTGGACAATACTCTATTAGCATATACTTGGAAAATGACCCGCCCCACTATTCTGTGCTAGCTTGATCTGTTGATGTATACAGAGAATTGGAGGAGGGATTAGAGGGTGGAGTAAAACAAGCCAGAATAACTTCTGGCTGGGAGAGGAAGAGCAGAGGTGTGGAGATTCCTGAGTCCATTCCTTTCACTTCCACAAAGAATAAAGATCAAAGACTTTTGTTTATCCTGACTGGCTGATTCTAGAATAGCCAGGATGCTAACTCAGTCTTCACAAAAATTAATCTAGATAACATGAGTTACAGTAAAATGAAAGCAATTAATTTTTTTATGTAGATGGAAGAATTGTATAGACACACAATGCAAACTGTGAGAATGCCCTCTTTATTCATGTATTTATCATTAAAGTATGTGGTACTGATGTCTTAACTATATTCTCTAGAGTCTGGGTCTAAAGTTTATTTTATATATATATATATATATATATATATATATATATATATATCAGTAACCAGTAGAGACAAGATTTGAGGTAAGATTCTTTTATTCCAAATTTAGTCTTCTTTTATCTTTTGTTAGTTTTTTTTTTAATCTTTTCTCCTATGATCCATACCCTAAACTCCTTAGTTGTTTTTTTTTTTTTTTTCATCTATAAAATGAAGGGATTGGGCTAAGTAATCACTCTGGTCCTTTTCTGTTAAGACAATCAGCAAATCCTCTTCCCTATAGTGTCACAGAGAGATTGATTTATTGATTCCAAAGGTCACCTGTGACAAGAGATT